>NW_022872866.1:372982-745964 GCF_900324485.2 Mastacembelus armatus | reverse complement strand
AACCTCATCTGTCAGCCTGTCCATCACCATAGCAAACAAGAAGGGGCTCAAAGCCGATCCTTGGTGCGGTCCTACCTCCACCTTGAACTCCTCTGTCACCCCTACAGCACACCTCACCACTGTCTTACAGCTCTCATACATGTCCTGCACCACTCGAACATACTTCTCTGTCACTCCAGACTTCCACGTACAAAACCACAGCTCCTCTCTCGGCACCCTGTAATACGGTTTTTACAAATCTACAAAGACACAATGCAGCTCCTTCTGGCCTTCTCTGTACTTCTCCATCAGCATTCTCAAAGCAAATATTGCATCTGTGGTTCTCTTTCTTGGCATGAAACCATACTGCTGCTCACAAATGCTCACTTCTGACCTCAGCCCAGCCCCCACTACTCTTTCCCATAACTTCATTGTGTGACTCATCAGCTTTATTCCTCTGTAGTTTCCACAACTCTGCACGTCTCCGTTGTTCTTAAAGATGGGCACCAGTACACTTCTCCTCCATTCCTCAGGCATCCTCTCACTCTACCCCCACTCTCCTTTGCCACCTCTACCTTCACCTTACGCTGCATCTCCCTGTACTCCTCTGTTGTCTTCGGTCCTCTCAGTGTCCAACTTCCTCTTAGCTAACTTTTTCCTCTTAACACACTCCTGAACTTCCTCATTCCACCACCAAGTCTCCTTATCTGCTTTCCTATTTCCAGATGACACACCAAGTACCCTCCTACCTGTCTCCCTGATCACTTAATGAATTGTCCTTAGACAACAGAATGGAAATGAAAAAATCGTGATCCAGGGCACTTTGCTTCCACATTCGTTATCACATGTGATGCATCACATATGATCTTAAGCACAGAACAAAAAATCTGCATTAGCTGTGATGGAATTATCTTCCATAATAAATGCTAACGGCACCTGTTCACCTGTACATTAATGCTGTGGATGGATTTCCTATTGCCATAATCTCCTTCATTTACAGAGGGAGCCATGACAGGGATATGAGTCCCATCTATGCAGCCGATCACGCCTGGAAACCCTAAAATATACAAATTGATTTGTGCATAAAGTGTCAAAGATACAGGCTGAATGTGCCGGTTGCTGCTTGTAGTGTTACCTGCAATTTTGTAGAATTGCTCTTTGATAAGATGTGTGGGTCTGTGATTGGGGAAGACCATAAAGCTGTACAGCAGACGTTTGAGCGCAGGGGTCACATTTCTGACTGAGCGACACAGTTACCTTTGAAATGTGTTTTGGATCACCGATGTTATAAAGGAAATGTTCACTTGCAAGAGGGGTGCTAGACGGGGTTTGACCTCTCGACACAGAATTCTGCAAAGCAAAGGGGGACACCATGTCTCCTGCCTCTTCTTCAGTCTGAATGCCAACTGCCTCAGAAACAACAGGGTTTATAAAACCAGCCAGCGAGCAGGTTCACAGTGTAAGTTACCGCGGTAACTGACTCAGTCAATCTGAACCTGCTTTGGGAAACCGAAAATCCTGAGTATCCCATATCTCAGAGTTAACAAACTCTGGGCTTTCACTAAACCTGCTTTCTGAAACAGGCCCCTGGAAAAATAAAGATTCCAGAGTTTGTTCACCAAAAAAACAATCAAACAAGGACATGGAACATTTTCTCCAGGTGGACACAACCAGTGTAGGTAGGAACCTGTTTATTTGGTGATTTTGCTGAAGTGACTGCATAATAAATAGAAAATCTCTTTTGAAGCAATGTCCTCTACATATTGTTTCTGTCACAAAATAGGAACTCTACACCTCATGGGTCAGAAGGAAGGCAGAGCATATTTCTGCAGACCCCTCACATCCAAGTCATAAACTGTTTGACTCCTCCCCTCTGGGTGGCGGCATAGAACACTATATATGCCAAAACCACCAGATATTCATTCATTACCTATACCTGCTTATTCCTAATTAGGGTTGCAGGGATCTGCTTTAGTTTGCCCTCCCTGAGTCCAGCAGAGGTCGCCATCACATCAGAGGGAGGAGAGTTGGTTAAAGGCATGGACAGACTGCACACACCTCTCTACCTCCTCCTCTGTTCTACAACAAGAATGACATGAAAACATCAGAACATCACAGGACAAACACTGAGCTGGACTCTGCCCTGATGATGGGATTCAGGGCTGGATCGAAACAATAATTCAGGCCTGGAATCTGACTCCATCCCAGGGCATGCTCTTCATACAAACCACCAGACCTCTCATTTTGGAGGCTAACCTACTTGTTGATGGGACTAGATCTAAATTTGGCCACTGTGACATTTGGGAGGAAGGTTATCCAGATTAGGAAACACAGACATCTGGGACTGACCAACCAGTAGAGTCTATGTCAACACTGAGTCGGGAAGGTCTGTCCCGACAGAGAAAAGTGGGTTAAAGAGGTAAAAAGTCTCCTTCAAGGGTCAATTCATCCTGGGCCAGATGTTCTAATCACGTCTAAAAAACACAGCTGCAGGATGAGGCGGCAGAACTGGCAACCCAGGGCAGCTCCAACGTCACATGGCTCAGGTGAAACAGAAAGTTAGTCAGAACCAGAGCAGAGCTGCCGCCGAGACGAGTCTGTTTCTGTGTGGAGGAAAATAAACTGAGCTCAAAGATCTTTGTCCACAAAACAGCAGAGACTTTGGAAACACTGGTGAGTACAGAAGGAAACATTTTCTGTGTTTCAGCCTGGACTAACACAGAACTTCAGCTCAGAACATAAACTTTGTATTTTTCATTTCAGACTTTTGTCACTTCAGTTCAGTAAATGTTTAAATGACTAAACTTCATATTTGACTGATCATATGATAAATAAACCATCTGTTTTTAAATGAATTACTATATAAGGAGTCCATGAGTGTTTTGAAAGCTGCCCATGAATTAAATGTGTTATTATTAAAATGTCTTTCTTTCCTTTCACACCACATTCACTGGGGCGTTGTCACCTGAGGAATCTTGATGTTGTTCACTTTCCAGTTCTTCCTGCCATTCAACCTGTTTGTCCCTGACATCATTATTGTCAGACTCCTGACTACTTTCTGATCCAGTTATGAGAAATGAGTTAATCCTGTTACTTCTGTCCTCAGTGTGTAGACATGTCTGCTGCCAGCTGTCTGAGATCTGAAGACCAGTTCCTGTGCTCCATCTGTCTGGATGTGTTCACTGATCCAGTCACCACATCATGTGGACACAACTTCTGCAAGAACTGCATCAACCAACACTGGGATAGTAGTGACAGGTGCCAGTGTCCAATGTGTAAAAGGGTTTTCTACATCAAGACCTCAGTTGCACATCAACACCTTGTTGTCTGGGATGGTTGCTGAGTTCAGACATGGAGCTCAACACAAAGCCAGTAGCAGCAGCTCAGACCAACAAGCTGCCAAACCAGGACAAGTTCCCTGTGACGTCTGCACTGGAACCAAACTGAAGGCCCTGAAGTCCTGCCTGGTGTGTGTGGCCTCCTACTGTGAGACTCACCTGGAGTCTCATCTGACAGCTTCAGGTCTGAAAAGACATCAGCTGATCCAGCCTGTGGACAACCTGGAAGGCAGGATGTGTAGGAAGCACGATAAACCTCTGGAGCTGTTCTGTAAGACCGACCAGACATGTGTCTGCACGCTCTGCTCTGTTTTAGACCACAGGACACATGAGTTTGTTCCTCTGAAAGAAGAAGGTGAAGGAAAGAAGGCAGAGCTGGGGAAGACACAGGCTGAAATTCAGCAAATGATCCAGAAGAGACGAGTGAAGATTGAGGAGCTCAAAGAGTCAGTGAGGATCAGTAAAGCAGCTGCAGACAGAGAGACAGCAGAAGGTCTTCAGGTCTTCACTGCTCTGAAGGAGTCTGTTGAGAGAGGCCAGGAGCATCTCATACAGGAGATCGAAGAGCAACACGAAAGTACAGAGAAACAGGCTGAAGGTTTCATCAAAGACCTGGAACAGGAAATCTCTGAGCTGATGAAGAGAAGCACTGAGGTGGAGCAGCTCTCACGCTCTGAAGACCACCTCCACCTCCTCCAAAGCTTCTCCTCCCTGAAAGCTGCTCCACCCACCAAGGACTGGACAGAGGTCAGAGTCCATCCTCCATCACATGAGGGGACTGTGGTGAGAGCTGTGGCTCAGCTGGAGGACACACTCAGGAAACAGAAGAAGCTGTTTGAGGCTGAGCTGAAGAGGGTCCAGCAGTTTGAAGTGGATGTGACTCTGGATCCTCATACAGCACATCCTGCACTCATCCTGTCTGATGATGGGAAACAAGTGAACTGTGATGATGGGAAGAAGAGTCTTCCAGACAACCCAGAGAGATTTTCACGTTGTCCTAATGTCTTAGGAAAGCAGAGTTTCTCTTCAGGTAGATTTTACTTTGAGGTTCAGGTTAAAGGAAAGACTGACTGGGATTTAGGAGTGGTCAGAGAGTCGATCAACAGGAAGGGTAAAATCACACTGAGCCCTGAAAATGGTTACTGGACTCTATGGTTGAGAAACAGAAATGAGTACAAAGCTCTTGATGACCCTCCTGTTGATCTCTGCCTGAGGTCTGGTCCTCAGAAGTTGGGGGTGTTTGTGGATTATGAGGAGGGTCTGGTCTCCTTCTATGACGTAGATGCTGCAGCTCTTATCTACTCCTTCACTGGCTGCTCCTTCACTGAGAAACTCTACCTGTTCTTCAGTCCCAGTAATAATAATAGTGGTAAAAACTCTGCTCCTCTGATCATCTGTCCTGTCAATCAAACTGTCTGATCAGTTTATGACGAAGATTTGCCGCCAATAGAAACATTTATGAATCTGTAGCTTTTCTTAATTTATTTTTTTAATTAAAACCTTTATTTTTATCAGGAGGTCCCTTGAGATTGAATCTATTTTACGAGGTATACCTGGCCAAGATGCTCACTGATACACACAGTCCTAACAACAACAACGAACAACACAGACATTGGGTGTAACAAATACAACAGCAGTACAGTGCCTATACACACCTTCACTTGAGAATAGCAAGTGCACATTTCTGTTAATTTATGTTTTAAAAGAGCCTTGAATTTCCCTGGAAATGAGTCCAGAGAGTTGTAGTGAGTTCTGAATGTGATTCCAGGACCAGAGAGCAGCACAGGAAAAGGCTGCTCTGCCAAGTTCTGTGTGAATCCTGGGCACTTTCTATAGTATCTGTGTGGAAGAGTGGGAGCTGTACACACTGTGAGCTGAAGACAACAGACTACACAGATATGCTGGAAGTTTCCCCAGGATAGCTTTGTAACTAAAAATAATCCAATGGTGCTGTCTCCTCAGGGCCAATGAGGGCCAGGAGACCGAAGAGTAAAGAACACAGTGATGGGTCCTGAATGCTGAGTTAGTGATGAAACGTAAGGCACTGTGATACATGGTGTTGAGGTATTGGAGTGTTGAGCAAGCAGCATGTATATTAGAGGTCGACCGATCTATCAGCCGAGCCGATTAATCGGCCGATCTTTTGCACATTTTAATTAATCGGCATCGGCCCATTTCACTGCACATTAGGCCGATTTATAGGCAGGCACATCTGCGTCCAGTTAAGCGTTGTTGTGGCAGTCTATGTGAGCAGCATATTGTCTAAAGTAAGTCTGCAGTTGGGGCGGGTCCCAGCTCTGTAGAAAACATCTTGTATTGTTCCTGTAACTATACTAAAGCGTCCAGCTGAACTAAATGACTACAGGCTGGTGGCTCTCACATCCCATATGAAGGTCCTGGAGAGGATGATTATGCGCCTACTGAGACCAGAGGTCAAACACACAATAGATCCCCTGTAGCTTACACAGAACACATTGCTGTGGATGATGTTGTCCTCTGCATGCTTCACCATGTTTTGTCTCATCTGGAAGAAGCTGCAAGTTATGTGAGGATTATGTTCTTTGATTTTTCAAGTGCATTCAATACCATCCAACCAATCATCCTCAGAGATCAGCTCAAAGGGACAGGGGTGGAGCCCTCCTTTGTTTTCTGGATCACAGATTACCTGACAGAAAGGCTCATCAGGAAGGGGAACTGCATCCTTTGGTACAGTTTTGAGCAGCATAGGGGCTCCACCGGGGACTGTTCTGGGTCCATTCCAGTTCACACTGTACATAGCAGACTTCACGTACAATTCTGAGTGTTGCCACATTCAGAAGTATTCTGATGATGCTGTGCATGTTGTCGCGTGTATCAGGAATGGACAGAAAGAGGAGTACAAGGACCTGATAAAATCCTTCAGTTACTGGACGCACAAAAAACACCTCCTACTGAACACCTCTAAAACCAAGGAGATGATAGTGGATTTTCAAAGGTCTAAACCTCCTCCTTATCCAGTCAACATCTGTGGTGAGGACTCTGAAGTAGTGTCAGCCTACAAACATCTCTGTGTACACCTGGATAATAAGTTGGACTGGTCATTGAACACAGATGTACAATATAAAAAAGGGCAGGGATGACCTTTCCACCTAAGTCAATTTAGGGCCTTAGACATCTGTAGGAAGATGCTGCACGTTTTACCATACTATGAGTGAGTGTGCTGCTTTATGCTGCTGTCTGCACGGGAGGCAGCAGAAGGATGCAAGGCAGCTGGACAAACTGGTGCAAACAGCTGGTTCAGTGACTAGAATGAGGCTGGACTCACTGGAGGCTGTGGTGGAGAGATGCTCACAGACAAAGGTAGAGACCATTCTGGAAATCACTGACCATCCCCTTCACAACGTCCTGATGGAGCAGAGAAGCAGCTGCAGGACTGAACAATACAGGAGATCCTTCATCCCCACTGCCATCAGGCTCTACAGCACCTCAGCCAATGGCAGATGACACCTGCCTACTGACTACTCTCACTGCTGACTGACTGATTACCTACAGGACTATGAGACCTGAATTTCCCTTTGGGGAAGAAAAAGTTTATCTTATCTTACCTCACAAATGTTTTTGCACCTTGGACTGAAATCATTTTGTAAACACGGTCAATTAGCTGCTAAAGACTCCAGCTCCAGAGAAAAGTGGGTTAAAGAGGTAAAAAGTCTCCTTCAAGGGTCAGTTCATCCTGGGCCAGATGTTCTAATCACGTCTAAAGAACACAGCTGCAGGATGAGGCGGCAGAACTGGCAACCCAGGGCAGCTCCAACGTCACATGGCTCAGGTCAAACAGAAAGTTAGTCAGAACCAGAGCAGAGCTGCAGCTGAGACGAGTCTGTTTCTGTGTGGAGGAAAATAAACTGAGCTCAAAGATCTTTGTCCACAAAACAGCAGAGACTTTGGAAACACTGGTGAGTACAGAAGGAAACATTTTCCGTGTTTCAGCCTGGACTAACACAGAACTTCAGCTCAGAACAAAAACTTTGTATTTTTCATTTCAGACTTTTGTCACTTCAGTTCAGTAAATGTTTAAATGACTAAACTTCATATTTGACTGATCATATGATAAATAAACCATCTGTTTTTAAATGAATTACTATATAAGGAGTCCATGAGTGTTTTGAAAGCTGCCCATGAATTAAATGTGTTATTATTAAAATGTCTTTCTTTCCTTTCACACCACATTCACTGGGGCGTTGTCACCTGAGGAATCTTGATGTTGTTCACTTTCCAGTTCTTCCTGCCATTCAACATGTTTGTCCCTGACATCATTATTGTCAGACTCCTGACTACTTTCTGATCCAGTTATGAGAAATTAGTTAATCCTGTTACTTCTGTCCTCAGTGTGTAGACATGTCTGCTGCCAGCTGTCTGAGATCTGAAGACCAGTTCCTGTGCTCCATCTGTCTCGATGTGTTCACTGATCCAGTCTCCACACCATGTGGACACAACTTCTGCAAGAACTGCATCAACCAACACTGGGATGTTAATGACAGGTGCCAGTGTCCAATGTGTAAAAGGGTTTTCAACCCAAGACCTGAGCTGCACATCAACACCTTGTTGTCTGGGATGGTTGCTGAGTTCAGACATGGAGCTCAACACAAAGCCAGCAGCAGCAGCTCAGGCCAACAAGCTGCCAAACCAGGACAAGTTCCCTGTGACGTCTGCACTGGAACCAAACTGAAGGCCCTGAAGTCCTGCCTGGTGTGTCTGGTCTCCTACTGTGAGACTCACCTGGAGCCTCATCTGACAGCTTCAGCTCTGAAAAGACATCAGCTGATCCAGCCTGTGGACAACCTGGAAGGCAGGATGTGTAGGAAGCACGATAAACCTCTGGAGCTGTTCTGTAAGACCGACCAGACATGTGTCTGCACAACCTGCCCTGTTTTAGACCACAGGACACATGAGTTTGTTCCTCTGAAAGAAGAAGGTGAAGGAAAGAAGGCAGAGCTGGGGAAGACACAGGCTGAAATTCAGAAAATGATCCAGAAGAGACAAGTGAAGATTGAGGAGCTCAAAGAGTCAGTGAGGATCAGTAAAGCAGCTGCAGACAGAGAGACAGCAGAAGGTCTTCAGGTCTTCACTGCTCTGAAGGACTCTGTTGAGAGAGGCCTGGAGCAGCTCATACAGGAGATCGAAGAGCAACAGGAAAGTACAGAAAAACAGGCTGAAGGTTTCATCAAAGACCTGGAACAGGAAATCTCTGAGCTGATGAAGAGAAGCACTGAGGTGGAGCAGCTCTCACGCTCTGAAGACCACCTCCACCTCCTCCAAAGCTTCTCCTCCCTGAAAGCTGCTCCACCCACCAAGGACTGGACAGAGATCAGAGTCCGTCCTCCATCACATGAGGGGACTGTGGTGAGAGCTGTGGCTCAGCTGGAGGACACAATCAGGAAACAGACGAAGAAGCTGTTTGAGGCTGAGCTGAAGAGGGTCCAGCAGTTTGCAATGGATGTGACTCTGGATCTTCAAACAGCACATCCTGCACTCATCCTGTCTGATGATGGGAAACAAGTGAATTATAGTGATGTGGAGAAGAACCTTCCAGACAACCCAGAGAGATTTTCTTACTGTCCTATTGTCTTAGGAAAGCAGAGTTTCTCTTCAGGCAGATTTTACTTTGAGGTTCAGGTTAAAGGAAAAACTAAGTGGGATTTAGGAGTGGCCAGAGAGTCGACCAAGAGGAAGGGAAAAATCTCACTGAGTCCTAAGAATGGTTTCTGGACTATATGGTTGAGAAATGGAAATGAGTACAAAGCTCTTGCTGACCCTTCAGTCCATCTCTCGCTGAGGTCTGGTCCTCAGAAGGTGGGGGTGTTTGTGGATTATGAGGAGGGTCTGGTCTCCTTCTATGATGTAGATGCTGCAGCTCTTATCTACTCCTTCACTGGCTGCTCCTTCACTGAGAAACTCTACCCGTACTTCAGTCCTGGACTTAATCATGGTGGTAAAAACTCTGCTCCTCTGATCATCTGTCCTGTCAATCAAACTGTCTGATCAGTTGATGATCAAACTCACCCTCCCATGTCTTTACTGATGAAATTGTTCCATTTTCCACCCACTGTGTAAATATTCTCCAGACAAACTCACAGATTAGAGAAAAATCAATTAATCACCAGTGATTTTTTTAAATGAACAGATTCACTGTTACTTTAGGAAAATAATGTTTATATTGAATGTTCATGTTCAGTGTCAACTCACTTTCATACGTATGTTTAATGTCATCATTACTGTCTGATTTATTCATGTGGAGATGCAGCTTTGAATGGGAGTGTAGTGTGTGTGTGTGTGTGTGTGTGTGTGTGTGACTGAGTGAGACAGTGGTGCAGGTGAGATTTGTCAATCAGTGTCTTTGCATTTAGGAGGTGAGGAGCCCAGGAAACCTCTCTTCCAATGCTGTCAACACTGAGGAAGCTGCAGTAAGAAGTGAGAGGTGCTGGGTGTTGGAATTATGAAGTAATTAATAAGTAATTCAGTCATGTGGGTGTTGGCCTGGCAGCACGCTGGGTTAGTGGTTACCACTGTTGCCTCACAGCAAGAAGGTTCCTGGTTTGAAACCCATCACAGGGCCTTTCTGTGTGGAGTTTCTGTGTACCCCTGACTTTCACCCAAAGAGAGCTGGGATAGGCTCCAGCAGATCCCTGGGACCCTGGTTAGGACTAAGGGGGTACAGATGATGGATGGATGGACTTTTACACTGAGGGCCACTCTGCCATAGTCCAGGTCCTGGTGTTTCTAACATACTGAGCAATAAATCTGATTCATGATACATTTTTCAGATCCTGTTCTCTATATTTTGGTTTTTAACACTTTTGAGATGTGTCTGTTCTTTGCTGCAGCTGCTTTGTTTCCCCTCAGCCATCAGCACAGATTCAAGTCAAAGTGTTAAATATGCTGCTGAGGCTGAGACACACAGACTGACACAAGCACCATGCCCCATGGCATTATGGGTACAGCAGGCTGAAGACACCAGCAGTGCCACTGGTCTGCAGCAGGGGGAGTTGTTGCTCCAGCACACCATCCTCAGATAATACACACACACACACACACACACACTGAGATTACACTCATAGTTTACAGTCCAACACACACCTCAGCTGTGTGTGTGTGTGTGTCACACACTGATCACTTCATCTTTGACAGTGTTAAAGATTTAAACAGCCAGTGCAGCAGCATGAATGAACAACATAAATGAAATTCATTTACAGCTGGTAATTCATGTGCAATATGGAAATGGATGATTTCATTAAAAACATATAATACTCAGTTTATTTTGAATTATTGTTTACTCAGACGTATACACTTTAACTTCAAGTTGCATGTATTTGTGTAAAGTACTGATATTTATTCAGTCTGTGCAGTTTGATTTAAATATTGAAGTGTAAATTAAAAATTCATCTTCAAACATATTTCTAAATCTCTTTTTTATTAGTAGTAAAAATTACTTTCTCTCCACATTACAGCTGTAAATACTGCAGTACTGTTCACCTGTAAATACTGCAGTACTGTGCAGGCTACATTAACAGGATATTCAGATACTTAGTCAAAGTAAAGTAATATGTCTTATTATCTTCTCATTGAATAAATTTATAGGTTATATAAACCTGATAACACTACAGGCTAACAAGCTAAGAGGCTAACAGGCTAACAGGCTAACAGGCTCTGACTTCCTGACACCCATTCTGTCTCTTCAGCATTTTTCTCTTCTATGTTACGAATTCCGGTGCATCGGCAGCAGCAATGCAGTCAGTGCAGCGTCTGTGGTGAAGAAGGAGCTGAGCCGAAAGGCAAAGCTCTCGATTTTTAAGAAGAAGAGAACTTTATTGATTCCCAAGGGGAAATTCAGTTGTTACAGCAGTTATTCCATTTTAAAGTTATTCAATTTAATATTATTTAAATTATAGTAACAGTAATTAATGAAGTAATAAAGTAAGTGTGTGTCTTACGGCCTTGGACACAAAAGACTTCCTGAATCTCTCAGTCTTGGCTTTAGGAGGAATTAGTCTGTGGCTGAATGAACCGATTTACTGGATTTACTGATTTCCCGGTCATTCTATGTTCCTACTCTCACCTACGGTCATGAGCTCTGGGTCATGACTGAAAGGACAAGATCTTGGATACAAGTGGTCGAAATGAGCTTCCTATGCAGGGTGGCCGGGCGTTCCCTTAGGGATAGGATGAGGATCTTGGCCACGTGGGAGGAGCTCGGACTAGAGCTGCTGCTCCTCCACATCGTGAGAGACCTTAAGGAAGACCCAGGATACGCTGGAGGGACTATGTCGTCTGGCCTGGGAACACCTCATGTGCCCCCAGAAGAGCTGGAGGAAGCGTCCAGAGAAAAGGAAGTCTGGGCATCCCTGCATAGGCTACTGCCCCCGCAACCCAGCCCCACATAAGCAGAAGAAGATGGATGGATGGATGTCACGATTTGCCATTAAATACACATAAACGGGGCAGCTGGGTGGAACAAGAAAACACGAAATATGGGTGGGCTCGCTCGCTCACCACAGGGCCCTCGCACCACAAACACACACACACACACATTACAGGGGAATAGTGAGGACTTGGCTGAGCTGCAGTGGAGTTTCCCCACACTCAGTCCCTCAGCTTTAGTTTCCAGAGAGAGGGGTGCTGGGTGCTGGGGTGGGGCCTCAGTCTGCGGCTGAGAAGCTGAGAAGGACCAGGGGGTCTGAGGGGTTTGGAAAGGATGGAAACAGAACCTGGAAAATCTCAGAAAGTCAAAAGAAAAGCTGAGTTTTAGCCCAACATGGATGAGAAGTCTGCAAAGTGTTGAGAAAAATGGGAATTTGAACGTCTACAACTCCGTGAGAACTTAAGCTCCACCACTATGAAACGAACCTTCTGCTGAGAGTGAATTCTACCTGTCTACGTTACTCAGGTTAAGACCATTTCTAGGAATCCTCAAAAGAAAAAGCATCAGCTGAGTTTAAATAAATATGTCACAGAAAGAGTCTAATGTAAAGTTTAGTATCAGGTGTTAATGTGTTTTCAGGAAAAGCTGCAGCTCAGTGACACAAACTGACGACTGGTTAAAGTTTAAAAGACCGACCTCATCATCACAGGCGTCTGTTTCATAAAACTGGAAGGAACATAAGGGAACCCAGCAGCTTTGGAGGAAACTGTGCACAAATGACGTTGTTGTTCTTCACATGTCAGGTCAACACTGAGTCTGGAAGGTCTGTCCCGGCTCTGGGTGACCCCTCAAAAACTCAGTACAGCAACACAGCGACCACGGCACATCCACATGTAAAAGTCCAGACCCACAAAACAAGTCACCTGCACCGTCTAAACCCAGAATGTGACAGAGTCCCCTTGGATGTTCAGGTGATTCTGTTCAAGCATCAAACATATGGACACTTTCCAAACAGCTCACACACACCAGTCCCTTCAGTGTGTGTCACGGTCAGACCGGCAGGTGGCGCTAACGAGTCTCCCTGTTGTTAGCTAGTGAGTTAGCCCCGCTGGCTGGGCCGTGTGTGTGTTTGAGCGGCTGTTTCTGACTGACCTGCTCCCTTTCTGGAGAACATGGCGCTTGTTTCTCTGTGTGGTTCTCTCCCTCTCTGCTCCACCTTTCCTTTGCTGCTCAATGTGGACATTTCTCTCGGCGACTCGTCTCTAACGTTGTTGCCGGAGAGGCGGGAAGACGGTTGCTATGCGCGTTGCCACGAGGCGCGATGACGTCACCCGAGGCGGCGGCGAGAGCGGCGTCTGACGCGCGGACTGTGAGGAGTCAGCTGTTCCTGCTGGTCGGTCCGTCACTGCTCAGACCGACTGTTCAAGGCCAAACAGGCCTCAGGACACCCGGAAATGTCCCGGACTGGAAACACACTGTGGTTTTCTTCTCAGCCTGCAAATGTTTTTGCACCTTGGACTGAAATCATTTTGTAAACACGGTCAATTAGCTGCTAAAGACTCCAGCTCCAGAGAAAAGTGGGTTAAAGAGGTAAAAAGTCTCCTTCAAGGGTCAATTCATCCTGGGCCAGATGTTCTAATCACGTCTAAAGAACACAGCTGCAGGATGAGGCGGCAGAACTGGCAACCCAGGGCAGCTCCAACGTCACATGGCTCAGGTGAAACAGGAAGTTAGTCAGAACCAGAGCAGAGCTGCAGCCGAGACGAGTCTGTTTCTGTGTGGAGGAAAATAAACTGAGCTCAAAGATCTTTGTCCACAAAACAGCAGAGACTTTGGAAACACTGGTGAGTACAGAAGGAGCCGGAACAGAGACTCTTCAGCTTTGGCTCCGAAAAATAAACTTTGCCTCTGAAAACAAAACAGAAACTAAAAAATAAAACACTGACATTGAAACATTTGTACCGAAAAAGACATTGATAAATTTAAAAAATACAATCTTTACAATGTTTTTCATGCCAAAGGTTTTTCAGTTTCACTTTTCCGCAACAGTTTTGGCGCGGAGGGGAGGGCTCTGAGGGGCGGGGCTAAGAAGGAGAGGACTCTGAGGGGCGGGGCTAAGAAGGAGAGGACTGTCTCAGCTCCTGTAGCATCACAGTTACACATTTAATGTTTTGCTTTGTGTCATTTCCCAGAGTCTTGTCAATCATTGTAAACATGTTCATTTATCAATGAAATGGTCACTTTCCTTCATGGAAACATCTGTGTCTCCATCAGTCATAAATACCATGTGCTGCTTATTGACAATTTCAACAGGCTTGTTGTTGACACAGTCTGCAGTCGCCCCAATGAGCCGACTACCTGCTCAGTCCAGAGGCCAGTGTGGCTGCTGCTGCTGCACAAGGTCTCATCAGTGCCTTAACACAAAATACGCAGCAGCCTCAACACCAGAGTTAATGCTCAGGGTTTGTACTGGTCGATCCTGCTGCTGTGGACTTTTTCCAGCAGACCTCTGCCAAAACCAGTATAACATTATTAAGCTGGGTAAAAGCTAAACTTAACTTCATACCAGTCCAATTCTGTGTGGAAGAAACGGGCCAGAGACAGACTTATTTGTGGTTTTGGAACACCAGCTGAATTCATGCTGGTCTAAGGTCATGCTAGGCAGCGAGAGTCGTCTATGGCAAAACATCCTAACATTTAATGGGACCACACTACTGTCTGTAATTACATTTGAGATATTTATAATAACATTTGTCATAGTCAGATTTATATTTTCACTACTCAGACTGGTCCTTAAACACATCAACTATAACATTCTTATTAATAGAAACTGTACTTGAAGATGTTTACAGCAGAGTATTTAGAGTGAACTGTGAGACAAGAGCTGTGGTTTGTTCCTTAATATGCAAATTATATGCAGAACATGGAGTAACCAGGTCCCTTAGCCCCGCCCCTCAGAGCCCTCCCCTCCACAATAAATGAGTCTCAGAAAACTGAAACTAAAATAAATGGACATTGAAAAACAGTGACATCGACTGAAAATCTGAATATTGTCACTGAGAAAAATGAGTTTATGAGAAATGAGTTAATCCTGTTACTTCTGTCCTCAGTGTGTAGACATGTCTGCTGCCAGCTGTCTGAGATCTGAAGACCAGTTCCTGTGCTCCATCTGTCTGGATGTGTTCACTGATCCAGTCTCCACACCATGTGGACACAACTTCTGCAAGAACTGCATCAACCAACACTGGGATGTTAATGACAGGTGCCAGTGTCCAATGTGTAACAAGGTTTTCTACATCAGACCTGAGCTGCGGATCAACACCTTGTTGTCTGGGATGGTTGGTGAGTTCAGACATGAAGCTCAACACAAAGCCAGCAGCAGCAGCTCAGACCAACAAGCTGCCAAACCAGGACAAGTTCCCTGTGACGTCTGCACTGGAACCAAACTGAAGGCCCTGAAGTCCTGCCTGGTGTGTCTGGTCTCCTACTGTGAGACTCACCTGGAGCCTCATCTGACAGCTTCAGGCTTGAAAAGACATCAGCTGATCGAGCCTGTGGACAACCTGGAAGGCAGGATGTGTAGGAAGCACGATAAACCTCTGGAGCTGTTCTGTAAGACCGACCAGACATGTGTCTGCACGACCTGCCTTGTTTTAGACCACAGGACACATGAGTTTGTTCCTCTGAATGAAGGTTATGAAGGACAGAAGGCAGAGCTGGGGAAGACACAGGCTGAAATTCAGAAAATGATCCAGAAGAGACGAGTGAAGATTGAGGAGCTCAAAGAGTTAGTGAGGATCAGTAAAGCAGCTGCAGACAGAGAGACAGCAGAAGGTCTTCAGGTGTTCACTGCTCTGAAAGAGTCTGTTGAGAATGGCCTGGAGCAGCTCATACAGGAGATCGAAGAGCAACAGGAAAGTACAGAGAAACAGGCTGAAGGTTTCATCAAAGACCTGGAACAGGAAATCTCTGAGCTGATGAAGAGAAGCACTGAGGTGGAGCAGCTCTCACGCTCTGAAGACCACCTCCACCTCCTCCAAAGCTTCTCCTCCCTGAAAGCTGCTCCACCCACCAAGGACTGGACAGAGGTCAGAGTCCGTCCTCCATCACATGAGGGGACTGTGGTGAGAGCTGTGGCTCAGCTGGAGGACACACTCAGGAAACAGAAGAAGAAGCTGGTTAAGGCTGAGCTGAAGAGGGTCCAGCAGTTTGAAGTGGATGTGACTCTGGATCCTCATACAGCAAGTCCATGGCTCATCCTGTCTGATGATGGGAAACAAGTGAGTCATAGTGATGTGGAAAAGAAACTTCCAGACAACCCAGAGAGATTTTCACGTTGTCCTAATGTCTTAGGAAAGCAGAGTTTCTCTTCAGGCAGATTTTACTTTGAGGTTCAGGTCAAAGGAAAGACTGAGTGGGATTTAGGAGTGGCCAGAGAGTCGATCAACAGGAAGGGAGAAATCACACTGAGTCCTGAATTTGGTTTCTGGACTATATGGTTGAGAAATGGAAATGAGTACAAAGCTCTTTTCAGCCCTTCAGTCCGTCTCTTCCTGGGGTCTGGTCCTGAGAAGGTGGGGGTGTTTGTGGATTATGAGGAGGGTCTGGTCTCCTTCTATGACGTAGATGCTGCAGCTCTTATCTACTCCTTCACTGGCTGCTCCTTCACTGAGAAACTCTACCCGTACTTCAGTCCTGGTCCTGATTATGGTGGTAAAAACTCTGCTCCTCTGATCATCTGTCCTTTCAATCAAACTGTCTGATCAGTTTATGATCAAACTCACCCTCCCATGTCTTTACTGATGAAATTGTTCCATTTTCCACCCACTGTGTAAATATTCTCCAGACAAACTCACAGATTAGAGAAAAATCAATTAATCACCAGTGATTTTTGTAAATGAACAGATTCACTGTTACTTTAGGAAAATAATGTTTATATTGAATGTTCATGTTCAGTGTCAACTCACTTTCATACGTACGTTTAATGTCATCATTACTGTCTGATTTATTCAGAAGATTCAGAAGATTCAGAATGAGCTTTATTGCCAAGTGAGTGTGCACACACACACACACAAGGAATTTGTTTTGGTACGGGGGGGGGGGGTACTCCAGTGCAAACAGACATAAATACAAATGCTACAAAGGGTCAAACAGTAAACATAAATGCTACAGAAATGCTACAAAAAACTAAAAGACTAAGAGAAAAATGCACAGATAACCTGAGAAACAGGATGAAAGGGGAACTAATTGGTGTGCAAAGAGCAAGAAGGTGCAAGTGTCATAGTGCAGGTGGTGGAAGGGAATGGTGGAGAGCTACGAGTTTAAGAGTTGGATGGCCTGAGGGAAGAAGCTTCCTTTGGCCGGGCTGTCTTGATGTTTGGAGCTCTGAAGCGCCGGCCAGACGGTAAGAGCTGGAAGAGGTGGTGACTCGGGTGGGTGGCATCCAGAGTGATTTTCCGAGCTCTTTTTCTCACTCTGGAGGTGAACAGGACTTGGAGGGTGGGTAGGGTAACACCGATGATCTTCTCAGCGGTCCGGACTGTCCTCTGAAGTCTTCGGATGTCTGATTTAGAGGCAGAACTAAACCAGACAGTGATGGAGGAGCACAGGACCGACTCGATGACCGCTGAGTAGAACTGGGTCAGCAGCGTCTGTGGAAGGTTGAACTTCTTCAGCTAGCGCAGGAAGTACAACCTCTGCTGGGCCTTCTTCGTGATGGAGTCGATGTGGAAGTTCCACTTCAGGTCCTGAGAGATGGTGGTGCCCAGGAACCTGAATGACTCCACTAGTGCCACAGTGCTGTTCATAATGGTGAGAGGGGGGGGGGTGGGGGCATTTCTCCTGAAGTCCACAACCATCTCCACTGTTTTGAGCGTGTTTAGCTCCAAGTTGTTGTGACTGCACCAGCGAGCCAGCTGCTCCACCTCCTGTCTGTATGCAGACTCTTCACCGTCCTGGATGAGACCAATGACAGTGGTGTCATCTGCAAACTTCAGGAGTTTCACAGAGGAGTCACAGGAGGTGCAGTCGTTTGTGTAGAGGGAGAAGAGCAGTGGGGAGAGAACACACCCCTGGGGGGCGCCGGTGCTGGTGATGCGGGAGCCAGAAGTAAATTTCCCCATCCTCACTAGCTGTTGCCTATCCGTCAGGAAGCTTGTAATCCACTGACAGGTGGAGTCAGGAACAGAGAGCTGGGAGAGTTTATTCTGGAGGAGTGATGGGATGATGGTGTTGAATGCTGAGCTGAAGTCCACAAACAGAATCCTTACATAAGTCCCTGGTTTGTCCAGATGTTGCAGGATGTAGTGCAGCCCCATATTGACTGCATCATCCACGGACCGATTGGATCGGTAGGCAAACTGCAGGGGGTCCAGGAAGGGTCCAGTGACGTTCTTCAGATGGGCCAACACCAGTCTTTCAAAGGACTTCATGACCACGGATGTCAGAGCCACTGGTCTGTAGTCGTTGAGTCCTGTGATTTTTGGCTTCTTGGGGATGGGAATGATGGTGGAGCGTTTGAAGCATGCAGGGACTTCACACAGCTCCAGTGATCTGTTGAAGATCAGAGAGAAGATGGGAGCCAGCTGGTCAGCACAGGTTCTGAGGCATGATGGTGAAACCCCATCTGGTCCTGGTGCTTTCCTTCTCTTCTGCTTCCTGAAGAGCCGACACACATCGTCCACACTGGTCTGAAGAGCGGGGGAGAGGGGGTTGATGGATGGAGGTGTTATTCATGTGGAGATGCAGCTTTGAATGGGAGTGTAGTGTGTGTGTGTGTGTGTGTGTGTGTGTGTGTGTGTGTGTGTGTGTGACTGAGTGAGACAGTGGTGCAGTTGAGATTTGTCAATCAGTGTCTTTGCATTTAGGAGGTGAGGAGCCCAGGAAACCTCTCTTCCAATGCTGTCAACACTGAGGAAGCTGCAGTAAGAAGTGAGAGATGCTGGGTGTTGGAATTATTAAGTAATTAATAAGTAATTCAGTCATGTGGGTGTTGGCCTGGCAGCACGGTGGGTTAGTGGTTAGCCCTGTTGCCTCACAGCAAGAAGGTTCCTGGTTTGAAACCCATCAGGGGCCTTTCTGTGTGGTCTGCATGTTCTCCCTGTGCTTGTGTGGGTTTTCTCCAGGTACTCTGGTTTCCTCCCACAGTCCAAAAACATGTATGTCAGGTTGATTGGTGACTCTAAATTGCCCATAGGAGTGAGTGTGAGTGTGTGAGGTTGTTTGTCTCTATGTGGCCCTGTGATGGACTGGGGACCTGTCCAGGGTGGACCCCTGCCTTTCACCCAGAGAGAGCTGGGATAGGCTCCAGCTGATCCCTGGGACCCTGGTTAGGAATAAGGGGGTACAGATGATGGATGGCTGGACTTTTACACTGAGGGCCACTCTGCCATAGTCCAGGTCCTGGTGTTTCTAACATACTGAGCAATAAATCTGATTCATGATACATTTTTCAGATCCTGTTCTCTATATTTTGGTTTTTAACACTTTTGAGATGTGTCTGTTCTTTGCTGCAGCTGCTTTGTTTCCCCTCAGCCATCAGCACAGATTCAAGTCAAAGTGTTAAATATGCTGCTGAGGCTGAGACACACAGACTGAAACAAGCACCATGCCCCATGGCATTATGGGTACAGCAGGCTGAAGACACCAGCAGTGCCACTGGTCTGCAGCAGGGGGAGCTGTTGCTCCAGCACACCATCCTCAGATAATACACACACACACACACACTGAGATTACACTCATAGTTTACAGTCCAACACACACCTCAGCTCTGTGTGTGTGTGTGTGTGTGTGTGTCACACACACTGATCACTTCATCTTTGACAGTGTTAAAGATTTAAACAGCCAGTGCAGCAGCATGTATGAACAACATAAATTAAATTCATTTACAGCTGGTAATTCATGTGCAATATGGAAATGGATGATTTCATTAAAAACATATAATACTCAGTTTATTTTGAATTATTGTTTACTCAGACGTATAAACTTTAACTTCAAGTTGCATGTATTTGTGTAAAGTACTGATATTTATTCAGTCTGTGCAGTTTGATTTAAATATTGAAGTGTAAATTAAAAATTCATCTTCAAACATATTTCTAAATCTCTTTTTTATTAGTAGTAAAAATTACTTTCTCTCCACATTACAGCTGTAAATACTGGAGTACTGTTCACCTGTAAATACTGCAGTACTGTGCAGGCTACATTAACAGGATATTCAGATACTGAGTCAAAGTAAAGTAATATGTCTTATTATCTTCTCATTGTATAAATTTATAGGTCATATAAAGCTGATAACACTACAGGCTAACAAGCTAACAGGCTAACATGTTATCAGGCTAACAAGCTAACAGGCTAAAAAGCTAAGAAGCTAACAGGCTAACAAGCTAACAGGCTCGGGGTGACTTCCTGACACCCTTTGTCTCTTCAGCATTTTTCTCTTCCGTGTCAAGAATTCCCAATAATTACACCTTGACGTGGCCTGTTGCACTGTGGGAAATGTAGGCTCCTCAGAAAACACAGTGGGTCATGTGATGGGTCAGGAGCGTGATGATGTCTGGGTGAGTGAGAGGTGGAATTTCCTTCCTGAGGGGCGAGTAAGGAGCCGTGTAGAACAAGAAAACATGAAATATGGGTGGGCTCGCTCACTCAGGGCCCCCACTCTGCCATCACACACACACACACACACACACACACAATGGGGGGCTCTGGGGGATTAGTGAGGACTTGGCTGAGCTGCAGTGGAGTTTCCCACACACATTCCCTCAGCTTGAGTTTCCAGAGAGAGGGGTGCTGGGTGCTGGGGTGGGGCCTCAGTCTGGGGGTGAGAAGCTGAGAAGGACCAGGGGGTCTGAGGGGTTTTACAGAGTTCTGTTAACAGGAAGTGATGGTGTTTGCTTTTCCAGCCATGTTGATGTAAGTGTGTGTGTGTGTGTGTGTGTGTGTGTGTGTGCAGACAGACCACAGCAACAAAAGTGCAAAACAAAGAGGTCAGAGATCAAACCCAGAGCGACGGAGTGACAGAAATAATGTGAACATCAGGCAGAAATAATAAGAGTCGCTTTAATGAAAACTAAACTGACAGTCAGAGTCTCCTGATCTATTTTTAGTGAGGGAGTTCAGCCTTCATCATCATCATCATCGACTCTGTCATGTGACATCGAATTCTCTCTTTGCTCTCTTTACCCACAATCCTCTGGGGTAAAACAGACCTCCTTTCCCCACACGTCTGACCTGTGACCTTACCTGTGAGTATAGTGCGCTAACATTTCTGTGACCTCTGACCTCGGTGCAGCTTAGGAGAAGGATCTGGTTTTGGTTAAATCTGTTTGTGAACCAGAACATCATCTTCCTCCGACTCGTCATTTTCACAGTCCTCATGCTACACAGCTACTCTGACTCTGGATCACGGTTCTTGTCTGAGACAGAGTCTGAGGAAAAACAGAACCCTGGTACTGATGGCCTCAGTCTGGAAAGGGTTCTGGCTGATGGCCTCAGTCTGGAAAGGGTTCTGGCTGTCTGGGCCCTGGGGCAGCACTTTTAACAGATCTGCAGGTCTGGGATCTTGGAAGGAGGAAACTTGTCTCCCTGATGTGTTTTTATCGTTTTTGAACAAAAAGTCCGAGAGACAGAGCAGAAGCTAATCCAGGCTGAGACTGGCAGACGTTGACTGTGAGCGGACTAGAAAAGAGGAATGACTGAGGCTCAGTGTGGATTTGTTGTGCAGTAAACTGCTGGAGGGATAAACTTTCTTCAGTCAGTACGAAGACACTGAAGACACAGGGAACTGCTCACTGCTCTGGTTCCCTGTGATCTGAGGTCTGCATGTTAGCAGGAAGGACATAGTCGTGGTTTTTATGACCCCGAGCGTCACATGGCTCTGTCTCATCACAGACACAGGGAACAGAGCTATGTCCTGTGGATCAGACCAGACTGTGGTGGTCTGTTACTAAGGCAGGTAATCAGTGGCTTTGTTCACCTGGATACTGTCTCGAAGCCTCCAAACAGGAAGTTAACGTGTGAGAGGTGACCACATGACCGGCCAGGGTTCATAAAGGACACACGTCCATAAACCCGTTTAGAATCCATGTGAAAGGTCCTTCAGATGTCCCTTCAGATTCAGTTTCTAAATGATGATAATCCAGTCCAGGAGTGAAGACGGTTTCATCAGCAGAAGAAACAGGAACAGAGAAAATCCTGATTAGGAGCTTCAGAGCTTTCACATGCTAATGTGATTCATGTCGTGGGCTGTGTGATGTGTGTGTGATGTGTGTGATGTGTGTGTGATGTGTGTGTGATGTCCCTGACAGCACATGCTGCGCCCACACTCGCCTGAAGCAGCAGCCAGCTCACATGCAGCACGAGACCGTCCTCCTGCACAGGACTTCCTGTGAATAAAGCTCAGCAGATGTAACGGTCTGATCAGACACGGCGACGACTCGGAGCCGTCTGCAGGTTCTCTGGAGCATCAGGACTGTTTGTGTTTGAGCTGGGAGGAAAATACAGCAACAACATGATGTAGTTGTGTGAGAACCAAGTCCTTAAAAATAAAACGTAAAACCTAAAGACGGACCGATGGAAGGCATTGATTCTAAAATCTTCTTAGAATTGCAAACATGACTTTGAAGAGAGAAAACGGAGAGAAGCTGTTTTAAACATTTTCCTTAAAAAACAACGACAGAGAATCAAACCTGTATAAAAACTTTCACTAATTCCTTCTTCCAGTTTTTGGTTTCACATGGTCCCTCACTGACGGCCAGTCCTGCTGTCACGTCAGGTGATTTAAAACTGCATTTCAAACATTTTCTTCTTAAACTTCAGAATTGCTGCCAGCACAGACTCAGAGAACAAGGATACTCCCAGTTGTACACACTGAGAGCTGGGAGCTGCCCAGTACAACCAGTTGTTGTTGCTGGCCTTGGGAGCATGTTTATTCTTTCTTGAAGACCAGACCAGTCCAACAAATGCAGTGACCCATCAGCATGTTAGCAAAGACTAGAAATAACTTTCTCTTTTCACCACGACCTCAGAACATTTGGCTCCTCCCCCAGATATGGAGGAGCTGGAGCTGATTGGTGCACGGCCCTTCTCACAGGGTCAGCAGCGAATCCACAGTGGTCACTCCAGACATTAATCTTTTCCTCATGCACGAAACGTTTCCCAGCAGGCCTTGGGCCAAAGTCCACAACTCTGTGAACCCCCTGAGTCATCATCATCATGCTCCTCATCATGGACGGACACACTCTTTTATTGTCCAAAGGGGCGTCTGGAATTATTTTCATGCCTTTTTCATTTTCTGAGAACCAGCAGGGTCAACAGGACAGGAAGTACAAAGATTGTTCTGGGCCTGGACTTTGTCCAGAGCTGGTTTTGTGTTTCTGACACACAGCAACTGATTGCACAACACTCTGCAGTTAATGGGAAAAAACCTCCAGTTTGTGCTGAACTGTCAGCAATCAGGAAACTCTGGCCTGACGTTTATTTTCTTCGTTGTGTCCGACATTCAGTCACGCTGTGGTTGTATGTGAGGTCTCTAAAAGAAGGTCGCTTGTTCAAAACAAGTGAAAAATCAGAACTACGTGTCACCTCTGGGTGCTGTCCCGGCTGAGTTAATGCTCAGCTCCTCGGCTTTAGACGGGCCGGGCTTGTGGTTCTGAGCTTGCACCCAGGTCAGGATCGTCTCCAGCAGGAAACGATGTTTGCTCAGGTGTCACGGGCTGAAGCTGTTCAGATCTCGTCTGGCTTCAGATTAGAGCAGAACAGACCTGAGTCCGTCAGTCCATATCACACAGTCTTCATGAGCAGCTTCTGTTTCCAAAATGAGAAATGGACAGTCCTAAATAAACAGAAATACTGCACAGAAACCATCCTGCTGTAACAGGTCCCTGCACCTCTTTTCGTTTCCACCTTTCAGACGTTATCTATGATGTGCCCATCTTGACTCTTAACACTCAACCTGGCAGCAGGAAGCAGAAACTGAGCAGAGCTTTTAAAGCTAGATTTCAACACAGTGTCTTTATACAGGCCAGGGCTGAAGAAAAAGGCAGGAGTGGGCTGGAGTTTAATGACATTACCACCTGGGGCCTCTGGGACCTGAGGTTCTCAGGGATCATTATCTGAGACCTCCAGAACCTCCATCATGCAGCTGATCTCTAAACACCTGGTGTCATTCAGCAGCTCTGGTCAATACCTGAATCAGTGTCGTACCAAGTGTGACTGTACAGAGACTCCTGACTTTAGAGGGCAGAGGTCGCAATGAGGGTTGGCAGCAGGTCAGCTGACATTCGGCTCCAGTGAGACTATGAGAACAAAACAAACACGCCCACATGAGTCAACGCTGAAGTCTCTTATCAGGTGAGGGGGAGGTTCATTCAGCCGTCAGGGCAGGAAAACTGTCATATGGCCTGTTGTGTCCTCATGAGCCTGTTTCTGTTAAACGGGTTTTGTTTGGGTCTCCTGTCCCACATGACCCTTAACACCTCATCCTTCAGGTTTTCTCACTCTGAATGTCTCACTGGCTGAGAAGGAGAAAAACCATTTGTGAGCTCTGAGGATTCTTCAGATCCTTTCTATGTTGAAATCTCTGAGTCACATGCCTGTTGTTGACCCAGTGACCTCTGACCCTATGAGGTCCACCTGCAGCCTCAGAGTTTCAGATCTGGTCTGCCTCATCTCTAAATCCCAAACCAGTGTTCGTTTGGAAATGTATTTTAGTTTTAGTCGGAAGGTGTGGTCACTCTTGGGTACGATTTGGATTTTTGGTCAACAAAAGACATTTAGGTCCAGTCCTCTGTAGTGATGCTAACAGCGTAGCTCTGTGAGTGGGACTGTCGGGTCACTACCGGACAGGAAGTGGGCTGCCGACAGAGGGACTGTCAGGTGAAAGTGGTCGATTTTATCTGGAGATTAGGAGAACCGTTAACCCTAACCCTAAACCACTGGAAGAACTCAGTGCTCCTTTGACCTTCTCTCACACCTTCATCACTTCACAACTTTAATTTTGTAATTTACACAAACCGATCACATTCCCATGAGCCTCAGCTCTACTTTGTGTTTAGTGCTCAGAAGCACGATAACACCGTAACGGCCTATTGTGGACGACGATACTGGTTTAAACAACTGGTTCCACACACATATTTAGTTCTTGTGTGTCTGTCTTTGATAAAATCTTTGTTTGTTTTCAGAGGTGATTTCTAATTTGGGTTTGGACTCGTTTTGTCTTTGAAAAAAGGTTGTGCATGAATATTTCAGTGTGTGATCAGATAGCCTGTAAACAGAGGATGGTTTATCGTTTCTTTTCTTTCTGCTGATGCGGTTTTGTGAAGGAAAACGATGCCAGACTCTAGAGGACGAGGAGACCTGGGACGTGATCCAGCAGCAGCGGCTAACAGAGAGGCAGCCATTTGTTTCCCATTGTGCGCTGGAGATTAAGCTTCAATGACCGCGACTCTCTTTTCTCCGGTTACACAGCTCTGTCCTGGTTCTGTTTGGTGCCAAAACATGAAAGCTTTGAGCTGCTAAACACAAAAACTCGCAGACCCAGGAGTTTACTGTTCCTTAAGAGGGGGAGGGAGGAACGCAGATTTGGATGACTTGGGAGGTCTGTCAGATTGACTGAAAGCTTACGGTTTACAGCTGAAGCCTTTCCAGCCCGTCTTGGACGTGCCAAGTGTAATTCTTGGACTCTGTTTGGTCTGCAGAGATTTATTTTAAAAAAAAGGGAACAAAGAAGAATCTGATCTCTGCATCGGCTGTGTGTTCTGGTTGCTGGCAGGCAGGACGTGGGATTTTTCCTTCATTGCTGGGACGCGCTCCAATCTGCAGTCTTTGGCTTTGGTCAGAACTCATCTGAATGTGAATGTGTACTGATCCCAGGCCAGGCTAATGAGGACGACTTATCAGTGCTGTCAGACCGGAGGGTAGTCAGGACCACAGTCCCCAGTTTCACTTTTTTTCCTGAATCATGCAGGTGAACAATGAAACATCATTCAAACGAGTGACCTGACTGCAGGAAATGAGAGCGGAGGCGTCAGTCTGAAACCATGGGGCTAAAGGGGAAGCTAGAAAGTTTTTAAACACAAACACAGAATCAGGAATATTTCCAGATCTAAGGCCTTTCCGTGAAAAATGCTGAAGTATTCAGCTCTTGTACCAAAATACTCCTAACTCCAAGTAAAAAAAGCTACTTAAGTACAAAAGGAATTACCGTATTTTCTGGACTACGAGTCACATTTTTTTTACTCCCCTTGGTTGTAGTGCGACTTTTATGTGTATATTTACAGTCATTCTGTCGAGTAGCGTTAGATGAACTGAAGATAATATTAACGTTACTTGACACAGGTGAATGAATTCTCCCTAAGTTCTTCACAGACTAATTTAGACTATGAGTGGTATCATTAGAAAGGCGACTTATATTCCAGAAAATACGGTAAGGAAAATGCTTGTTCAGCAGTAAAATGTCTTCAGGGACTTACACATCTTACATGATATTATTCAGTATAAGGGTTGAGGCCCTCCACAGGGTCACCAGATAAATCTGAGGGGTCATGAGATGTTTAAGGGGAGTTGACAGGAGAGAAATACAGTTCTGTAAAAACTTATATTCATTTATTTAGTTGACATTTTGTAAACATGCCCAGTCCCAGATGAGATGAGGTCCCAGCTCTTCTGTCCATGGATGCCAACAAATAAACGCGTACGTTCATGCATTTTTTTCTCATTTATCTTCTTTCTGTCTTCAGTTTCAACCGTGAACTAGCTGTTAGAGTTTGTGAACGTATCAGCTTTCGAAGAACCCTCCAGTCCACATCCCCTGCTCATTTTAAACACTGAAACCACTTACTCCTCAGGGCTGAATAACAGAGGAAGAGCCCACATCTGACTTCAATCCAGAGCGTTGCAGCGTCTTATCGAAGGAGCTAGCTCCGGTTCAAAGTGACGTCTTCCCAGGAAAAATCAGCCTCTCCTCTCCCCGAGAAACACGAGGTTCAAATGGAAACCACAGGCCTCTCTGCTGGAGGAGCAGGGAGAAATGTGCCCTCCCTCCCTGGGTCTCCTCGGCTATTTATATCCTCCATTGGTCCAGTTTGTTTTCTCCTTTTCCACCAACAGAAAGAATGAAATTACTGTTTGACTCTGCGCTGAAGGGATGGAAGGCTCTTCTGGTCAGCTCCAGGGCACGGTGCAGGGAGGAGGAGGAGGAGGAGGAGGAGGTGGAGGAGGAGGTGTGTTCACCCCATAGTGTGTGTTCACCCCATAGTGTGTGTTCACCCCACAGTGTGTGTGTTGACAGAGCAGGACTGGGCAGCTGAGCAGGAAAGTGTGTGTGTCTGCTGGTGGCACCGAGTTAAAATAAAGAGTCAGTTATGTAAGTGCTGACTCATCCTCATAATAAATAACAAGCTGCTGTTTTCGTTCCAGGTGAGGCTGGTGCTGCCGCTTGGACAGAAGCATCAGAAACAAACTGTCAAGTAGCAAAATGTGTTGATGTACAGACACAGTTCTTCCTGTTTCAGCACAGTGCGATAAGCGTCTTCCTGTACCTGCCTCAGGTCTTCGGTCCTGGTCTTGATCCGACACCAGGATCGTCATGAGTTTGATTCCTCATGTACGATCATGTGTGGAGAGTAATGAGGTGAGTCCTTCTGGTACATGCTAATTATCACCAGTCATTCAAAAGCCTGGTTGCAGAAAAGATGGTGGACTGCTGACTTCAGACAGGACGCTGGAAAAATTAGCCGGACCACGGCAGGTTTATGTGCAGGTTTATGTAACCCTGCTGGAAACAGGTCGACAGGCCCAGGCTGTACTTGACTTTTCTTTCTGCAGTTTTCTCTGTTTATTGTTTTTGTCGTTCAGAGTTTTCCGGTGCAGCCTCCGCCCTGCTCATTACTGACCGCCGACCATGTGGCCTGTTCTCCACTGCACTTATCATCACCGTGGTCGTGCTGAGGAATGTTACTCCCCTGCTAAACACACACAGTCCCCACAGGGACTGGACGGCACAGAAAACCCCAAACTATTCCCGCAGATCTCCAACATGTGGACGCCACAGCAGAGCTCTGCTTCCAGTCTGTCACTGGAGTCTCTACTGGGAGTGTGATGTCAGAGCCCACGTTACCAGAGCTGCAAAATGAAAGGAAGGAATTTATTTCCCTCAGGTCGGTTCCTGTTGTCATCAAGCACTTTATTCCACCGACAGTGTCACATTCAGCGTAAACACACCTCAGGAAGGTGAAGCAGGTGGTGACTGTGTGTTTCCATCCACCTGACAGTTCACAGCTGTTCACACCTGACTGAGGTGGAAAAGTGACGTGACAAAGGCACCGGACTCCAACTGTGACTCACCACTGACGTACGGGTCATGTGACCCAACGCTCAGGTGAGTGTGCAGTCAGGAACCTGAGACTTTGCTCACATGAGAAGATATGACATGTACTTTGTTTGAAGTACTTTATATACTGCTGGGTAACTGACGTTAACTACCTTATGTACTTCTAATTTGAAGTACTTTATATACCGCTGGGTAGGTGAGTTACTACTTTGACTCTTTGAAGTCTTATAATCCGTGGTATTAACTACCTTTGTACTTCTAATTTGAAGTACTTTATATACGCCGGGGTGAACTGACGTTAACTACCTTATGTACTTCGAATTTGAAGTACTTACTATATATTACCGCTGGGTAGCTGAGTTAACTACCGTTATAACTAATTTGAATACTTATATACCGTGGGTAGCTGATTACTACTTATACTTCTAATTTGAAGTACTTTATATACCGCTGGGTAGCTGACGTTAACTACCTTATATACTTCTAATTTGAAGTACTTTATATACTGCTGAGTATCTGGGATCAATAAAGTTTGATGATCAGTATTTTGTTGGATCCATCTGATTCTGAAAGGGTTAAATCTAACGTTATCAGATAAATGTAAAAAGTACAAATACCTCAGAATTGGACTGAAGTGCAGTACTGGACTAAATATAACTTTCCTTCCCAGTTTCCATCTGTCTGACACTAATGGGGTTTGTGGTCCACATGAGCAGCGATGGACCCCCATGACAAACAATATGACCTTGTTGTTCTGTGTCTCTTCTCTTCTTCGTTCTCATGTCTCATCTCAACCTGAGTATGGAAGAGAAGAAAACTACAGAACTGATCAATAATCAATGCTGCTGCCATGAGGATGCCGGTGTCCATGAATCAGCGCCGACTCGTCCTCTGACTGCCGATCAAATAACGTGCACGCAGCTGGGGGGGCAGGGGGACTGTGGGACACCTCGGCTCGGTCTGTCAGACCTGCAGCAGATCTCAAGGTTTCTGTTGGCCGAACATTTAGACTCTACATTTACATTAACAGTAAATGTTGAAGTGAAGCTGCACGTTCTCCAGCCTGGGACCTACGGAGAAATAATAAATGCATGAATGTTCCGCGTTGTTTGCACAGCTGAGGAACATATGCCTGTTAAGAATCAGTCATCGCAGCGGTGAGAATGTACATTAGACGTGGGTGGTTCTGCAAACGTCTCTGATGTCCAAATGCTGCTTTAATCAAATGATTCAAACAGCGACATGTTCCCGGGGCCACAGTTAATGTGTCTCCGTGTTACTGATCAACGCGCTGCGGCGAGCGATCAAAGCCCCGCAGTCATTTTTCACCGAGTGCAAACAAACAGGAACAAACTGAAGCCAGATGTGTGCAGAGTCCAAACTGTGTGTGTGTCACGAAACATCAGGAATCAGTGTTTTCAGACTCTCAGCATCAACTGGAAAAGCTTGTTTTTGATCCGTTCTGATCTGGTCTGCTGCTTTGGTCTCTAGGTTCAACCCTCAGCTCTGGATCCTCACAGTTTATTTCAATGTGGTTCAGAGACGGTGGGTTCATGTGTTAGCCTGCTAATTAGCACAGACCGCTTTGGTCTGGCAGGTGTCTGAACCACAGAAGTGGAACCTGTACAACACTTGGTCTGGTGGACTGTCCAGCTGACACCGGTAAAGGAGTCCAGGTTGACTGGAGAATGATGCAGAGATCTGAGACCTGCTGGAGATGAAAATAGTCCTAAAATAGACAAAAACAGGATTTCTTGTACCTACAGGACCAGCTGAAGCCTGCAGAGGTTAGTTTCTCTTTCTCGGCTCAAGGCCCACTGGGCTAGTTTGGGTGTGTGGGTGCAGGAAAAGAGGGAGGTGGTTCTGTTCTGTTCCTTGTAGTGACACCTGATAGCCCCGCCCCTCTTTGGGGTCACATGACAATCTAGACAGGGAGCTTCCATATGACCAGAACACGTCCAGCTGTGTATCCTGGTATCGGCCACGTAAAGTAACAGCCATAGCGCCTCATTTAAAAACACTGGTGAGTTTCTTCATGTGGCTGATGGTAAAGAACTTTAAACCTGTCGATCAGGAAGTAGTCGGACGTTATTTTCTATCAAAGCAGCTGAGTGAACCACTAATGAAACGTTTTATCGGGTTTAAAAAGCACCACAGCCCCCGACTGAGACTCCACCGTCTTGGTCTCATTATCAGCTGCAGCTCAGCGGGACAGAAGACGAGTCTGTGAAAGGTTTTTCCTCCAGCTGTGTCCGGTCCTTTCTTCTCTTCACTTCATCAGTAGATTCATTTTCAGCAGGACAGACTCTGAACTCCTGCTTCTGTCTGCTGCGGGATCACAGACTCACCCTGACATTTTCAGATTTTACTGTCAAGTTGTGATGAAAGAGAAAAATTTGTCCTTGACTTTGCTGATAAAATCTTGTCGGTAGCAGCTGAAACAACTGTCTGGACTTTGGTGTGAGCAGCTAGTCCAGTCTGCACTCACAGGTGGAAGTGTCCTCCTGCACTTCGGGTCACAGGGCAGCTGAGCCTGTATTATAAACAGCAACAAGGGTAAAGTGTAAATAGGTGAAGAGGCCAAACAGCTGCTCACTGAACTGTCTTTAGCAGACCTCGATACTGTGAACTCAAAAATCCAAGTCTACCTGGTTGGACACACAATAGGTCCAACAGGTTAGCCCTTTCCCTTTCCCACACTCAGCAGCTGTCCAGCGAGGACAGATGAGACGCAGCAGCAAAAGACACTGATGCCTGACAGACGCCTGCAGCTGTGACGGATCCCAGCCAGGTCTCGGCAGAGTTCTGGGGACACGGACACATGATGAATGAGTCAAGAGCTGAGCTGCTCTCTGCTGTAAATGATTCATCTGATGTGGTGGAGAAGAGACAAGTTCAGACTTTATCATCAAACCAACCCAGAAAATAATGTGAGGCCTGAGAGAAACTATTATCAGGGTTCATTCTGGGGACGGCGGTCACGGTGGGTCTGTCAGACCCGGATCAGAGACAGGCTGGTTAACCTGAAGGCAGCAGACAGCACCTCTGATGGGGACTCATCATCCAGGGGTCTAATCCCTAAACAACAGCAGCTTTAAAGGTCCTGGTCACCAGCCAATCACAGGACTGACACATGACCTGTGACAAACAAAGAGAGAAAATAAACAACACAAAAGTACAAGGGACGGCGTGTTCGGCCTCGTCTGGGGGAAAAACATCGGATTTGGCAGATCTCAGCTGGAATGTGAAGGCAGCCTTAGACTTTACACTGAAGTGTCCTCCTTGAACTTCCTGTTGACGAATCAGTTCGGAGCTGTTTGTCTCCCAGAGCCTCTGCTCCAGCTCCGTGGGCGTTTTGTTTTGCTATCAGCTCTCACCATGAGGAGCCATAAACCACACACACCTACAGCTGCTGTTCACACCGAGCGCTCTGCCTGCGTGGGCGTCCATTTGTAATCCTCTATAAATAGATACCGTGGTTTCTGCTCCACTTCCAGTTTGGTGCTCTGGCTCTACCCGGGACCCTGGAGCCAGTCATCTGGTTTTCATCCACACACACGGACTGAATAAGATTCAGAGGCACAGTCGGGATGTTCCTGTGCGACGATGAAACAGGACAGATCTCTGTTCAGGTCTGTTCAAAACCACTCAGAGAATCTTCACCTGGTTCCGATCAGCTCCTGACCACACCTGCATGGACCACACTCACCTTCAGCATCCAGTTTTCCTACTCATGACCATTTTCCTGCTGAGTGTCTGAAGCCAGGAAGACTCACCTGCACAGGTGCATGAGCTCTGCTGTTGTCATGTTCGTCTTTAGCACTGATCACATGACTCTCTGTTCCTTCAGAGCCTGTAAACAGTGACGGCTGTTCTCAGGTTCTGGAGCTGGTTTTTGGAAACAGACAGGCCTCCCATTGTTGGTGAGGAAGAACCATGTGAGCCAGGTCAGCGGTGTGGCTCCCTGCTGGGTTTTTAATAGTTTTTGGACAATGGAGGTCTACGGCTCAGACCCATAAGCTGAACCAGGTTCTGGATTCACCACATTCATTGGTGCTGTCAGTCTGTGGATGGGATCTGGACTCAGTAACACACACACACACACACACACACACACACACTCATGGAGTCACCAGCAGCTGGACCCTTTGAATATGAATCCTGAAGGATTTTGTCAGCACTGAGGTGTCAGGTCCAGGCCTGATCCCTGACACTGACAGGTGATGTCCACACTGATAATGCCGCCTCCTGTTAAGCTGTGGGAGCAGCGTGAAGGCGTTTTGAAGACCAGATTAGCATGTCCCTGCTCTCTGAGGACTTTAAATGCGGCGGATCCTCCGTTACTGACACGAGCTGCGGTTTCTGGGCTCACACAGATTTTCATCATATGAAACGACAGCTGCAGGTCAGACGGTGCCACAGAGACGTTTATCTCAGTGGACTCTTCATGCATGTCACAGCTTTTCCTCACAGCTCTGACACTTTGAGTCACAGTTTGCATTTTAAGTCCCAGTTTTGTAAGATGTCGTCTGATAGATGGCCAATCCTCTGTGAAGGGCTTTGGATCACGGACAGACTTTCACAGCAGAACCGTCTCTTTATTCCGTTGCTTGGAATTAGAGCTGGCAGCATCACCACGGAGGACCAGGGAATCAGCGGTGTCACTGCAAACAATCAGCTCTGCACAGAGAAGCAGTGTCCCCTTGTGTTATGGTCAGCAGCTGCTCTGGGTCAGCCAAAATAATATAATTCCACCTGTTTTAATAGGAATCGTCTGAACGTGGGATGTGAAATGTTTTTCCCTCAGTCATTCATTTTCCTGTTCCTGTTCTTGGAACAACTTGAATCAGGACTGTCCTGGTCCAGCCATCAGAACAAAAGGTGAACAGCTGTGTTAGAAAACATCTGGTGGGAGGGGGCGACCAAAGAAAGCAGCTCGACCTGCAGCTTAAATCTGCTCAGCTGGGAATGCTGGGTAAATTTAACAGCTACGACGCCAGACTTCATTTTTGATTAAGGCTCATGGGTATTGTAGTCCTCTGAGCCTTATCAAACTAAGGTTCCCGTGTGTCTGTGTTTGTCCGTAACCAGTCAAACCCATTTTTTTCTCGTCAATAACCTCCTTGTTCTCCATGTGGCTGTTGATGCAGCAGAGACTCCTCCCTGTGGATTAGCTCATTTACTTCGCCCTCACACACACCTGTGTCTGAGGACACAGCTGGGCCCCCCCAGCGCCCATCAGCTCCTCCCTCCATCCACTGTCCTTCGTCAGTCCTCACGTTTGAGTTCCTCTGCAACTGTCGCCATGGTTACCAGGCGGGATCACACCCAGTGGTGAGACGGATGTGGCGCCAGAGGAGGAGGGGGAGTAAGGGGGGGGGGGGGCTGTCTGGGAGACAGCGGCAGAGTGAGGTCGCTCAGAGGTCAGCAGATAAGATGGATGCCACCTGCTGACACGATGACCTATGACCTTAACACCCCCCCCCCCCCCCCTCCATGTGGTTAAGCAACAGGGTGAAACACCATTTTACTCCCAGTTTGGTGCATGTTTGACACCACAGTCCTCAGGGATTCAGGGAAACACACCTGAGCCTGAGTCTGCCCACCTGACGTCCACCTGCAGGGAGGGACCGTACGAGGTGTCAATCAGGGATGGACATCGATCAATCAAAAGCCATGTCTTGTCATCACTGCAGGGCTCAGATAAACCAAACCTGGCAACCCCCCCAACACACACACACACACACACACACACACACACACATCTGATGTTTTCTACATGAAGAAAATGATGTAAAAGCAGCTCAGCTCCGTCCCACATGTGCCTGACGAACCAGTGTTGAAGCTCAGGGACTGGACCTGACCTGCAGGATAAATGAAGCACAACAATGTGAACACATTATATTTACTAACAGATCCACTCTGACCCCAGGACCAGGACCAGGACCAGGACCAGGACCATGAAACAAAGACAACCTGGATGTCTTTACCTGTGACGTAAAGCAGGAAAATAAAGAAACGCTGCTGAAATCAAAGCAGGAATGAACTGAGCTTCTCCTCAGGTGGAGCAGATTGTCCCTGGTGACCAGGTCCAGTGGGGACGGGTCCACAGGGCTGCCAGCCTGGTTATGGATAGAGCCATAATGTCTCACTGTATGATGTTCATAATAACACCAGCCCAAATGTTAAGTCTTTATTTTGTGCTGTTTCCTTTTCACATAATTTAGCACAAAAATAACGTTCTCCTTAAAATCAATTCCCTGTGAATGAGTCCGAGGAAGTAGGATGTGGTCTCCTGGTGACCGGGTTTCTGTCTGACTTTTCTGGCAGGACTCAGCTGTATTTATGCTGCTGCTGATGGAGATGAAAAACGGACTCCATCTGTCTCGTCTTTGTGTCTTTGCTTTGGGAAAAGAAAGTGCTGTCATCTTGACCCCTGACCTCTGACCTGTCCTGCTGGCTGGACGCGCTTCAGTGTCCAACAACAAAACAAAATGGCAGCTGTGTTTTTTCTGACCACCCCCCCCACCCGCAGAGAGAGAGAAAGGCCGAGCAGGGTGGAGCTCGTCCAAACGGTTTGGCTGCAGATCTCCCATGAGCCTTTGCTTCACTCACAGCCCTGAGTCAGACCTGAGGAGCCTGTGTTGTGTTGCCAGGTGCTCGTGGTCCAAACCAAACAGGGGTCAAAACTTCACAACTTCCTGTGTGTTTAAGTTAAAATTGATCTGATTCGTTGAATAAAGCTGCAAATTTAAACCTGCACAAACAAATTTCTGGTGATTTGTGCAACAAATATAATAAAGGGGCCATTTGGTTTGTTGTGGATTAATAAATCCTTCACTAGCTCTGGCAGCTCCCTGCCTGATCCGTCACCCCTGATACGACACATCGGTGTGTCCTGTGATTGTGACTGTTCTGCTGTTGGAACAGAACCAGGGAACCAGAACCCTGAACCCTGAGCTGGGACTCACTGTGAAGCTGCAGCTTCATCATGCTGCTCTGACCCAGGAGCAGGTGACGCTCGTGGAGTCAAGGTGAGTCTTTGGTTTCCTGCGGCATCCATCACCCTCCCAGCTGCCCCACACCTCCAGCAGAAGGTTGCAGCAGCCGGGGGCTGTAAAGCTGCCAGCAGCCGCCCGCTCCCCCGGCGCCGACCGATCACTCCGAAGTCCTCTGTCGTTTAAACTCAAGCTGTTTGGGCCCCGAAAGCTGCAGAGCCGCATCCTGCAGATTTATGAACTAATTTCATTTTGATGAACAGCAGGACGGCCAGAGGACGCCAGATAACCCCCCCACACACAGAGCCCACCTCCACCCGTCCCACCGCTCTGCTCTGGCACCCAAAGATCAGCTTTTCCCACTGACGACTGAAGACTCCAAACTATTCACCGTAATTCAGGATCCAGCCGTTAAAGTCTGTTCTGTGGACAGACTCCCAGTTCGAGTCCGAGCAGGTTTGGAGCTGCTGTTCTCTTTAATATTATCAGCCCAGTTTAACTAGAAGGTAAATAGAATGAAGCTCAAACGGAACCTTTTGTGTTGTCCACAGTTCCACGTGCAGAACATTTTAATCAATAGTATTTTTATTTATTGGTAGTTTCAGTTTCCTTCAGTCAGCCAGACATTTAATTGATACTATATGATTAACTGAGGAAACAATGATTCATAGATTGAAGATCAATATATTGACACCCTGGATGTTGTGCCCCAGTTGTGTGGACCCATCTGTGGACCCAGTTGTGGACCCAGCTGTGGACCCAGCACAGTGTTAGTATCAGATAGTTCTGCAGAACCCAAAGACTCGGTTCACGTTTTAAAGAGATTTGTTATGGTTTTTAAAGTGAGTTGCTGTTTTCTGTTCGACATGTTTGTGATGGAGGTGGAACTAAAAACAGCTGCTAAAAGCTCCACGATGTTCACCAGCTCGTCTCTAAAGCTGAGTCCACATCCCTGAGAGTCCTGCTGTTCCCATCAGACCTGCTGTTTGACCCATGTCTGTCAGGGACACGGATCAGGCTCCGGTGTGAACACTGAGTTCCTAGAACAACATCTGGGCCTGTTTGAACCAGTTGTTCCACGGTGTTTGGTGGATTTTGTACCTGAGCTGTTGGACGAGTCAGAGCAGAGACTTCAGTCCAAAGTCATTTGGATGAAACAGTTTACTGTCATTGTTTGTTCTCTTTCACTCTGAGCTGCTTTATCCTGCATAAAAACCGTTGGATCAGTAAAACTGATTTGATTAGAACAATCTGATCGGTCCCAGTCCTGGTCCGGTCTCTGCTTCGGGTTTTGCTAGTTCTGTTTCTTCTGGACTTTTCAGTAGACCGCTAGTCCTCATCCGGTCTCCACTTGCCCAGATTTTCCCTCCATCTCTGTCCTCCCTCACCTGATCAGTACAAATGTTTGTCTCTTCCTGTCCTCTGTTTGGCTTTGTCACCCTCCATGTTCCTCGTGTGACATTTTGTCTCTTTGTGTTTCTTTGTGCTCTGGACTCTGGACTCTGCTGTTTTGGGACCTTGGTCTTGGACAGTTTGACTGTTTCTGCTGCCTGAACACAAAGTAAGTCTCTCCCTCTACAGTGTGACTGTAGAGTCATTTTGTCCTTTAACAAAAACAAACAAACGTTGAAATGTTGAAAGTGTTGAAGCTGTTTTTGTCATTTCCTCACTCAGATGTAAAATCCATCGGCCTTTACCTGGGCAGCTTCAGTAAACTCGTGTTTTCATGCTTTTATTTGTGAATCATTTTAACATTAATGTAAAACATCAGTGGGATAAACAGAAATGGACCAAAGTTCAGATGCAGCTTAAACACAACAGCTGGATTTACCCCCCTGTGCATTAATGTTAATACTAATACTAATGTTAATACACAGCTGCATTACTCACCTGTGTATTAATATTAATATTTACGCATCATCCCTGTCAAATAAACGATTCAATAAAACAATACTGTGTTTTTTAATCAGCCATTACATCAAACCTCCCCTGACCTCATTATTGTCTCAGAGGTGTCATCATCTGAAGACAGATTTTAGTCCTAAAACTGGTCTGATCCTGCAGCGCTTCATGAAAACTGTTTCCAGCCTGATGCAACAGTTTCTCACATGGACTGTGGTTGTTTTCTGGGCTGACTGGAACTGAAGGAGCCTGAGAGCTTTGACTCAACTGATTAGAGAGATCCTCAGAATAAACCAGGAGATGGAAAATGTATAAAATGAGGAACCACTGGAGTCACGCTGGATTTGTTCTGTGAAGCGTGTCGGCATCAAGCTGCTTTTATTTTGGTAAATCCTGTCAGATGGAGGCTGAGCGGCGGTGCCGGAGGAGACCGGAGCGCCAGGCGGCACAACATTCAGCTCGGTTTGCATCAGAGTTTCATCAGGTGTTTCCAATTCTCAAATCTGAGTGGGAAACGCAGGCTCCCAGGCTTCGGGGCGCCGGGAGGACCAATCGGCTTCTCCCTTCACGTCCACACCTGCCTGCGCCTGAGCGAGCAGAAAACCTGAGGCACAGACTGGAGACGTGTTCAAATCACAGTAAACACTCAGAGTCCACACATTTAGTTTCCAGTAAAGTCCAGGAATGTTCTGGTTTCTTCTGGTTTAGTTGTATAAATGCAAAAATATCTGCAGCTTTCTAATCACTGATGTACGACCACGGATCAATAAACAACATTTACTGCACCGACGTCATCCGACCCGAACAGGAAGCAGCTCATTTATTTAAGGTCAGAGGTCAGAGCCCTGAAAGAGGACGGACTCACTGAGCTCTGCCTCAATAACCAGAACCCAAATCAGGTCAGACTGCACACACACACACACACACACACACACACACACACACACACACACGTGTTCTGACATGAACCTGGTTCTGACCTGGCCCCTGACTCAGGCCTGTGTGAGAACCAGACGTGTCCTCACAGAGACGGTGTCACATGCTGACGTAGTTTAATTTGACAGGTAATTTAAAAGTCTGTGTGTTGTTTCCTGTTTTAATAAGCGCCTTCACACAGTCACGTCCAGATGTTGTGCTGCTGTTATCGACCTCGTACGATCGTTTGTCCTCCTCAGCAGGCTGCAACAGGACTGGTGGCTCATTCTGCTCAGCCTGAGCTGAATCGTTGGGTTCTGGGTGTTCCCGGGATCATCTGTGGTTATTGACGGCCTGATCAGGTGCATGTGGTCAGCCTGTGGGCTCCTGAGGGCCAGTCTGGAGAAAGTGGCTCTACGACGAACCTCAGCTGTTTCACAGGAGGTAGAGCAGGCTGGAGTTTTTATTGTCTGCACAGTCCATAAAAACCATTAACACAACAGATTTACAGGACACTAAAATTACAGGCACACTCCGGTGCTGTTTATGGTTCCCCACCTCCTCGCTGTAATCCGTCCACATGGGGCTCAGGAGAGCAGAGCGTGAAAACCAGAGGAAACGAAGCTGCCGGGGGGCAGACATCAGTGAGTCTGAGCCGCGGCCTCAGGCTTAGTTTGGTGGGAAGGATGGCGGCTGTGCAGGGAGGTTAAGGTGGTCCGGCTCAGGTCTGAGAACCTGGGACGCACGATGACAAACTGCTTCCTGTTTCGGACATCATCGATCACCTTTTGTCTGTCACTACGAACTGTCCAACACGTTCTCCTTGTGTTCTGCTTTAAAAATAAGAACCTGCCACAGGTGAAGATGATCGTCCGACGTGTGTTCACCTCGTTGTTCTGGTTTGTTTGTTGTTGGTGACTCTCACACTGTAACGTTATCTCTGTGAACTTCCTGCCGTTGTTGTTGTGCAGCCTCCTCCTGTGGTTTGACTGTACAGGGCTGCGTGCACCATCTCAACCACACGGCCGTCTGCAGGCTCCAGGGGCGTTTCCTTCTGGTTTTACAGCAACAACACCACGCGGAGCAGCCGTGAGCTGGGTCCCCGCTGTCATGTGAGCCAGCAAAAGGCGGGAAAGTCTTACAACTGTCGGGCCTGAGCTGACGTCACCGCCTCGCCTCGGAAACACTCTCACTTCTTTCCCGCGACTCTCGGTTCCTGCGTGTCGGAGTCAATGAGCCTGAGCCCCAGTGTTGGCGCTAATGACAGGGCGGACTGTTCATCCCGCCTTTGCAACTGCCAGAGAAACTAAACATGTCAGATGTCGTGGTGTTTTCCTGCAGGAGGCGCAGAAATAATCACCTGTGACACCACACTTCCCTTCACGACAGCGATGCTTCACTTTTCGCACCGTGTTGTTGGTGTCGATCCATTTAAAGTGGAGTCTACGGCACAAAGAGTCTGTGATGAGACTGTACATGTGTGAGTGGCTGATTAGCTTTGGCCTGCACCACACACACACACACACACACACACACACACACACACACACACACACACACACAGGAGGAGACCAGACCGAACCGAACCCTGTGTAAAGTTCAACAGAATCACCACAGTCAGTCGATAGTTTGTGACTTTGCATCTTCCTTTGTCCTCGATGTCATGTTGGCTGTGTCGCCTCAACACTGTTGCCTTGACCTGAATATGTTTAGTTCATTATTAGTTCATGGCTGAGTCAGAGAAATCAGGACATTGGAGCAGATCAGCTAAAGTTCATGTTCATCACTGAAGTGAAGCTGTGAGAGTGTGTCTGTGGCTTTAAATCACCGCGTCCTTCACACCGAACCACCTCGACCGCCTGAACCCTGGGCGCTGCAGCTGTTCGGCCTGCGTCCCAGCCGCTTGGCAAAAATACCAAACCTGATGTTTTGATTGTGATTTTGTGCTTCGGCTCTTTGTTCTGGTTTAAAAGGAGAAGTGAGTGTTTAGTTTCAGCGTGAGGCCCAACAGCGGCCGCCCTGAAGGACGTCACGGGTCAACGGCTGCTTCCTCCTTGGCCGTGGTGAACTCATCTCTTCACGCTGCGGTTGAAGAAAAAAACTCACAAACCAGCTTCAGTTTCACTTCCTGTAGTAAAACCGTCGCCCGCTCAGTGCAGCAGCAACAACCAAAACAGGAAGTGAGAGCAGAGCGAAGTGCAGCATGACGCAGCACAAACAAACACGCCTTCAACACGAAACATGAGGGACGCTCTCCACAGATGCAGCACTTTGAGGGTTCAGACTGTTTTTGGGTTTTTTAGTTTTTCACACAGGGCCCTGCTCCCACTGCACCGTCTCTGCAGACTCTGTCGTGGACCGAAACCATCTCTGCAGACCGAAACCATCTCTGCAGACCGAAACCATCTCTGCAGACTGTAACTGTCTCTACAGACTGACAGCATCTCCGCAGAATGAAACTCTCACTACAGACAGGGTCTCTAGACAGTTTCAGGTGTAGAATCCATGAATCCGGCTGATGTGCTCGTTAACCCGTCAGCAGGTCTTGCGGCCCATGGCAGGTCTGACTTATGGATGGATTGATTGGTGGATTGATGTCGGCGTCAGCACGTTTGGACGTTGTTGCGTTGCTGTGAAACATGAATAGGGAGCGTGTGCGACAACATGCAGCTAATGAGGCGAAGGATTTACACACCTGGCTCCTGTGTGTTTTGGCCTAATGGACTCTGACCGACCTCCCTGACCTCTGCAGCTCAAACGTGCGTCACATACTCAGGTCACGCTCAGTGTGCTGGAAATGCAGGTCTAGCTGCCCGTCCTGGCACGGCACGCTGGCAGATTAACCGTCGGCATTTCTGAAACAGAGGCTCCTTAATTACAGACAGATGCAGACAAAAGCAGCTTTATCAGCGAGGCGACAACTGTTGCCAGCAGGTTTTACCCGTGCACGGGGTCTAAATCTGCAGTTAATTGCTACAAACACACGATCATGCTGCCAGACTAAGGCTGATCCTCACTGATCCATGCAGAAGACATGGAAATAAAGGGTTGTCTTGGATGGCAGTGTAGAGTAGAGCTAGTCCTGTCATTGTGCTGCAGCGATAAGGAGAAGTGTGACAGCAGACTGTCACCTCGTCCTGACATGACACTCTCTAGATTTATGTTGAAACTCTGGTTCCTTTCTGTCGCTGAGAAAAGTGAAAGTGAAAGTGACTATTTTTGTCAAGTATAGTATGGCTCACAAGTCCACTCTGCATTTAACACACACACACACACACACACACACACACACACACACACACACACACACACACACACACACAGCAGTGGGCAGCCATTGCTGCAGCGCTTGGGGAGCAGTTGGGGGTTCAGTGTCTTGCTCCAGGGTCTCACCTCGAACCCGCAACTTTCGCTGGGGTTACAAGTCCGACTCCCTATCCATGAGGCCACGACTGCCCCTAAGGAAAGAGACTAAACTAAGAGAGGGGTGAAGTCAAACCAGAATTTCCAGGTTCTGCTCCAGCAGCGTTGGCAGAGACATCGAGCTGACAGCAAAGAACCAGCAGAGACGAAGGCTGAATGATGTCTCTGTAAGTTTCCTCTGTCCGGACCCAAAAATGTCCTTGAACGCACCACACAGCCTCCAGCTGACAGCCAATCAGCTCGTACGTTGTGCTCCTGGTCAGAGGAAACACGTCTCCATACCAGCAGGGGGGGTTTAGTTTGTTAAACTTGTGGATTCTGATTCTGATTTTGATTTTGAATCGAAGCGTGTCCAACCGCACTGGGTTCCTAGAGTCCATCCTTCTCCAAAGCCAATAAGCAGCCGTTGCTAACGTTGGAGTAAGTTCTGGTGGACAAACGCCTGTTGAGGGTTAGATAATAATGATGATAACGATATAATAAGATATAATCTGTTTAATCCTTCGCTCCTGTGTTGTTAGTGTCTGCTCAGGTACTAAACAGTAACTAAACAGCCAACTGCTGTTGGGGGTTTCTGCTGGTCGGACTGTTGAAGGTCCCCACAAAGGAGATAAAACACTGGACCTGAAGTGATGATTTTCTTGTTTAGACACTTTCTGTCTCCTGTCGCTCAGTCAGCGTGTTCTCCTGGTGACCGGCTCAGTGTTAGTAAGCACCTTCATTCATTATTTATCTTTAATGATTTAAAGTTTCACTTTTATGTGTCTGGAAATTCAGCCCCAGATCTGAAACGGCATCAAAGACGCTGTTGGTGTTTCATCACGTCTTCAGAGCCGTCACATCGAGCGGTTTTTGTTATTTTTTGTTCTCGATGCAAGAATTTGTGGCGATGAGCAATCTGACAACGTGGGAGAGGAAAAGATAGTAACAGTGAGGGAGTCAGACATGGTGGAGGTCTGGGCAGGAAGATAAAGGGGCAAGCCTTCACTCGCTTCCTCTGCCCAAAGCTCCCCCACCTCCCCCCTCTACCCCCGACAACTTTCATCCAAGCCTCGCCAGACACAAATTTTCAAACTGCTGAAAAAGTAGGCCACAAAGTTTGGAGAGAGTGAGGGAAGAGGAGGAAGCAGCTCAAAAACCCTGATTCCAGGTTTCACCCTGCATGAGGTGACGCGAAGGACGAGAGAGCAGCTTCAGACCTTATCGCTCCTGTTCACACTGAACCAGACGTGTCTCGAACTGACTTTCCTGTCGATCACGTCAACAGGCAGTAGATTAAACTGAGTGTCTTATCTGATGAACCAGGAACACAGAGACTTGGCAGCAATGGTCTGCTGGTTGTCTGTATTCAAACCCTGCACTCTGCTGATGTGGGTCCCTGGGTCTGACCCCTGACCCCAGTAGTATCACCTTTTCTTTTCCATGTGCTGATCATTTTTCATGATTTGATTATGTTCTCCCAATTCCCAGAAGGCCTCAGGCAGGTGTGTGTGTGTGTGCGTGTGTGTGTGTGTGTGTGCACTGAATTTGTCACCGTGTTTATTTATGGCTCAGCAACCAGGCAGCTGTGAAGACGCCTGCAGGTTATTGTCACACTTCAGCTTCAGATCAGGGTGTGTGTGTGTGTGTGTGTGTGTGTGTGTGTGTGTGTGTGTGTGTGTGTGTGCGCGTGCGTGCGTGCGTGCGTGCGTGCGTGCGTGTGTACGTGTGTGTGTGTGTGTGTGTGTGTGCGTGCGTGTGTGTGTACGTGTGTGTGTGTGTGTGTGTGTACAAGCTGTTTGCATCTAAACACCAGGCTGTTTCTGGGGTCAGGCTGGGAACTGATGGCTATTTTAAGGGTTAACACCCACCACAGGCCTCACTCTGCGCCCAGAGGGCTGGAGCTGTGGTGTTGGACGTAGAACAGTTTGCTGAAATGAGTAACTGGGACCAAAAATCCTGATGAGACCCAAACCTGCGGTGATGTCAGATTCTTCTGTTTTTGAACAGGAAGTGTGACAAACTGAGAAAATGTGTGCTGGTGCTGCTTCACACATCACGTTGACTTCTGGTGTTAATCGGGAAAAGGTTTAATCCTCTTTGTTTCTGCTATAAAAAGACAAAATAAATCTGAAGCCTTCTCCCTGTGTTTCATGGCCTGTCATTCCCTCCTCACTGCCTTCACACCTCCGTTGGCCCACTTTAATTAAAATAATGGCAGCTCCATCCTCAGGCCTCGCCAGCGCTCGGGGATAACGTCAACTCTGACAGCACCAGTCAATTCCCATTTAGGAGATTACACCGTCGCATCGCGGCCGTGAGTCTGTGCAGCAGCTCGGCCTCCCCGTCGCTGCCAACGGGACTCTGCTCATCACAGAGACACAGCACCTCAAAATGTCACTGCAGTCAAATACTCAGGGTGGTGGGCCGGTTGTCGGGGCGGGGCAGGCCACAGGGCCGCCTGGGGCCTGCTGGACTTTCACCTCGTCAGCAACTTGTTCTGAGGGAAACGTTTCCAGAGCAATAAGCGCAGCAGCACAGAAACGGTGTGGAGGTGTCGAAGTCGGTCAGGGGGTCAACAGGTAAACCCTCATCCCTGTGGAGGGAAGGAGAACCAGGGGATCAGCTCATTTATTCCCTGATGGAGGAGGTGGTTTTAATGGGACATATGTCAGATCCCAAGATCTTTAGCAGTGAATTGTTCTTAGTCCTCGTCAGGTTCTTAACTGGTTCCCAGGTTTGTCCATTGTCAGTTTCCACTTTGCACTAATTGAAGAAACCTTAGCTGCTAAATGCTCCACGTTCCCCAGCTGGTCTCTGACTGTCTGTCTGCTGTTTGCTGCTGAGCAGGTGGTGGTCTGAGCCTGAACCAGGCAGGAAATGTGACATGAAACCAAAACTAAGAGGTGAAAGAAGCTAAAAAGCTGCAGAGATGATAGTAAGTCTCTGTGGGTTTGGTGTTCTTTCAGATTCAAACTCCATCGTCTCAGGCTCCAGCTGCTCTAACATGTAGTTTCCTGTGTCTCAGTGAAGTTCAAGCAGAAACCAACTCTCCAGGTCTCAGTAAATGTGAAGTGAATGTTGGATCCTCCTGCAGCCTCACAGCCTGTGGCTGAATCTAATATTGTTGGGACAGACAGCACCTGCTGTTCCCACCAATGTGCTGCACTTCGACCAGCCAGACCCAGTCCTGCTTCCTGCTGGGCTGGATGGTCCAAATAATGGACCCCAGTCTTTATACACACACAGTTTGTTGGAAGGACACCTGGAGGAAACTGTTTGCATCAAGGCTTCATTTCCTTCTGCTGCTGCAGGAAAGATGGAAGGAAGCCATCACCGCATCTCTGACATTTCACTTTCTGCTTTTCCCTCTTTACCACTTTGCTTTGGACCAGTTCAGCTTCAGCCCTGGACCTCAGCTGTTCACACGTCTCAGCTGAAACGTGGATTTGATCCAAACCTCTGCTGGTAGTCTCTATTCAGCAGATATTTCATGTTTTTTGTTGATGGGTTGTCCTGCTCTGTGAGCCGATACCAGGCCCAGCCTCGGTGTAGAATGACTCACGGTGCTGTGAGGATGGACAGAATGATAGGTCAGTGTGCTGAGCTGGCTGCCCCCCAGCTCCTGATCGGCCACAGCAGGATGTTTCCAGGAAACGCACACACAGATCTATTATTGGCAGCGTGAGTGCAGCAGGTGAAGTGGAGTCTGGTTTATCTCCAGGGAGGCTGAAAGCTGTGAGAGGCAGTTTTCATGGAGTCAGATTAAAGCTGTGGCTCAGGCCTTAAAGGACAAATCCTCCTCTGATCCTCCCCCACTGTTACGCAGCGTCAGGGCGGGACCTTCAGCACCTTCCAGGAATTATTCAGTTTTCTAAGCTCTACTTTCTGTCGACTTGTGTCGTCTGTCACATGGTCAGGGATCGGGTTCACTGCAGCTCGTCCGATTCTGTTGTTGTCATGACTATTACTGTCAGAGCAACATGGGGGCTGAAGGCTGATGAGGCCCTCACACTGTCTGCTTCAGCCTCATGGACTGGAAAACTGAAGCGTCACGTTGAATCTGGTTTTTTGGTCTTTGGTCATTTTTTAAACATATTTTATTTTTAGTCAAATTGTCATCGGTGACATTTCGGTCTATGTTTTGGTCGTCTAAGCATTTTGAAGCTGCCTCCATTTTGTTGCATACAATTACCATGGCTACAGCTGTACAGTTACCATGGGAACAGCCCTCGCCATCTTGCTGTGTACAGTTACCATGGGAACAGCTCCCTCCATCCTCTTTGTATACTGTTACCATGGCTACAGCTGTACAGTTACCATGGGAACAGGTCCCTCCATCCTTTTTGTATACTGTTACCATGGCTACAGCTGCACAGTTACCATGGGAACAGCTCCCTCCATCCTTTTTGTATACTGTTACCATGGCTACAGCTGCACAGTTACCATGGGAACAGCTCCCTCCATCCTTTTTGTATACTGTTACCATGGCTACAGCTGCACAGTTACATATATTGATCCACTTTCATTCAGTCTCCTCATGGTTCATAGAGAACTATCCTGACTGGTTCTGTGCAGGTCGGCCTCGTTGCAGACTGGTGCTCTTTGGTGGTTTCCAGTCATTCCTGGTGTAGCTCTGCCCAGCTTGAACCTAAGCATCAGCCAGAGGGAGTGAAGGCTGCTGGGTCGGTTTGTGGAGAAAAGTGGTTTGTGGACTAAACAACTCAGGTTTAATGTCTGATCCTTCTTTTTCCTGCAGGAAGAACAGAACTGTGACCTCTGACCTCTCTCAGCTGACAGAAGTCTGAGCCATCCTTTGCTGAGTCAACGTGTTGGCCTGTGCTCCTGGTTGGTCCCTGGTTTTTTTTCTGCTCGCCGTAGTGTCACACTTCTACCTCTCCCATAAATCCTTGCTGCTCACCACCCGCTCTCCGACACTGTCTGAGCTAAACCGAGCGTCTCGTAACCCGAGGCAGGACAGGGAGCGTGTGGTGTAGTTACGGGGTCAAGGCGGCGCTGACCCCCCCCAGTCTAAATATAACCAGTTTACATGAGCACAGGCCAACATACTCTGATTACCATGACATCCGATACAGGGGATCTCCACACTGGGCCATGTGCTCCAGCTACAGCACAACACGTGGAGCCTGCACATCTACACGCCAGCATGTCAGAGAAACATGTCCGGGCATGTCTGAGACGCCGCACTGTGCCAAACCTCCATCTGAAAAATTTAACCAATGTCCTTCTGCTGCGACTCCCAGTGAGGGTGAGTCTTTATACCTGTTTACACTGTTAGAACACCCATCGCTCTACACGTCATAACCAATACTGAGCAGGTAAATAAAACATGGTGTTAAATAAATATGAAATATTCCTGCCATCCTGCAATAACGACGACACGGAAACATTCAGGAAACCAGCAGAAACTGGACGTGAAGATGGAGCAGCAGCTCCTCCACATTAAAATTAAAAATCTGTGCTTCCAGCCCAGCCTGCATCAACACAGAGATTGTCTGTCTGCTCCAAACATCGACTGGTCCTTTATTTTACGCTCTTTAAAAATAAGCTGTGGAGTAAAAAGGTCAAAGGTGTAAAGTTGTGTTGTCGACCATGTGCTGCGGTCTGGACTGTAAAGTCCCTGTTCACCAGTGTGTTTACGTCTGTCGCAGCCAAGCTGAGGGAAATGGGCGTCTGACACAGGCCTGATGCTGAAGTAGGCCAGAGCCAAACCAGTAAACAGACTCTTTAAAAAGGAGCCAATATATAATTCAGCATCCAGAGCAGGGGGGGACGTTCATTTCGCACAGTTTCAAACATCTGATCCTTTGAATATCCGAGGGCTCTTATTTTGTTAGTCTTCAGAGGGGACAGCATGGACCAGTGTTTGTTGGTGAACGTGGCTGAGCTCTGTGTCTTAGGGATCAGACCTGTGTGTTATAAATAACCTCCTGTGTCCAGAAAAAGGTCCTCGCTCTCGGTCGGAGGAGGGGCTTTAATGTGGGGGGTTCAGGGACTGTATGTTATTTATACACCCCCACTGTCCTGTGGTTAAGTTTGGCCTCTGTGTTCTCTACCCAGCAACCCCTGCCCCCCTGAGGGGGTGTGGGGGGACATAGTGGATCTATTTTCTTTTTCTGCCGACGATGAGTCCTGATCCTGAAAACACATTTTATTTCTGTTCTCTGGTCAGACTTCCCTTCATGTTGGTAACAAACGGCTCATTAACGTTTGTGTCGGAGGCTTAATGACTGAAGAATAAAAAAAGAATCGGTAGGAAGCTTCCCGTCCAGGTCCAGCTGAGACTGTGGACGCTGTTAAATCTGAACAGTTCAGCTCAGACCAGTTCTCTAATTTCTCTGGTCAAAATCACTATTTGTCTAGTGGATCTTCAGGTGACCTCTGACCTCCACTGTTCTTTGAAAGTGAAGCATCATGGGATGTTAAACTCGTGGCTGTGATGTCTGAATGTTGTCCTGTCTAACTGGACAACTGGCTGTAAATGTCCTCCTGTGCCTGGACTCAAAAGCATCTCACAGGACGTGCAGTAAAATATGCACCAAGCCAGCCTGAGCTCCCAAACCTCCATATTTAGAGCAGTTTAAGTCCCCCTCCCAGACTGCCTGTGAACCTGGACTGAGTGCTGCGTTTGAGGCTCACTTTCCATATTTTCTGCCATTTTCCCCTCGGTGGAGGTTGGCTCCTGGTGAAAGTAGGTCGACCACAGTGGAAGCTTGGCTCTCCTCCTCGTTGATGCTTCCTCACTTTGGGGTTTCTCTGCAGGAGGGACAGGCTCCGTCAGCGTGCACACCCTGCGAGGATGCGCGTGGTCGGGTGTCTGGGTTGGACGACGAGCTGTGACGTTTGAATCCATCACTGTGAAATTCAGCTTGTGGAGACTTTTGTTCACGTTTATTTCTCAGGTTCCACAGGTCAGACTTTAAACAAGTCCAGGTTTGTGTAGAAGCATCGTAAACGTAAAAAATCGTCTTAAAACGTTTCCTTCCTCAGCTTGAACTCCAGTTTAAAAATAGATTTGGTGTCTTACTAAGAAAAATTCAAAACGTCACAAAAATGGTTCCTGCAAAATAAAAAATTGCCTTTTCACAGCTCTCCCTCTCTCTCGTGGCAGAGCTCCCAGACTCAAACATCCCTCTCACAAATATGCACCCCCTCCATCCTTGCTTCCTCCCCCCACCACCATCTAAACATATCCTGCCCCTGGTCTGGCGGATAACTTTCCATGAGGCTGTGACTGACACCAGAGACTTTTTTTCCCCTTCCCACAAAACCCGATCCCATCCCGGACCACGAGGAGGAGGAGGGACGTGCTCCTTCATGAATCATGGCTGGGAACCAGATGTTCACAATGACAGAGGCTGAGAGACGTCTGCAGCCCCAGTCCGAGCTCCTGTGGGGGCTGGAGCTGCCATGCAGAGGCTGTTATTAGAGCAGGGCTGGGTGTTTTTAGCTTGGGAAGACATGAGAGTATGTGAGTAAAGTGAGTACAGTACATGAGTATGTGAGTACAGTACGTGAGTACATGAGTATGTGAGTACAGTACGTGAGTACAGTACATGAGTATGTGAGTACAGTACGTGAGTACATGAGTATGTGAGTACAGTACGTGAGTACATGAGTATGTGAGTACAGTACGTGAGTACATGAGTATGTGGAGTACAGTACGTGAGTACAGTACATGAGTATGTGAGTACAGTACTGAGTATGTGAGTACAGTACGTGAGTACATGAGTATGTGAGTACAGTACATGAGTATGTGAGTACAGTACGTGAGTACAGTACATGAGTATGTGAGTACAGTACGTGAGTACATGAGTATGTGAGTACAGTACGTGAGTACAGTACATGAGTATGTGAGTACAGTACATGAGTATGTGAGTACAGTACGTGAGTACATGAGTATGTGAGTACAGTACATGAGTACATTAGTAATGTGAGTACAGTACGTTAGTACAGTACAATGAGTATGTGAGTACAAGTACTGAGTACATGAGTATGTGAGTACAGTACGTGAGTACAGTACATGAGTTAGTGTGAAGTACAGTAACGTGAGTACAGTACATGAGTATGTGAGTACAGTACATGAGTACATGAGTATGTGAGTACAGTACGTGAGTACAGTACATGAGTATGTGAGTACAGTACATGAGTACATGAGTATGTGAGTACAGTACGTGAGTACAGTACATGAGTATGTGAGTACAGTACATGAGTACATGAGTATGTGAGTACAGTACGTGAGTACAGTACATGAGTATGTGAGTACAGTACGTGAGTACATGAGTATGTGAGTACAGTACATGAGTACATGAGTATGTGAGTACAGTACATGAGTATGTGAGTACAGTACATTAGTACAGTACATTAGTATGTGAGTACAGTACGTGAGTACATGAGTATGTGAGTACAGTACGTGAGTACATGAGTATGTGAGTACAGTACATGAGTATGTGAGTACAGTACGTGAGTACATGAGTATGTGAGTACAGTACGTGAGTACATGAGTATGTGAGTACCGTATATGAGTACATGAGTATGTGAGTACAGTACATGAGTACAGTACGTGTGTACATGAGTATGTGAGTACAGTACGTGAGTACAGTACGTGTGTACATGAGTATGTGAGTACAGTACGTGAGTATGTGAGTACAGTACATGAGTACATGAGTATGTGAGTACAGTACATGAGTACATGAGTATGTGAGTACAGTACATGAGTACAGTACGTGGTGGCCCCCCCTCCTGCAGGGTGACTCTCTCACTGAGCCAATGAAGGCCCAGCATCAGGTGGGGGCTGCATGTTAAAGCACATCCTGCTGGGAAGCAGCACAACAGCCTCCACCTCTGGCTCCACCCAGGGAGGAAACTGCTAACGTGAGAACGTGAGATTTGAGGGTAATGAAAGTGTAAGCAGCCGCTCCCTCCCTTCACACATGTGCACAGATGTGACTGGGTTCCATTTATTTTTGACTGGACCTCAAAGAACAGCCTCCCTCAACTCACGTCAGTTTACGATGTTCCTGACAGACATGGATGTGAAGGAACAAACACACAAACAGCAGATTCAATGGAAACGGCAGCACAGTAAGTTCTGGGAAGTGGACTCGGTCTTAGGTTCGGTCCCCAGTGTGATGTGGATCAGCTGTCGGACTGTTTTTGATTCCACCAGGAGAGGAAACTTGTTTTCTGCTTTAACAAAGATGAAGGTGAAAGTGAGGAAGACCTCTCTCCTCACGCTCTGCTTTAGAGCAGTAGGTTTTACGGATGACTCCTTTAACTGTGGGCTCCGGGCCCACTGAGCGCCGCGGGGCCCTTTTTCTTTGTGTGGGCCGCTGCTCTTACACAACACGAGGCGAGCGGAGCAACCAAAGTTTAGAAACACAGCAACAGCGAGCTGGGAGCTGGAAGATATATCCAGCCTACAGCCGGAGGCCAAACAACACAGACGCAGCAGCAGCTGACAGGCTGGTATGCAGGAGGCAGCGTGGGAGGAGGAGTAAGTCGTATTTCAGAGCCTGCAGCGGCAGAAAACAGAGACCAGCCTTTGAAGTGAGAGGAAGTTTTATTCACTGGAAAGCGGTTACATAACAGCTGGATCGGAGCGCACCTGTCCGACCCACGGCGGATTCTGAGAAGCAGCCAGAGGTGGCGCTGTTGAAAACAAAGTCTTGCTTTACAGAAACTGAGACAATGCAAAGCAGCAGTCAGATGGTCCCGTGTACAGAGCCAGGCCTGCTTCTCTGGACTCTGAGTGAAAAGTAAAACTGCTGGTCTCATAAAATCTCTGTGGACTCCTGTGAGTGGGTCAGAGAAGACTCAGCTTCTGTAACGTCAGCCTGCTGCTGCCTCCATGTCGAGCAGCTCTGGCTTCACAGACCCCGTTAAGCTTCGCTGCCACTGCAGAGGAATGAATCTCACTCATCCTCAGCTGTTTTCAGCTCTGATCCGGTTTGTTAGTGCTGCTGTCTGTGTGCGAGATGCAAGCTGACGTTAATGAGCGCTCTGGTTTTCATACTCACAGGAGGAGGGTCAGTGAACAAAACTAAGCCCTCGGCACAGGATTCAGACGGAAGCTGGTTCAAGACACAAAATGAATGTTGTTGGAAAAATCTCCTGTAGCAACATCACATGCTGACAAACATCTGTGATGTTTATGATGCAGGAGCAGCAGGAAGGTTTTCAGCAGTCTGTGCTGCAGCAGCTTCTTCTTTGGGGTCTGACCAGACGCCTTCACTCCCCACGAGTATCAATGAGTCCTGGACTCCTCTGTCCGGGAGCAGCTGCTGTGTTGGAGCTGCTTCAGTTCACCTGCCACTGGTTTTTAAATGCTTACTAATAAAACATGGAATAACAGGATTTCCCAGCAGCCACTTGTTATTGAGGAGGAAGTGAGGGGTCAAAGGTCACCAGCTCCACAGCCAAGACAGAGGTCTGAGGGGGTGGAGGTCAAAACTACGAGGAGCTTTCAGCTCCACCAAAAAATAAATAAATAAGAATAAACCCCAGCAGCCTCGTGTTTCTGCAGTTCACACAAAGCAAAGAGCAAAGCACAACCTCTGCAAATCCTCTTAGAACTTAGAATATTTACTCTGGGACTTTAACTTTTTCATACAGCACCGATAATATACAAGTCACATAACAGCTCACCAGACTTTATAAATCAAAATGATGTTAAAAGTAAAATAGTAAACAACCAAAACACTGAGGTCTGGTTCTTAGTTTGTCGTCTTTTAGCTCCACCGGGTCACATGATGCATCACAGGCGACACAGGCGGGTGTGAATGTGTCTGCGTGTTGGATTTATTCCCTCTGCTGTCATGGCTGTTTATTTTTAGTTCGCTTCATGAAGCACTCAACACCAACACCAGAGGAACTTTGTTACGTGCACAACCACAGTCTCAGCAACCCTGATCCTGAACCAGCAGCTGCTGCACATCGTGGCGTCCAATTAAGGCACTGCAAGGTTGTAATTTAAGGTAATCTGGGGATCTACAGAATCCACTTAGTCTGGTTTGTAGAAACATGATGCTGGAGGTTTGTGTCTGACGTCAATGCCGAGTGGGAACGTCTTTAAACGTCACGGCCTTGACCTCCATGTCGGCTGATCCTCAGCATCGCAGACACGTCTGTCTCACCATCCTCCTCCTCGTCTCCATCGCTGTGGTGAGGGTGCGTCACAGGTTGTTCCTCCCTCCTGACGAAACAGGAGGAACTTTCTGCCTCCTTCACGGTGAATCGGAGAAAAGGGGATGAGAGATGAAGGGAGCAGCAGCAGGATGTTGAGCTGTGGTCTTTGGATATTACTCCTGGTTCAGCTTCAGTGTCGTCCCTGTAAATTAAAGAATCAAACTCACACAAACACACACACCTGCCTGGGAATTTAACTTTGGCACAGAACAAGCAGGTTCCTCGCAGAGGACTGATAGAACCTGCCGGTGCCTGTTAAACCATCACCCATATGGAGCAATATTTTCCTGAAATGCCAAGAATTTAGATTTCTCAAGATGAGCAGCTGTTTTAATGCTTTGGCTGTTTTAACGTCTCCCTGTCGTCATCATCCAGTGTGGGAAACATCAGCACGGAGGAGGGGGGGCAGTGGAGAGACCAGAACGCTTCACATTGGTTGGACATTTATGGAGAAGCTCCTGATGGAGCCAAACTGGAAGGAACATATGGGAACCCAGCAGCTTTGGAGGAAACTGAGCACAAATGACGTTGTTGTTCTTCACATGTCAGTTCGGTCTGTGCATGTTGGCAGTTTAGGAGCTCAGGGGGTTCACACCTGGTCCATATCCCTGACACACATGGGTCAAACAGCAGGTCTGATGGAAACAGCAGGGCGTTGAGTTCTGGGATGTGGACTAGAGGCCCCAGAAATCTGATTTTTCTCCTCATTTCTGAGCCACATGTTGCAGCGGGTGGTGCTGACTCTGACGTCCTCTGTGAGGCTTCAGACAGTCCAAGGGAAGAGGAGGTTTAGGCTGTGGTGCGTCCTCTAAAAGCCTCTGAGTGTGTGGATGTTGATGTCAGCGAGGTGACATACTGCTGGAGCACGACGAGGAAGAACAGCAGTTTGGAAACCTCGTGACTCGAATGAAAATAACCCAAACCATAAATCCTGTTTTCCACTCTTTTCCCCCTCTGTGGAACCGGAGTGGAAAGGAAATAAACTGTGTCCTTGTTTCAGAGCAGCAGTGACCTGGTTTCCCTGCCTGCATTTATCCGCCTGCTATCAGCTGACTGCCAGTCAGATGGGGGATCTCTCCCAGCTCCGGCAGCAACACGCGCCTCCTCATCTGGATGCTAATCCTCCGCATCCTCCACACGGATCTGCAGTTTGCAGGGATAAAAATGGCTTGTTTTGCTGAGCTCTGGTGCTCCACAGGGAAATGTTCTGTGACGGGACGTCTGTAAAGGCCCGCATTCATGAGGACCTGCGTCACTCACGCTCATGTATGTCACATGGTGTAAACAGTCTGACATTTGGCTAAATGCACTCTCCGCAGTGTTAGCAGGCCAACACAGAGCTAAATTGTCTGGAAAGAGCAGTGGACTGTCTCCCAGCACGTGGCCTGAGCCTGAACGCATGTTCATTCTGGACTTTGTCTCAATAACAAGCCTGCGCACACACACACACACACACACACACACACACACACACACCTCTCAGTTCACGGTGGCCTCATGTTGTAATCCCAGAGATAAGTTTATGTCACACAGTGAAGGTCAGATGGTCACTGACAGGAAGCTCCAGGAACAAGGAGACAAGGACACTTTTTAGGAATAAGACACTTTCTATTGTACAAGGTGACACATGGTTTCATACCTGAAACCCTTAATGTGGCCAGAAATATGTAGACATGTCCACATACTGACAGGCAGCAGACAGATCCCACCCAGAGACCGACAGCACCAGTGAATGTGGTGTCCTCAGCATAATGTGTGTGAATCCAGAACCTGGTTCAGCTTATGGGTCTGTGCCGTAGACCTCCATTGTTGGTTAAAAACCCAGCGGGGAGCCACACCGCTGACCTGGCTCACATGGTTCGTCCTCACCAACAATGGGAGGCCCGTCTGTTTCCAAAAACCAGCTCCAGACTCTGAGAACGGCCGTCACTGTTTACAGGCTCTGGTTCCACTGGTTCCACTGCAGCTTCTCTCTGCTGATTAACATGATTTTCCATGTTTGTGTCAAAAGGACAATGTTTTTGGTCTTTTAGTCGAACTGATCTGTGCAACAACAACCAAAGAATTTATTGGGACAGTAAAACTGAGTCAGGAGATGTTAAGGAGCTTGTTGGCATCTGAAAATCAGTTATAAATTGTAAAAACACGTCCTTATGATGTTTGATTGAACTTTGTAATTCTATTGCTCAGTTTCTAAATCAGGTCAAAGAACCTTGTTTACTCAGCACCGGTGACAGATTCAAGCTGTAAAAGGACGACACTAGGACTCTGATCCACAAAGGACGTAAATAGATTTTATCATTTTCTTGTGAAAGTGGAGGCGTGCTGACGTCAGCCACAGATCAAACACAGCAGCGGGCTGCAGGGAGGCAGGCCGGGGGGTTCAAAGGCTGGACTTTGATTTGGGAAACAACCCAGATATTGAGCAAGCCTGGCTGAAAGTGCTGAGCAGCTGTTACACATTTACCAGAGGAAGGTTGGCAGGGAAGCAGCTCTTCCCTGCTCTAAGCGTCTCTGTGCTGCTGCAGGGGATATTTAATTACAAAGCAGGTCTTAGGAAGACGATCCGGGCCCCCCAACACGGCAGAGAGCCCAGCTCCGCCCTGCTCAGCACTAACCACACTGTATTTAAAAGCTAACGCTCAAAGCTGAGGCTAAAAACAGGGGCCGGCCGGATGGAAGCAAATCTCTGAGGGGTTTGCCAAAAAGCAGATGAAACAACGAGGCTCAGGGGGAGAAGAAGGAAAAACCTGACACTCCCCAGATCGGAAGAAACACATTCTGTCTTTGGAAAAGAGCCTTAATCAAAGCTACGACCAAACAAAGACTCAAAGAACTAGAACAGCAAGATTTCGTCATTTGAATAATCCTTTGTACGTAAAGCAGCTGTGCACTACACGGCCCTGTGTCCATGAAACGTCACATCTGTCTGTCAAATGCTGATGTTTGTGTTGACAGGTGAAAGGCTGTGTGATTTAAAAATGATCATCTCTTCACTTTAAAATGCACTAAATTCTTTAAGACAAACATCTGAACATGTGAAGATCAAAAATACTCAGTTTGTTGTAATTTAGACCAAACCCAGCAAACATGTAATAAAAAGACTGGATGTCTGAGGTGTTGTTTTATACAAAACTAAAACAGGAATGTTTGATCATAAAAACTTATTTCTTATCTGTTGAGCTGTGGGGCACCTCAGGGCTCTGGGCTGGGACCTCATCAGTTTGTTTTGCTTCCACTTGGCTGTAAACCGAATATCCGTTCGCACGTGCTGCACAGTCTGAACTCAGTCAGCTCCGATGTGACATCACTCCCCGCTCTGACTCCTGACATAAGTGGAACGCAGCGTAACCTGCCAGTTTTGTCCTTTAAAATGTGTTTTCCACTATTTCCCAGTTCTCCTGTTGCTCTGACATTTAGCCAGGAAACCCTGACTGTGCCTTTTGTGACAAGATATCTTGTTTATCTACAGACAGAGTCGCTCAGACACTCAGCTGGTGTGTAGACTTGATGGCTGACTCACTTCAATGGAAAAAGATCTTGGTAGACACCCAAAAGTATACCCCATCCAGATCTCTCTAAATGTTTACGTTGTGTGTAATGCCTGCGTGTTTATGCAGGCAGGCAGTGTAGTTCAGGAGCACTGAGGTGTTTTGTCTACCTTTTGCCAGGCCTGACAGCCTGTGTCTTTGGAGCTTTTTTCCAGCCAAGGAGCTTCCTGCCTCTTTTAGCTCTGCAGGTCTGATGGGATCGGGATCAGACTTTCTCGGCTCTGTCTGCTGCGTAATAAAACCGTCGACCAGATAAGGTGCATGCTGCTTCTAAACCCTCGGCCCTACTGTAAAACTGCCTCTCTTGCCAGCAAACAGTCCCACCTGCTGCTCTCAGGTTAGAAAGCTGTAGCCTGGATACAAGGATAACCCCCCCCCACTCTGGCCTTTACGTCCTGCCAGCTCATTGACGTGGCAAATCCAGCGCCCCCTCTGTTTACCTTCCAGGAGGGATATCCAGGCAACAGGGCTGCAGCTCTCGGTGCCGGCTGCTATATTTGGGCCTTCGCTCCCTAAACCTCTTTTCCAGATAGTCGACACAGCGTTCCTTTCTTGGTGCTCACTGCTGGGAGTTTGCTGATTAATGGCACATCAGCTCCTGCCCGCCTCGCTTGCTAATTATAGAGAGTGCAGCTGCTGGTTCGACCCGCCGCCATCCCTCCACAGCCCCCTCCACCCCAAACACACCTTTCACATGCGCCCCCCCCGTCCCTGACTCCTCTTGTTTCTGCTGCAGTCGGGGGAGGAAGATAGTTCAGCTGTCACAGTTTTCATGAAGCCCAGATAAAATCCTCCTCAGGTCAGGACTGACCAGCAGCTGGTCCCAGGGACTGTTTCCCGAGCTCGATATAAAACAAGACATTAACAAATTAGGCCTCAGCCCTTTTTGGAACCGCTTTGGAAGTTAGTGACCTGAACATCTGGTCAGATTCATCGTCTGTGCTGGTGCAGAGATCAGATCAGTCCAGGGTGGAATCAGAACTTTATTAAGACATTTCATAGTGAAAGCAGCTGTAACTGATACTTTAATGACAAAGTGCAAGGTGTGTGTGTGTGTGTGTGTGTGTGTGTGGTAGCGATAACACACAGTGTTATCCTGGGCCCTGCCCACCGTCTACCTGATTGGTCACCTGATCCCTGCACACTCACCTGCTCTCCTGCTCCTCTGCTCCCTCATTCGCTCTCCAGGATGGGACCACTCGCCTCCATGGATTCTTTGTCTGCAGCTGTTTGACTTCCTGCTGTTCCTCGCTCTCCCCCGGCGTTTCAGCTTTTGTTTGCTTCTAGTTTGGTCTGTTCCTTTGAGTCCTGTGTTTCTGAGCCGTGACAGTTAAAGCACCTGATTCTGTCTCTTTGGTGTTATTAACATTTGTCAGAGGGGTATAAACCATATGACAGGTCTCTTCCTGCACAGCTTCCCCCCAGTCAACACAATCAGATCATCTGGAGAATCAAGAAAATACGGTGATTTACTTTCAGTTCACAAGTTTGTTTTTATCCCACAAATATTATTTTCATTTATCTATAGTTTGTTTCTTCCTTATTATTCAATTTGCATATTTTTATACAGATTTTCTCTGACCTTTAGCTGCGGCAGTGACCATGGACTAGGGTCTGAGAGTTATGTAGGGAGGGTGTGGGGGTCAGGTTTGTGTGAGTGCTGAGGTCACGGGGGCCAGGACGACCATTGTGTGACCGAGAGCCGGACTCATTTTCCGCGTGAGGGTGTCTGACCTTTAGAGCGGCGTTTGGATTTGGACCCACTCCAGATGAAGAGCCCGGGGGCACGCGGTCAACACAGGGTCACCCCTCGACCCTGAGTCCAGAGCAGCAGTCTCTGGGTTGGACCATTTCTAAACATTCCTCCAGTTGTTGCTTGAATTTTACCCCCAGTCTTGGACTGACCATGAAGTATTTCAAGTATTTTGGACCCGAGTCGTTCCTCTTCTTCTTTCATACAGTTGCTGCACTGTTCATTCTGTTGCCTCTTTAACAAGTGGACAATGGCAGCACCGGGTCCTGTAGAAACCCGTCTCAGAACTGCTGTGTTCACTTTATTTCCCCTCTGCTTACGTTCCCTCCTGATCAACTGTGCAATCAATTAAAAGCAGCCACGAGGGAATAAGGTCAGTCGGGGTAAATAAAAAGACTCATTGCCTGTTAAGAGCCGCAGACATGGCAGGTGGGAACAGCTGAGCTTTGTTGTCTCTGTGAGTTCCAGACGTGTTTCCTCCGTCCTGCACTTCAGTCAGGAAAGAGGAGGAGGAGGAGGGCGAGCTTTGGGCGAGGGACAGCTGAACAAACAGAGGGAACAGAGAGAGAGAGAGCGGGGGGAGAAACCCCAAGTCTTCCTCTGACTGTGCCACGTAATTTGAGCAAACCCAGTAATCTTGGCCCGGTGGCTCTTCGGGGCCTCGGGTTTCGGTGACAGAAGGAAAGAAAGAGCTGGCTCGGCTGGAATCTGAGGCCGACCTCGCTCCAGAGATGAACTGGCCTAAGAGACGGGGCGGAGGTCTGGATCTGGTTGGGATAGGCCATCTGATTGGCCGGCACACATGAAAAGGAGCTGCGGACCCGTGTGAGGGTTTAGTTGTGTAAAGGAATGTGAAGTGAGACCTGTGTTTGCTGTGGGACCTCTCTTCAGGGGCCTTCCTCAAGTTTAACAGAACTACATCTCAGCTTGTACTCAAGGGCCACTCACTCACTACTCTCGGCACCAGAACCAGAACCAGAACCAAACAAAGTGAAGCAGCATTCAGTCACTATGCTCCTCACTTGTGGAACAAACTTCCTGAACACCTGAGGTCTGCACCAACTGTCAGCTCATTCAAACCAGGACTGAAAACTGTTGTTTCCTGCTGCCTTCAAATAATTGTTCCTCCTTGTTTTCTTAATGTGCTTTTATGTTTTATTTTAATCTACTTTACTTGATTTAAATTTATTTTATGTTAAATGTCTTTGTTTTTAAATGCTCTTTTCAATGCTTTTAATGTAATTATATGCCTTGTAAAGCACTTTGAATTGCGTAGTGTATGAAAAGTGCTATACAAATAAATTTGCCTTTACCAGTGGAGGAAAAGCTGTTGGACAAACTAATTTCATTTTACCTCATTTAATCCACCTTTTCTGCTCATTAGAGTCCAGGTCCAGTCTGAAGTTTTCAGCTGATTCTGACTATTTTCAGTTTCATGATTTCAGGCTTTGACTCAGACGAGTATCAGTAAAAGTTCTGCCCTGGGACTCATAACACCATAACAGCGCTGGTTTAAAAAAAACCCAAAGATCCACCAACAGGACTCATCACCACCTGGTCCAGAGGGGGGACACCTCTGGACCAAATCACCGTGTTGTTGTTTGCTCTCACACCATTAAATCGGCCCAGACTGGATTTATAACCTGCACTGTGAGACTCTTTCTGAAAGTCCTCTGTGATCCAGATTCAGATCTGCAGCTCAACATGGGGCCGGGGGCCCTTCAGGGGCCCGCAGAGCAGGAAGGAGGCACGTACATTTATGCGAGGACTGTACCTCAGTACAGTTTTGGGCCCTTTAAAATGCTTCCTGCTTCACTGCACTTCAGATGGAAACACTTTGTTTGCTGCAGCAGAACATGAGTCTGTATTTAGAACAGATGATAAACTCGGACGTTTGGCAGCAACAATAAAAAACTGCAACCACTTTAACATTTGGATTCATCTGCAGTGCATTTTACCGCAGACCCTTCTTTCCTTCAGCAGACACAGCACCTGACGGATCAGTTTGACTTCAGTGTAATAATCAGATAAGTGACCTGGGCTGAAGTCCGTCAGTCACATGCCATAATCCCACCCTGCTGTCAAACCTCTAACACTGACGGATCAGGCTCCGTGGAGCGTCTGCTTTTTGTTTGTAAAGTGATTTTATTTCTTAAACTGAACCAGAAACATGTTTATTTCCAAATTGAACGTATTATTCTGCGTATTTTACTTTCGGCGGTCCCAGTGAGCTCCTCGGTCCGTGTCCTGCTGCAGAGCCACAAACAGTAAAGTGGCTTTTAATCTGCTTCCTAATGTGTCATTAAACAGAGCAGCCGGGGACGGGCCGTGGCGCTCTGAGCGGCCTGGAAGGGGTTAAAGAGTTTCCTGGCAGCTGAAGGCCCGACATAAACACACACAGGCCCCCATTCATCCGCTCGCTGTGTGACCGACCATGAACAGTGGAAGGCGTCACTGCAGCAGAGAGGGGGAGGAGACACACGACCAGGAGGAAGGAGGTGACGGTGACTCAGGAATTCCACCGAGGACCACGTGACCCCTGAGCGAGGCATTTATCCCCCCCACCGGACCCGGGGCAGGGGCCCCCGTGTTCGTGTTCTTCTTCCCGAGCGTGGCAGCGAGGGAACATCCACCACTGACCCACTCGCACACCAGACAAAAACAGATGGTGTAAAAAAGCTGCAGACAGAAAACTGGGCCAAAGTCTCGCTGCTCAGACGGCGAGTGAGGAAAACATTTAAACCTGGTCCACGTCACCTCTGACAGGAGCCTCTCGGCCTGATGAGGCGCAGCAGGAAGTGTGTTTGGACTCATTCCCTGTGTCGTCCCATCACATTCCCAGAGACCGCCTCACATTTCCCGTGTGTATTCCCTGGAATGAGGGCGGGTGTTGAGTGACCTGCTGCCAAAGGCCGTTCAGAAAAACAAAACAAAAAACAAGGCTGACGAGGTGACGGTTCTTCCGTGCCATGACGAGGCGAACACAAAACAAACGGAGATCCAGTCACCAACGAGGAAGCGCTAAAAACATACGGTCCTACAGGTCACATCAACAAACACCCACTCTCACAGCTATTTTTAGGCCCGGCTTATCTCCCGGCTCTGGCAGGACATGAGGCGCGGTGGCGGGCGACCTGGGCCCCTCCCACCAGTGATTTGCTGTACAAAATGTTTACGCAACACGCTGCGAGCCCGGCCCGCGCCCCCCTCCTGCCACCTCCTCGACTCCGCTTCCACCCACTCTTCCCTGGAAGCCAGTGACTCCTGTTGCATCATGGCTGACTCACAATCAGACCACGGCGCTCGGACCAGCTCGGTGGAAAACAAGCAAACCACAGAGACGTTGTTACAAGGTCTGAAAGTGTATTTGGCAGGTTTTGTCTTAAACAAGTGCATACATGTACAGCTAGAAGCGTTTTCTTGGTTTTTATTCTTTTTTTGCCAAGTGCTCAGATTAGTCACATTCTATGTTTGACAGGGACTGTGTCCAGACCTAAGTACACGAGACACTGAAAGGAAACAGGTGGGGAGTACATACCTTTATCTTCCAAAATATAGAAACACAACGTATTGAAAAAGAAAAATCAAAAAAAAAAATTATACAGCCAAGTTTACAAAGTTTACACCTCCCCCCGTGTGTCCACTATGTACATGTCCGTCAGCCTGGGGATGGACAATTCATGTTTGGGCGTGTGTGTGTTTTGTCCTGCTGTTGTTGCCGTAGTTGGGTTACAAAAGGAAAAAAGTCCAAGAGAACCAGCTGGTGAACATTTTAAGGGTCCCTCTCCTTTTTAACCTTTATGTCCCCGGCCAAGATGGTCGCTATTTCCCCCTGCATGAAGGCCCAGGGCACGTTGGAGCCGACCAGTGGGCAGCGCTCGCCGCTGGGGCAGTACACCTCGCCGGTGGCGCCCTGCTGCTTGATGCTCTCCCGGGAGCAGGGGAAGCAGAACTTGTGGGACGGCACCGACGGGCACTGGACGAAGTGAGTGTCCTCCAGCCGCTCGTGGCACAGGGTGCAGCAGAGCGGCACGCTGCCGGCTGGCACAGAAGAGTCCGGGATGCTCTGCGGCGGCGGCGCGTGGGGGTCCATGCCGCCAGGTGCATGTGGAGCAGGGTTGGCGCTCACAGGCCCCTCCCTCTGAGTCATCCTCCTCTGGGAGGCTGAGGACGGGGACAGGGGGCTGCCGCTGTTCCGCCGTGCACCTGCCGTGGTGGAGTGGACTTGGTTGGCGTCCTTGGGTGAACTCGTGCTGCCCGCGTTGTCAGTGGCGATGATGAGCGCCGCCATGGGGGACTGGCCATTCTGAGCTGTGGCAGCCTCGGGGGGCGTGGTACGGGAGTGGGGGGAGATGGTGGAGGGGGGAGCGGCCGAGAACCCCGGCAGGGCGGCCGGGGGGATCTTCAGGACCTCAGAGGGAGAGGGGAGCCACGGCTGGCCCTCGCCACCGTTCATCTTGGGGGCGCTGCCTTCACCGTCTGGCTCCGGAGAGGTCTTCCTCTTCAGGCCCCGCAGGTGCTTCCCCCTGTCTGAGAGAGGAAGAGGGAGGGTTAACACAAACACGGCAGCGTGCTGCTCTGACAATACTGAAACAGGAAACGTCTGTGCGCTCTGGGGATGAAGCCTGCTCTGTCCTGCCAGAGGTGAACGGGTCCGTGTAGGCAGCGTGGCGTGACCCAGCATTACCCGCGATTACCCAGCATGCCTGCAGGCAGCACCGGGGCAGAGCATGCTGGCACACAGTTTCAGTGCAGTTCCTGTTTTCCCAGCGTCGGTTCAAAACAATCCGGCGCTGTGAAAACAGAGAAAAGGCAGAGTCCTACCTGCTTTTGAGGAAGCGGCGCCGGTTTCGTATCCCATCACCCTCTGCATGGCGGCGTGCTCCTTCTTGAACCGGCTGTCGAACGGGTGCAGCGCCATCAGGTCCCGCACCGTCTTGCCTTTGCCCATCCAGTCCTTGTGGCCGTCCGACATGTCCGACAGGCTGTCCGGCCTGTGTTTGTCTTTCAGCTCCTCGGGGCGCTTTCCGTGCTCCCCGGGACCAGGCGCGGCCAGAGCACCGGGCAGGCCCATCTGCGCCGGGCGGCCGTTGAGCGGATGTACGGTCGGTATGCCGTTCACCAAAGGCACCAGGCTGGGAGGAACCGTGCTAGTCCTGCGGGCGTTGGGGCTTTGGCGGTTCAGTTCCGGGGGCTCATCGGGCTTTGGAAATCCGTTCGGCACGGGGAGCCCGTTCGCCTGCCTGCCCGCCTGGTACTCCGGTCCCAGCCGGGGCGGCCGGTCAGACAGCGGGTAGCGGTCCAGGGGCTGCGGCGGGCGGGAGCCCGGCTCTCCTGCCGAGTGGTTGATCTCCTTCCCGGCGTGCTGGGGCTTCCCCGAGCCCGGAGAGCGTCCGTCCTGGAAGCCGTGTGCTCTCTTGAGCTGCCGGGCAGTCTCGATAACAAACTCGATCCGGTCGGCCCCCTCGTAGTTCACACATCCGCGGCAAACCGGCTCGGTAAAATCCCAGATCATCGCCCACGGCATGCGGGGCAGGTCGCACAGATAGCAGGACTGCCTTCTGGAGGCAGCGACCGCCGCGGACGACATGTCGACTGGACCCGAGGAAACACGAACTCTCCAAAATGTCCGTCGGTGCGTTTACGTCTCTGGCACAGGAACCAGCCCAGAACAGGCTCGGAACGCGGGTATTTCCGTCAGAAAGCGGCGGGCTCGCACCGACCGGAGCTCATCGCAGCTGCGTCCGTTGCCTCCGCGCGCCTCCGTCTGAGCTCGCGCTTACAACTCAGCGCGAGCTCTCAGTGTAGCGCCGTGACGTCAGCGCCGACAGTTGGCTCGTGCCCCGGGATTCTATTTACTGGATTCTTCGACGACCCCTCGGGCGCATGCGCAGTGCGCCTGCGTCTTTGTCCAGAGATTATACACGAAGGTCGTCTGTTTATGAGGCGAGGCATCACTCCGAGGCCGTTTTCCCGAGACTGAAACTGCACACATACAGACGCTTCTGTTATTAGCACCAAAATACACAGACTCAGTTTGACTGCAGTAAAAGTACCATCATCCAAATGTACTTGAAGTATCCAAAGTAAAAGTAGTTACTGTGCAGAATGTTACCTACCTTATATACTTCTAATCTGAAGTACTTTATATAGATATATGCTAACACATTAGCTAAATGCGTTGTGTTAGTGCTAAAGGTTTTTTCACTGACAGGAGCTGGTTCAATCCAAACCCACATTAAAACAGTAAAACCATAAAAAACATGTTCATATGCGACACTTGATATAAAGTTGATGTTTTGTAGATAGTGAAGTATAAACTACAGTCTGTAGTGGTCTCGCTGTTAATGGAAGTTAATGGAACTCGGTTCTAATAATCCAGGCTGCTGTGTTAGGAGGGATCTGCTGTTTGGTCCCAGAAATTGGCGTCAGAGTGAGAGTTTCTCTCTCCTCTCTCCTACTCTCTACCTGAAGGGCCCCAAAGTGCCTTTATATATAAAAGTGAGCTGGAGTTGAGCTGAAAGTCTGCACACACAGTCCTGCAGGAGTCCAAGTGGTGCTGCAGACCAGACAAACTCATCTCCATCCTTAACTTTCTTTTCTGAAACACATGTGTCGTGTTCTCCATCAGAAACACAGGAAACATACAGAGACGGTTAACACAGTGAAATGTGGCTGTGTCTGCAGAATGAAAGCACCAAGTGCAGTTTGGTTCCTGCACAGCTGCTAATATAATACAAACCTGTTTCATCTCTGTGCCAGGCAGGCGTGATGTCAGCAGACCCACAGCCAATCACAGAATTCCACCGTAGTTGCCAGGCGAACTGTAAATCTCCCTCCTTCCTCTGAGGCTGCTGAGCTGAACAGGCTCTGAGGATGAACCAACAGATCAGGTGCCGGTCAGTCTGCAGACATGAAAACACGGAGCTGAGAGTCGATCGATCGCTAAGTGCAAACACAACTCCAGAGTCCTGAGGAGAGCAGGGGCTCGGCCAGAAAAGGCCCCGGAGCTGTAGCTTTAAGTTAATAAAGAAACAGGCTGACATTTATAAAGGAGATGAAATGAATAAATGTCAGTCACTGTATTAAAGTGTCTCATAGTTGAGAAGAAACCAATTCCTTGTACGTCATTTTGTGTATTTTGCAGTGAAAATTAAACATCTGTGTATTTTTACAGGCCAACCAGCTCAGGACTGAGGCGTCCCAGAGGAAAACTGATGTGTGATGGTACCAGGGCTCTCAGGAAAACTCTGCTAATCAGGATTTCATCAGGTCTCAGCCCTCCTGCAGATTTACCCCCTCCCCCCCAACCTGCAGTCAGCTGACTGATCATCCTGTCTGAGGGGAAATCCTTCATGTGGGTTCACTTCCTAAATGGAAACACAAACATGAAGCGACGTTTCCCACATCATTCACCAACATGTGGTTTGTGTTGTTTTACTGTTTCCAGAGACCGTTCACCTGTTTGGACCAGCACAACCTGCACGGACATTTTACCTGATACAGACCTGAAACAGGAGCTTCCCTTAGATAAACAAGATCATTCTAACGGGCGTCATGTGGTCTGACCCTGGCCTTTTGTTGCTTCCATGTTTAAACAGGAAACAAACACATTTGACAAAGTTAATCCAAACAACAACAACTCAGGAGAAGTGACAGGAACACACCTGGACCATGAAAAGAACCAGGTACCCAGACGGGCTGGTGTTTTAACTGTGTTTATTCCTCTGGCTGTAAAACGATACCCAGGCAGTGTGGACAGCTGGATCATTATTTCAGTTGTGGTGTTGACGAAGGCAAAGGCCTATTTTCATTTTGGATCAAATGTTATCATGTCATCCAGTGGTCTGGTACCAGCTGGTATCAGGACCATAGATATGGGTTAACGGACTCTACTCCACCACCTCGTTGACGCAGTAGGCTGTGATTTGTACCAGACCTTTACTGTCATTTTTGCCATAACAAACATCAATGTCAAACACAAATAGACTTGTCCCGTGTTTTGCTGTCCCACATGTCCACCTGGACCCCCGTCCTTACGAGTGTCGGAGTATTCATTGAGACCAAATTATACTGGGCCCACTGGAATCTGCAGATTGTGATAATAACTGATATTTAAAGGGGTGATAATGCTCCTGAACCAAGACTTCACCAGTCACACTGATGATGGATCAGGTGTGCAGAGATATGGAAGTGGGCGGTGGTCGGACCTCTGTGGTCTGAAGAGACTGCAGCAGGCATGTAGACTACAGCGGTCTCAGAGCTGTTTTGCACAGTGTGTTTAGCTTTAAATAGCCTCCCCGCGGGCCACTCAGATGGGACATTTGCAGACTTGACCTCCTGGCTGCGGAGGTCAACCCAGTCAGTTTATTCAGCTTAGCAGTTTCACATGGGGGGAGGAAGTCCGCAGGATGGGAAGTCAGCCCAGGAAACTGGAGCTGGGAGGTGACGCCGAGGTCAAACTGGAGCTCAGGAGTCCAGGACTGATTAACCGTTTACAGTCACCAAAAATATCCTCCAGTCCCTTCATCAGCAGCATTGCTCAGAGTCCTGCTGGTGACTTGATACCTGCTCTGGCAGACATGTTGGAGGTCCTGATCTCTGTAAACATCTGATTGAGTTTCTGATCCCCTCAGCAGAGTCGAGCAGTTCACGATGTCATGAAACGCTGTAATTTGATTAGGATTTCTTTTTTTAGGTTTGGATGAAGTTTAAAGATTCTTTATTATTCACCAGGGAGCTGCTCACTGCTCACAGATACCACTAACTCTGAATACACAGGTGTACTTTTGGTCCGGGTCTGTTTACCTGGTTTGAGCCTCTTAATTCCAATGAGTAGAGACTTTAGATGTTCTTTCAGTTTGTGTTTGTCTCTTCTTTCTTCCAGTTCTATGATGAAATGGTTCCTGTCTTTGGTGTGAGAGAACATGACCTGACTTCAGCCTATTCAGCACCTGTTAGGACACCTTGGAACCTGCCTGTTCTCATTCCCCAGGTGTCCCGGTCATACATACCTTCATACGGGCGTCTTTTGGGCACATGGTTTGAAACACTGTGCTGTCTAATATTTAAACTCTGTTGTGAGACATCTCGCTGTGGCCGACTTAAAGCCGTAAAAGTCAGGTCTTTTTGTTAGATGAGAGCAAAGAGACCGGTCCAGATAATCAGGAACTGGACCGTTGCCTCTGATTGAGGCGAGATAAGACAGTAATGTGTTGTATTTATGCACAGAACACATCATCTGTTCACCAGGGCTGAGCTCTGTGCACTCACTTTAAACCTGTTTGAGTTTGGCTCCTCCTCGCTGGTCCAGTTTGGAGTTTCTTCACTGGTCTGCAGGACAAACTGAGCCATGAGGAGGTCGGACTGACTCTGCTGCCGCTCTGTGCCCGTCTGATCTGTTGGATTTAACACTGATGCTGAAACTGATTAAGTGAACTGTGTGTGTGGATGTGTGGGGGGGTGTTCACGGTCCATAAGTCTGTTGTCTGGATATTAGCAGTAATGGAGAGCTTCCTGTTTACTGCTGCTCTCTCCTGGTCTTCGCTGGCTCAGGACCAACAACAAGCTGTTCTCCATCTCATTTACATGCTGGCAGCCTCTTCGCAGAGTACCGGCCTGTCGGTGCAGCAAACCTTCCTGTCTGGACACGTCCCCATCACATGGACACAGCTACAGACCGGTTCCAGTCGCCTGAGCCATCGCACATATTTCTGATTTTATTCATCGATTCAAACAGGCTGCTGTGCTGTGTCCTCTCAGCTCGCTGCCTAGAGCCTGAACCAGCATACTTCAGTAGAGCCGGTCTGTTGGACTGTGGTCTCATTCATGGTCCTCAGAGGATGAAACCTACTGCTCTCTCTTTTTTGCTTTAGCGCCACCATCAGGTCGACATTGGGGTGGACTTTTAGACTCTGGAATCTGAATTTAGCTCATAAACCTGTTTCTTCCAAGAAGCATCAGCCAGAGACCCTGAATGGAAGATGTTTCTGAACATTAGTGGAAGACTTGGTGTTAAGATGTTCGCTCTTCTCTCAGGGTATTGTTTAGATTTTATTAGTTGACGAAACGTTTTGTAGTAGTTAATTAAACGTGAGTTTTGATTCAGGGTTCGTCCTGTTTCCTCCATAAAAACCTGAATGACTTTAATGAATATTTTCATCTACGTGGGCGAGACGTCACAGCCGAGGAAGAAACAACCAACAAAGTAAATAAGACCAGAGAGTCCAGTCCAGTTTGGTGTGTATTTGCCACTGAGCACATCAGAAACACCACAACAGCCCAGCTCTTCGTCTTTGTGGACACTGCAGTTTGCAGGAGGCGCCATTTTGGGCACCGCCCCGTACGAGCGCCCGCCACCCCCTTTCTAAAATGGACGGCCAAGTCAAACAAACGCGGGGAAAAACACTTTGGGACGCTGTGCGCCTGGAGTCAGCGGCGGTGATGTCAGTGGGGGCAAAGTGAGGAGACAAGAGAAAAACAACGAGTCTTTCTTTTCCCCCTCCCCGTCCTAATCCTCTTTGCAGGCCTGTGGGGAAGGTGGGCCAGCTGCCAGAGCAAGGGCTGCTGGGAAAACGTAGCGGTTGCCAAGCAGGAGCAGTGGCAGCGGCGGTGGTGGTGTCGCACACAGCTTTGTTCTGCCAGAGGCCTCAACTCACATTTTATGGTCGAACTGGCGCGCCGCCAGACTGAAGCCCCGCCCACTTCGCCTCGCTCGCCCCTCTCAATAAATTTTCTCTCTCTGTCACACATGCATGAGCATTTTTTATCTGCTTCTCCAGCACATGCACACCAACTCTCTCCCGCAGCAGCTCGTACTCGATCGCCCCGGCCCTGTGCCAAGGGCTCCTGCCAAACATCCGTCAGTTGCCATGGCGGCAGAGAGAGAGAGAGGGGGTGGAGGACATCAGAGCGAGCCAATAATAATGACTCACTCCTGGAGCCAGATGTGCCACATCTGCAGCCATGATGGGGATTCTGTATGTGTGTGTAGGAGTGAAGGGGGGTCAGCGGCGAGGACAGAGCCGCGACTCTAAGCTGCTTTTCCAAATCACTGTGACAGAGGGAGCTCAGGGAAGTGATCAGAGTTTCCCTGGAAGGAAAAAAGTTTGAAAAAGGGAAAGCAAGGTAGAGAAGCAGGAGGAGGCCCGTGCCTGGGAACAGGCCTCGTTACCGAGCTGACACGACAGCGATGATGGCAGAGCGGAGCCATCCAGCAGCCTCGCCAGCTCCTCTCGTCAGGAAAACATTTCCAGACCGCAGACGGTTTAAGAGGCCGAGACGGAGACCAACAAAGACTGTGTTTTTTCAGAATATCAGAATCTATAAAAACAGCCACAGCACCACTGAAGGAAACTGGGACGTCTCTGCTTTTCGCCTCCCTCCACGAACAGACTCTTTCCGACAGCGTCCACAGGGACACAAACTGCTAAACTCATCAGCAGGTGAGCGTTTCTCTTTCACGGACTCAGCTGGTCCTGCCGCCTCGCCCCCTCCCGTCTCCTCCTCCGCCCTGAGCTCAGCGCCAGCCCTTCTCTATTCAGGTGCAGGTGCCGCTTTGCCAAAATTCACATCTTTGCCACACGGCAAAGTCCAACCGTGATGCAACCGAGGTTCCCAAAGCAAGAAGCTGCAAATAAGGACGGCTTACGTAACGTCCCGACGCACCACAGCCAGACCACAGGTCCAGGCCTCAGCCAGGCTGCTGACATCAAACACTGGGCTCGCCACAAGTTCAAAGCCAGCGGCTTCAGCTGAAGCAGAATATTAGAGGGAGTTTCTGCTCCATGGTTCAGGGCCAGGCAGCAGAATGAGAAGGCATCTGTTGCTTTTGAAGGTTCATGTGATCCAGCAGCTGCAGTCTGCACGATGCACAACATTTGATCTGACACACTCGTATGATAAACTCCTGATTTCATCCAGGAAATAACCTAAGAACCACCAGACAAAATGGACTCCCGTCTGATCCTGTGCAGGTTCTGTTAAAATGTGACTGTGGAGGTTTAGTGGGAGGCCTGTGTCACGGTGTTTACAGTCTGATTAGAACAGCCAGCCACAGGTTTCTTTCATTTAGTCTTTCTGGCATTGTCACAAACCTCCTTTTTGTTGAATCCTCCTGAAATGGATCAGCAGAATATTGTGAATTTATAAGTGTGTGCCAACATGCTTTTAGCCGAGCCGCCAGGGTCCAGCACCACCTGAAACCTGGTCGACAACCAGCAGCTGAGCCGTTTCCGCACAGACTTTTATACAGAACAGGCCAAAGATGGAGAAAAAAGCTCAGAGGTTGGTGAGATCCAGGTTGGACCATAGAGCAACTTCATGAGTTGCTGGTCACTCAGACCAGACCCAGACTGGAATAAACCTGGTCCAGCCTGGCCCCCTCACTCGTCATTGTTGGCTGAAGTGTTTCTGCAGTTTTAAAGTTCTTATTGTTTGGTGGATCCCGCTGGTCATACAAAGCTTGCTAAAAACCCAGGCCCGGTCTGGTCTGGTTATTACGGACTCTGTTCCATTCTGGGAGGAGAAGCTCATAAAAAGACAACAGCACCCGCTCCTCCCTGAATCCTGGAGTCGCAGGAAACAGTTTTATAACATCTGGAACATGATGCCTCACTCCTACACCTTCTCAGCTTTTCTCCAGGACGCCATCTGTCCAACCCTCGTCTCTGTTTTTGTCATCCAGTCCACTGTGGTGCTGGATTCCCTCACCAGGCCTCAGCCCATGGCTGAAACAGCACTGTGGCAGCATTGCAGTCATTAGAAACAGGTGTGTGTGTGTGTGTGTGTGTGTGTGTGTTTGATTCTGTCCAGAACACTGAGACAGGACGAAGCAGCGTCGGTTTGGACACTGTGTCAGGTCTTGGAGCTGCTGCCGACACACACACATCCTCAGACGTTGAAGTGTGTTCGTGAGTTTCTGTAACTGTTACACCATGTGGTTTGTGGAGGTTTTTACTGGTTTTGTACCTGTTTGTGTTTGTGTTGTGTCTATTGTTGTTGTTTTGCATCATTTTCAATCTGCGTCTCCACATGTGTGACTTTGCCCTGGTGGAAACCGTCTGCAGAGTGACCCAGTTGTCCCTGCACAGCCAGTACCTGGATCTGTCCTCTCCTGTGAAAACTGGTCATCACAGACTGAACAGACTGGACTCAGACAGAAAACCCTCCCAGCAGTTTGGGGGATTGGCAGCTGCCACACAAACACAGTAATGGTTTTTATTGAGTGTCCTCTCACTGACCCTGAGTGTGTGTGCGTGTGTGTGTGTGTGTGTGTGCGTGTGTGTGTGTGTCATGCAGTAACACACAGCGACACACACTCAGCTGTATGATTCAAAATGCTAAAGATGTAAACTGGATTTATTGGTTTGTTTTCTGTGTCAGGAGACAGATGTGAACACTTACCTGTATTTTTTAATCTAAATCACTGTGTTGTTTGGGAAAGGTCTCGGCTGCCATCGCCAACGCCAGAACCAGAACCAGAACCAGAACCAGAACCAGAACCAGACCTGCAGCCAGTCAGGGAAACCAGGCTGCAGCTGAGTCACTAGGAGTTTAGCTCAGTTCAGTGTCTGAAGATTCCAGTCTGGTCCCAACACACACACAAATACTTTGGAAGCTCGTGCCTGGAGAACAGCACAGTGTTTCCAACGCTCAGGCTTTGTGTTGGGTTCAGAGCCAGTTGCTGCAGCACATCCCTCAGATCCCACTGCAGAGATATGTTTGCATGGTGGAAGTACATTTACTCAAATACTGCACTTCAGTACAGTCCTGAGGTATTTGTACTTGAGTATTTCTATGTTCTGCTACTTCATACTTGGACTTTACTACATATAAAGCTGATACTATTGGACTTTTACTGCAGTAACACTTTGAATGCAGGACGTTTACTTGGAACAGAGGATTTTTACTCTGTGGTATTACTACTGTTACTGCAGTAAAGGACCTGAGTACTTCAATCCACTGCTGTTTACATGTGTAACTGCTGCCCAGTGTCAGTTGTGTGCGTTTTAATCTGTGATCTGATTGTATTCCTGCTCTGTTGCTGCTCCACAACCTGTTTTTTGCTCCATTTCACTTCCTCTTAATGGGACTGCACTCACACAGCTTATCTCTGCGCACACACACACACACACACACACACTCACACACTCACTGTGGGTCAGAGTACACTGGGTGCCCTTGGCGAGACAGATAAGCCGGCGTTATGTGATTATACAGCTCAGCTATTGTGCAACCCCCTGACTCAGTGCTCTGACTGGGGAGAGAGAGAACAGACTCTGCTGAACTTTACCAAAATAAAACTCTGCTGAGCTCTAGTTCTGTTTTCCACCATTCATTAACGGATATCTCTCTGCATCCTACCTCATATTTTTCATCTTTGGCTTTGTACAAACTGTGTTTTCAGAAATTCTTTATGATATCGTCATCTAAATAAAGGCTTTTAACTCCCTGCCCAAAGAGCGCCTTGGACCAAAAAGGACATTCATTACATTTGTTTGAACTTCAGAGCACATTTTTCCTTTTCCTTCTATTTTTACGAGCTGTATTTAATCCAACAGCACTGTGTAATGTCAAAAATACCATTTTAGCCTCTTTTAGCTCCAGGTTTTGGTTTTGCAGCAGATTTCCTATCTGGTTCAGTCAGTTTCCTGTAAAAAAACCACTGTCCTCTACCTGCTCAGCAGCAAACAGCAGCTGCTGAACATAGTGGAGCATTTAGCAGCTAAAGAGCCAGAGATTTCCCTCAGGAGGTGGTGGAGACCAAACCCAGAGCTCAGGCTGAGGGAACACTGGGCTGAGACTCAGCAGGTGGACTCAGACACTGGTCCACATGGATCAGCAGGTTGATCTGCAGCTGCAGGAGCTGACGACGGGTTTTTACAGGATTTTGTCTGTTTTGTATACATGGTTGTAATCTGTCACCAGAAACAGCTGACGTATCTGGACTGATGACTGTATAAGGAAATAGTTGTGGTGTTCCCTGCTTTTCTGTGTGACAAGTATTTTCAGTAATTGCAGGAGTCAGAGGAGTCAAACAGAAGTTGATGAGGACTTTATTGCAGTCGTATTTGACACTAGCAGAACATTTGTAATAGCATCTGAAACCCATCAGGCTGAATGTAAATAAAACATAGAGAAGCAGCCTCACAGCTTAGAGAGCCAGGCTGGCTGAGGAAGAAAGCAGGGCAAACACAGACTGAGGAGGAGGGAGGTTTTCCTCTTCCTGTCAGAGCACAGCTCAGTCTGTATTGTCCCAGCTCTGGCAACGAGCCGCCGTGTCATCTTACCGCACAGAGGAGCTCAAATGATAACTGGGTTACATAAGCTCTGACCTCATCATGGCGAGGATGGGGCAGAATGTGACTCAGCTCACAATCAAACACAGAGTTCATTAGAGTCCCCGAGTCTAGTTTTAGTCACCGAAGTAAAAACATGATAGTCACATGTTAGTCTTTATATTTTGGTCTCATTTCTGTCCTGCAGTATTAATATCATGTCATATTGTAGGTTCTACTTACAGCTCAACTCTGTAAGGTTATCATCATTGATACGTACAGTTACCATGGTTACAGCATCCATCTTTGCTGTGTGCGGTCACCGTGGTTACAGGCTCAGTCCCATCCAGACTGAGACCCTGGTGACTGGGTCCAGCCTGAGAACATGAACACAGTGACAACATCAGGAGGAAGGTTCCAATGGTCGACTGCCCACCTTCATCCTGGAACTGACTTATTCCTTCTGACGGCAGCACAAACATGTGGGACTGACGGGAACCTTCAAGCCACATCCACAGCTCTTCCCTTCACTGATGGGGCTGGTCAGAAACGTGGGCGTCTGCTGCGTTTTTCCTCGGGTCTCAGCTGTTTGTTTGGGTCTTCTTGTCTGATTCTCAGCGACTGTAGATCAGTTTAGTCCATAAACCTGTTTCTTCCAAGACGCTCTAACATCAGAACGTTCCTGAAGGGAAGGTGCTTCTTATTAACGGCAGCAACAGGTCAAGCAGCTGCGTCAGATTTGGTTTCATGATCAGCAGCTGCAGGTTGTGGTTCCACACATGCTGCTTCAGTGGTAGAAAACATTACATCACAGTTCTTGTTTTCCAGGGTGACCTTTTTATTTAGTTTCTGTCTCATTGAAAACAAATATTTTTATTGACAAACGAGACGCTGGTGAAACATCCAGACAGGAAAGTTTCTGATTCTGGTAAAACCACAAACCTGCACTGATGTTTCCAACCACAAAGTGCAGACAGCTCCAACTGTTGGTTCAATGCGTAACGAAGACGTTTAGCATCGTGCTGCTCAGTGTGTGGCCCGGTCTTCTTGCCGCTGTGGGTGGTTGTGGTTCCTGAGGGTGTGGCCCCTGAACCGTCACTGTAAGTTTCTCCATGATAAAGAGGTGAACTGCGGTGAGAGTTAGAGATGAACAGAGAAAATCAAAGGGTATTTGTGGCCATCGGGGACTTAATAAGGCAGAAGATCAGACAGAGACAGTTATTAAACATGTTCCCCACATGTCACTGTGCAGGGGGGTGACCCTGGTTCTGTGCAAAACACCTTTGGACTGTTTTATTCTTCACTTCATCGCATCAAGTGGACATGTGGCTGACCTTGGTCTTGGTCTCTGCCTCACTTCCTGCTTCCTTCGGCACAGTCAGGTGATCGGAGCGCGGCGGCTGAGGCGACGGCGAATGTTTGAGTCACGGGTCTCCACTACAATGACGGCACAGAGCCAGGAACAAATGTGAATGATCTGGTCTTTGAAGGGCAGCAGAGAACAAGCAGAACCTTCGGATGATTATTAGATTATTTTATCCGGAACCTCATTGAAACCAAACCACAGGCTGATGCCAGAGACGGATTATGCAACACTGGTATTCTGATTATTAGCTTTCATCGTCTTAACTGACAACAGATGTAACAGCACCATAAGGTTTATTTGTGCATTTTATTTTATTTATTTTCAACACACTGAAAGCTCACAGGCAGATTTGGAGGTGTAGGATTTTATTAGTGTATGTTCAGCTCGTTGCTTCACACACATCAGGTGTGTTTAGTTTGAACCAGGATGCCGTCAGCGTCTTGCTTCACGTTTATCTGAGGAGAAGCTCGTTCAGCTTTAAGGCAAAGTGCAAGATGTTTGTTGCATATTCAGGATGGCAGCTGCTCAGCAGTTTGGGCTTTTTATGTCCTTGCTGATAGATTAGCGATGATAGATAGGACTTCCTGTTACTGCCTGGACTGACTGAGATCTGCATCACACAACAGCAGCTGTTAGAAATGGGGTCTCTGGCTAACACCATTGTTTCATGTGCGGTCCTGCAGCTTGTCAGGCCACCAACCTCAGTGTTGGCACGTCACCGCTGCATGACATCAACAGTAAACACTGATATCACACCATTACCACGGCCAACAGCATGGGGTTATGGGTAAACGCCCACCGCAGGAAAGCTTTTTATGTGTCAGCAGATTTCCAGAGAGCTGGGCGGCAGCTTTGTATTAGGGACTGTTGTCCTGCAGGAGTTAACCTTTAACAGCAGTCAACTATTAATAGGACAGAGGTGCTGAGACAGTATGGAAGCTTAGGGCAAACTACAGGGGATATAGAAAGTGTTTCCACATCAGTAAATCATTATCCAGCAAGTTTAGACATGTCTGCAAACAAAGGAAGCTGGATGTGGCAGGTCGGGTTCAGATCTGATGAATCACTTTTCAGCACGGAGCAGGAAGAGGACGCTGAGAGAACACGCCTGGAGACCTTCTGCTGATGGGACACACGAAAATTACAGACAGTAATTTTACAAACCGAGGATCCTCACAAAACCGCAACAATCAGGCTGATGGGGAAAAAGGCCTGATGGGAAATGTGGTCTTCACTAAGAGGATGACAAAAATACAGATGTGACATCACAGTGAATTATCATGAAGGTTTGTTCAGACATGAAGAGTCTCTCAGGGATTCATCAATGCTAGCATGCTACGTGCTAATCTACGACGCCAACACAAAAAGTCTGCGTCGACTTCAACGTTGTTTTTAGTCGGCTCTGATGTTTTCATGGTGATGGTTAGTGGTGAGGTCTGAAACTGCACAGATTTAACAGACGTGTGCAGCAGTGGAATCAGATGGAAGCTAACATGCTAACATGTCACACTGTGCGGAGGAGCTTCAGTACAAATGTGTCGTCCCCTCAAATACTTTCACAAATAAAACGACGAGCTGAAATAAATGTCTCCTGAGTTTGAAGCAGATGATTTCACTGTAACTGACTCCAAAAGATTTAGTGGTGATAAAAATGTTTCCATGGAGGGAAAGGAAAAGGCCGATGCCCAGACTGCAGTCAGATGTTTTTAATCCTGTTAACACTTGGAGCTAAACCCCAGTCTGTGCAGGCCGAGCCTTCCTGTGCCAGCTGATGTCATTTTAGCTCCCATTCATATCCTTCCATAACAGTTCACACACATCGCCGCAGTCCAAACATGCAGGAACTCAACTTTGTTTAGGGATTCCTGTTTGGAGCCAGAACAGTGGATGATCTCATTGTTGTCTGGATGAATGGTTTGTTTGAAACAAAAACCACATCTGGAAAAAAGCTTTTCCAATCAGTGCGAGTCCTCGGGGACGAGGAGCACCAGCGTGAGACTTTATGATGGATTTCCTTCCATTGCCAGCCTGACAGCAGGTGACCAGCTGCTCTCTGCACCTTCATTTGTTCAATCAGAGGGTTCTGTCTTCAAACACCGCAGGACAATCACAGGAAAAGGCAGCAGAAGAACAAGTCGTCACCACTTCTCTGCTGGTTTCCGTCTTCATTTGTTTGTCTGAGCTCAGATTCTCTGTGTTCAGTGTAACCACTGCAACCAAGTGACAATGTGAGTTCAGGTTGCTGCTACAGTCCGACTGATTTAATCGTGTCTCTGCAGTTTGAAATATCACTGTCCTGTGCAAAGGCTTTAGGCTCGTCAGAGGTTTGATTCCTCTCATCGTCAGTCCCATCAGGAGGAGTCTGTTGGTCCCAGACTGACCCTGCAGCCTGACCCTGGATCCAGACCTGCAGCAGAGCCCTGTACCCAGCATCACTGAGTCATTCTGGGATCACAGGAGTTATAAAATAAAACCAACTCATGGCCTTATTTGAAAAGCATCCTCTTTTCTTACCGGCCTTGGATGTGAAAACATTTACACCCACACATGATCCTGTATGTAGCTGCACTGGGAGTCAGAAGTCGGTTTGACGTCGCCGGATGTTGGCCTGCTCTAGTTCCAGAGGGACACGCAGCTCCACACTGCAGCAGTTTGTTCTGCAGCACAAAGACGCTGCAGGTTGCACAAAGCTTCCTGTCTCCTGTTACCATCCCGGAGCCTTCTCTCCACACACTGAACCGGACGCTCTCACATTAGCCGTGCTGCTCTCTGATGGATTCTCATCCTCTTCAATGCTGTGTCTGTCTGGCCCAGGCCTCTCCCCTGTCCCACTCTATTGTCCCTCCGCTATTGAAGGAAGCGGCGTAAACTAACACTGCCGTTCCCATTCGGCTTCAATATGGCCGAGACCCGACACCATGTGAAGCGACGGCTCGGCTTCTCTCAGAGGGATCGCGTTGCTGAGGTAAAAAATAAAACTACAGGTGGACTCAGGTCCAGCTCAGCATCAGAGAGGCAGCATTGTGAGCAGGGCTGGGGGAGGCAATGTAAGGACAGCAGAGCAGACGGCTGAAGGGGATGTGATGATCCAGGAGCCGCTTTATTAGATTATTCCCTGACGTGCTGCTTTTCTACATATGTGCAGACGGGTGGTCGTCCACTGGTTAAAGCCACGTGTTGGACTGGCGTTCACTCGGCAACTACAGACAAACTACAGACAGATAAGGCCTGCACAGAAATGGTCATCAGCAAAAACAGACAAGCACCATTTTTAAAAACATCATTGCTGTGAATATTCAGTTGGTAAACACAACCTGAGGGATCCCTCCAGCAAATCAGAGCCAAGCTTTCAGGTCATGTGACACCAGGGCAAAGAGGGATGTTTTGGACAAAACTAAAGACATGAACTGTTACCCGTGTTACCTGTGTTACCTGTGTTATCTGTTACCCGTGTTACCCGTGTTACCCGTGTTACCTGTGTTACCTGTTACCCGTGTTACCTGTTACCCGTGTTACCTGTTACCCGTGTTACCCGTGTTACCTGTTACCCGTGTTACCCGTGTTACCCGTGTTACCTGTGTTACCTGTTACCCGTGTTACCTGTTACCCGTGTTACCCGTGTTACCTGTGTTATCTGTTACCCGTGTTACCCGTGTTACCTGTGTTATCTGTTACCCGTGTTACCCGTGTTACCTGTGTTACCTGTTACCCGTGTTACCTGTGTTACCTGTTACCCGTGTTACCTGTGTTACCTGTTACCCGTGTTACCCGTGTTACCTGTGTTACCTGTTACCCGTGTTACCGTGTTACCCGTTACCTGTGTTACCTGTTACCCGTGTTACCCGTGTTACCTGTGTTACCTGTTACCCGTGTTACCCGTGTTACCTGTGTTACCTGTTACCCGTGTTACCCGTGTTACCTGTTACCCGTGTTACCTGTTACCCGTGTTACCCGTGTTACCTGTGTTACCTGTTACCCGTGTTACCCGTGTTACCTGTGTTACCCGTGTTACCTGTGTTACCTGTTACCCGTGTTACCCGTGTTACCTGTGTTACCTGTGTTACCTGTTACCCGTGTTACCTGTTACCCATGTTACCTGTGTTACCTGTTACCCGTGTTACCCGTGTTACCTGTTACCTGTGTTACCTGTTACCCATGTTACCCGTGTTACCTGTGTTACCTGTTACCCGTGTTACCGTGTTACCCGTTACCTGTGTTACCTGTTACCCGTGTTACCTGTGTTATCTGTTACCCGTGTTACCTGTGTTATCTGTTACCCGTGTTACCCGTTATCTGTGTTATCTGTTACCCGTGTTACCTGTGTTACCTGTTACCCGTGTTACCTGTGTTACCCGTGTTACCTGTGTTACCTGTTACCCGTGTTACCTTTGTTACCCGTGTTACCTGTGTTATCTGTTTAACCAACACCACACAGCACCCCGTTTACCCGGTGTGACCCTGTTACCTACCCGTGTTACCGTTACCTGTGTTACCTGTTACCCGTCTTACTGTGTACCTGTTACCCACTGTACCTGTTGTGTTACCCCTGTACCACCCCCGTGTTACCGTGTTACCTGTTACCCGTGTTACCTGTGTTATACCTGTTACCCGTTTAACCTGTGTTACCCCCTGTTACCCGTGTTACCTGTGTTACTTGTTACCCCAACCCGTGTTGTATCCTGTTACCTGTACCAACCCCACCCGTCCCTACCGTACCCGTGTTACCCGTGTGTACCTGGTGTTACCTGTTACCCGGTTACTGTGTTACCTTTGTTACCCATGTGTTACCCGTGTTACTGTGTTACTCTGTTACCTTCCGTTACGCCCCCTGTTACCGTGGTTACCCTGTACCTGTTACCGCGTGTACCTGTGTTACCTGTTACCCCACGTGTTACCCGTGTTACCGCGTTACCACCCTGTTTACCTGTGTTATCTGTTACCCGTGTTTACCTGTGTTACCTGTTACCCGTGTTACCCAACGTGTTACCTGTGTTACCCCTGTTTTACCTGTTAACATTAACCTGTTACCCGTGTTACCCTGTGTGTACAACCGTTTACCCTACCTGTTACCCGTGTTACCTGTGTTATCTGTTACCCGTGTTACCTGTGTTATCTGTTACCCGGGTTACCCGTGTGTTACCTGTTACCCGCCTAACGTGTTACCCGTGGTACCCGTGTTATCTGTTACCGTTACCCGTGTTACCCGTGTTACCTGTGTTATCTGTTACCCGTGTTACCTGTGTTATCTGTTACCCGTGTTACCTGTGGTACCTGTGTTATCTGTTACTCGTGTTACCCGTGTACCGTGTACCTGTGTTTACTGTTACCCTTACCGTGTCTACCTCGTGTTACCTGACCTGTGTTACCTGTTACCACGTGTTACCGTACCCGTGCCCTGTTACCCCGTGGTTACCTGTGTTATTTGTTACCTGTGTTACCCGTGTTACCTGTGTTATTCTCGTTACCCGTCACCTTGTTACCGTCCCGTGTTACCGTGTTACCACCGCGTGTTACCGTGTGTGTTACCTTGTTACTGTTACCCCCTGTTACCCCGTGTTATCTTGTTACCGCCTACCACCCCCCCATTACTTAGACCCGTTACCTTACCTGTGTTATCTGTTACCCGTGTTACCCGTGTTACCTGTGTTATCTGTTACCCGTGTTACCTGTGTTATCTGTTACCACCGTGTTAACCGCGTCCTGTTACCTGTGTTACCTGTTACCCGTGTTACCTGTGTTATCTGTTACCCGTGTCCGTGTTACCTGTGTTATCTGTTACCCGTGTTACCCGTGGTACCTGTGTTATCTGTTACTCGTGTTACCCGTGTTACCGTGTTTCTCCACGTGTTCTGTTAACGTGTACCGTGTTACCTGTTACCCGTGTTACCCGTGTTACCTGTGTTACCTGTTACCCCGTGTTACCTGTGTTACCTGTGTTTGCAAAGAAAAGTCCAAAAAGTTTCTGCTGATTGTCTGACTGGGTGTCACATGTTCAGTCTGCAGTTTTCTTGGGACCAAATCTGTAGAAATGAGGTGGAAACTGTCAGGCAGTCTGACCCACTTGGCTGGTGAGGAGGAAATAAATCCAGTTTCCACTGAATCCTGCTGACTGGTTCAACTTTGTTTAAACTGGGGAGAAACGTGATCGTCATTTCTCCCTGGAACCAAAGAGCAGCTGAACCAGGTCAAACTGCACAAACAGACGTACCAGGACCCAGAGTCCACCAACCACAAACGGCCTTGTTGTTCTGTTTACATATAAACAAATGTCCAGCAGGAGAGGCCCAAAACCAAGACTGATTCTTGGTTGTTCCATTTATTAAACCCAGTATCTGAGCTGGGAACCAGACGCCATAGGACTGGGAGGGCCCACATGTTTGTTTGTACCTGCAATTTCAACCTGTTACCTTTGGCTGAATGAATAGGAGGAGAGTTTTATTAGAACCTTTCAACTCCAAAGAACCAACCAGAACACTGTGCACACCCCCTTAACACAGGTACATAATGGGGCTAATGTTCTCTCCTGTTCTGTTCCAGAAGCTGTTTCCTGTGGACAGGCAGATAAAGACCAGGCTGGCACAGCTACAAGCTCATTTCATTTCAGCAAGTCACAGGACCCAGAGGGAGAGGTTTTTTGAAATGAGATGAAACTCCACTGTGGTCCAGATGCTTAGGTCCGGCCTCAACCTTGACAGCACACGCTGCAGGATCCCCCACAGCAGGTTAGAGCAGAACCGGCTCTTTCCCTTGGTACTTTCAGTAAGAGGGTTTTATTCTGTTAAAATTGTTCTGAGGGTTTTTCTCAGCTGCTTGGCTTCAACACCAAACTACCTGGTTTAGGGAAGGACTGTGGTTTGGGGCCGAACACCTTCTCTCCTGAGGGAAAGTGTGATGTTTCTGACTCTCCATCCACCTCCTCCTCCTCCTCATCCTCCACCTCCTCATCCACCTCCACCTCCTCCTCCTCCTCCTCCTCCTCCTCATCCACCTCCACCACTTCCTCCCTCCTCCTTCTCCTCCTCATCCTCATCCTCCTCCTCCTCATCCACCTCCACCTCCTCCTCCTCCTCCTCATCCACCTCCACCACTTCCTCCTCCTCCTTCTCCTCCTCATCCTCATCCTCCCACCTCCTCATCCACCTCCTCCACCTCCTCCTCCTCCTCCTCCTCCTCCTTTACTGTAAATCTGCGACAGGAGCTGCTGTCCTCAGTTAGCGACTGGGTGGGTTCTCTCTGTTCTGTTTGAAACCCTGTGGGTCCCCAGCAGAGTCCAGACGTTCCCTCTGTGTGAGATGCCAACATGGACATGAAACATGTGTTTGTGTCAGAAACCTGAGCAGCAGCTGTGACAGGAAAGCTGCTGCTCAGGTTTCTCTTTTTATTTGTAAACTCATGTTTACGTCTCTGTAACGTTTATTTTGGTGCTTTATTCTCAGGCTTGTGCTCAGAAATGACCAAATTCACATTATTTCTTTATTTTAACCATAATAACCACAGTGGACACACGTGTTCACCTGTTGAATCAGTGTATGAGCAGAGGGCGGGGCCACTGAGGCTGCACCTGGAGCCTTCTGTCTCAGGGTGGTGAAGCTCAGTTTTACCTGGAGCTATCACACATTCGAGCGGGGGCCTCGTGCCGCCGCTCTGACGGGTCGGTCGCCTCCAAACGGAAACTTCTGCCTCAGTCTGATCCAGATTTTTGCATTTCATCGCCTGATCTCACTGAACCTGTCACGGTCGGTCGCCGCTGCTGCTTCTCCGCTGATTATCCGCCGGCACAGCTCCAGCAGGGTTCTCAGCTCGGTGTGGGGAATATGGGAACTTTCTGCTTGAATGGAAAACCCACAGAGCTCCTATTACCCACAATGCATTATTCAGGCAGTCAGCCACTGAGCCGGGCTGATGTGAAGTGGAGCCAACTCAAAGATTCATACAGACACGACTGCAAGTTTTAGCTGATTGCAAACTCTGTATATTCTACATAAATTAACTGCAGCCCTTTTCCACAACACGGTGTCAGTTTTTAGATGATTTAGTTATTTCCAGACTCCACTGGTTTTTATTCATTTCTCTGAAAATCAAACAGGTTCAACATTTTCAGTCACTTTTCAGTTTCGTCTCATCTTTCAACCACCGTCTGACTGTTTATTTAATAAAAATATAGTTCATGTACATTTAATTCTGTTTCATAGACCATCCTGACTCCTGCACAATAATGTCCAGGATGTGTATTTATTTTTATTTTCTCTTTAAACACTTTTCCCTGCCTGTGAAGGAGCTGCTGCAACACTGACATTTAGCTTTTCACTGGTGGAAGAAGTACTACTGCAGTAACAGTAGTAATACCACAGAGTGAAAATGCTTGATGGATTATTTAATGTTGGAGCTGGTGAAGGTGGAGCACAAAGTTGATGTTTTAACGAATCAACACAACAGAGAAGTTGTTCTCTTGTGCTTTGGGAATGATTTTCCACCTGGGGTTCAGCTGTAAGCCTCAGACCTGGTCTTGGGCATAATCAAGGTATTCCCTCCCTGACACATGCTGCTCCGAGTCCCTTGGGTCTGGTTCTTCTTCCACAGAGGCCAACACGCAGCCTCCTCAGCCACTTTCACTGCTCTGTAGTTAGGGAGCAGAGTTCGGCCACGCCTGTGGTTTTTCTGCATTTCCCATCATGCACCAGTCACGGCCTGCCCTGTGGTTGTGGTCGGCACGCCCAGTGGCCACACCCTCCTGTTGCAGAGTGTTTATGACTGTGTTTCTCTGAGCAGGTGTGCGTGACATTCACTAAACCTGCCGCACAAAACACTGAACCTGCCCTAATCCTGTCCCCAACAGACTGAAGCTTCCTCTCTCAGTGTCAAGACTAAAGCTCACACCTGCAGTTAAAATCAACTGCACATGAAGAAGAAGTTTACGGCCCCTCAGCTCCCTGTGCTACAAACAGCAGCTCTCTCACATGCACATTCGACTTCAGTCCCAGGTCCCAACTTTATCCATGAAGATCCATGTCAGTGTGTGTCTCTGGTGTGTTTATAATCATTTCTGCACAGACAGCTAGAAGTCAGGCTGGACTGACAGACGTTAACTGTGAGTGGAGGTAACTCACTGTTGGAGTCAGTCAGGTGTGTGACCTCAAGCCTGAGTTTCCCATGATGCTGCTTTTTGACAACATTCATTCTTGTCATGTAAAACCAGCCCGGCCGTACTTTGCCAACTTTGTCAACACGGGGTGCAGAAGCTGGAAGCCGGCACTGGTGACCTGCAGTTATCAGACTGGGTGGACCACCTGAGAATGATGTAATGAAGTTTTCCAACAGTTTGACTCAGTCACACACTGAAACTGATTTAGTGTGTGTCCCCACAACATGAGCAACATCCTGTTGTCCCTGCAGCAGGAAAAGTTGGTTTGTTTCATGTTTTCCAGTGAGTGTGTTTGTGTGTTTGTGGGACAGAGCAGCTGCACACATGTAACTGTACTGTACTGCACACACACACACACACACACACACACACACACACACACACACAATGGAAACCAGCAGCAGCCTGAGGGGACGTCACTGTGGACGACAGAGAGAATGGAAAAAAGGACGGAGCAGGAGATGGAGGGAGGAAATGTGAGCGAGGCCGTCTGCATGTTGGCTTCAGGGAGGAGGAGGCCACAACACAAACAACACAAACAACACAAACAACACAAACAACACAAACAACACAAACAACATAAACTCCACAAACAACACAAACACACAAACAACACAAACACAAACAACACAAACACACAACAACACAAACAACACAAAACAGCACAAACAACACAAACAACACAAACAACACAAACAACACAAACAGCACAAACAACACAAACAACACAAACAACACAAACAACACAAACAGCACAAACAACACAAACAACACAAACAACACAAACAACACAAACAACAAACAACACAAACAACACAAACAGCACAAACAACACAAACAACACAAACAACACAAACAACACAAACAACACAAACAACACAAACAACACAAACAACACAACACAAACAACACAAACAACACAAACAACACAAACAACACAAACAACACAAACAACACAAACAACACAAACAACACAAACAACACAAACAACACAAACAACACAAACAACACAAACAGCACAAACAACATAAACAACACAAACAACACAAACAACACAAACAGCACAAACAACACAAACAACACAAACAACACAAACAACACAAACAACACAAACAACACAAACAACACAAACAACACAAACAACACAACACAAACAACACAAACAACACAAACAACACAAACAACACAAACAACACAAACAACACAAACAACACAAACAACACAAACAACACAAACAACACAACACAAACAACACAACACAAACAACACAAACAACACAAACAACACAAACAACACAACACAACACAAACTCCACAAACAACACAAACAACACAAACAGCACAAACAACACAAACAACACAAACAACACAACACAAACTCCACAAACAACACAAACAACACAAACAACACAACACAACACAAACTCCACAAACAACACAAACAGCACAAACAGCACAAACAACACAAACAACACAACACAACACAAACTCCACAAACAACACAAACAACACAAACAACAACACAAACAACACAACACAAACAGCCCAAACAAACACACAACAAACACACAAACAACACAAACACAAACAACACAACAAACACAAACAAACAACAAACACAAACACAACACAACAACAACACAAACAACCAAACACACAAACACACAACACACAACACAAACACAGAACACAAAAACAACACAACAACACAAACACACAACAACAACAAACAACACAAACATCACACAACACACACACAACATCAAAACACAAACACAAACAACACAAACACACAACACACAACACAAAACAACACCACAAACACACAAACAACAAAACAACACACACACAACACACACAACACAACACACAGCAAACACACAACACAAAACAACACACAAACACACAAACACACAAACAACACAACAACACAAACAACACAACACACAAACATCACAAACAACATCAAACACACACAACACAAAACAAACACAAACAACACACACACAAACAGACACACAACAAAACACAAACACACAACAACAAACAACACAAACAACACAAACAACACAAAACAACACAAAACACAACAAACAACGACCACAAACAACACAAACAACACAACACAAACAACACACAACACAAACACACAAACAAACAACAAACACACAACACACAAACAACACAACAACACAAACATACAAACAACACAAAACAACACACAAACAAACAACACACAACACAAACACACACAACAAACACACAAAACACACAAACAACACAAACAACACAAAACACAAACAAACACAAACAACAACACAAACACACAAACACACAAACACACACACACAAACAAACACACAAACAAACAAACACAACAAAACACAAAAAACACAAACAACACAAACCACAAAAACACACAAACACAAAACACACAACAACACAACACAACACAAACAACACAACAACACAACACACAAACAACACAACACACACAACACCACACAACACAACACACAAACAACACAAACAACACAAACAGCACAAACAACACAAACAACACAACACAACACAAACTCCACAAACAACACAAACAACACAAACAACAACACAAACAACACAACACAAACAGCCCAAACAACACAAACAACACAAACAACACAACACAAACAACACAAACAGCACAAACAGCACAAACAACACAAACAACACAACACAAAACACAAACAACACAAACAGCACAAACAACACAAACAACACCAACAGCACAAACAACACAAACAACATAAACAACAAAACAACATAAACAACATAAACAACTCAAACAACACAACACAAACAACACAAACAACACAAACAACACAAACAACACATTCTGCAGGGAGATGCTGTTCACCTTTTTCACAGTGGAGGTGCAAACTAACAGCTGCTGATCTAACAAACAAACAGCAACTGATCTGAGCAGCAGAGCTGATGAGCTGATGGTGAGGATGTTACATCATCAGGCCGAGCGACAGAGAGAGAGGGAGAGAGAGAGAGAGAGAGAGAGAGAGAGAGAGAGAGATGTGAGGCCAAGCCTGAGAACAACTTGTAGCTGCAGAGCTATTTCTGTCACGACTCCCAGAGGACGGAGGACGTGCATGAATGTGAATGAATCTGTGTGTGTGTGTGTGTGCACATCTTTCCATGGCTGTGTGGGCAGATTTCAGTGTATTACCAGTGTTGTGAGGACACTTCTGCATTGTGGGGACCTTCTTAAAGGTGTTCGATCTGCAGGGATCTGCTCACATTCCACTGAGCAAGTGGCCGTGCAACCCAGAGACTCATCCGTTACACCCAACCCTCGTAGGCCTGCCTTTGTGAGGCCACTGACATAATGCATTGTCCTTCTCGTCTGGTCCTTAATGTCCAAACAGCAGAATGAAAATTATGCTAGTTACCTTTTGTTAAGTATTACAACACTTCCTTCCTGAAATTAATGCCATGAGTTTTATTTTGAAGCACTGAAAGCTTCATTTGAGTCCGACGCTGCTTCTCTGCACGAGAACCAAAACAACAGGAGTGAGGATGCAGGTACTGTGCACGTAGCAGAAAGTTCAGTCTGTGCTGGAACCTGATACCGTGACACATTTCTGATCTGACCCCAGTAGAAAAAACCCTGACCTGGACCTGGTTCTAACCTGAACCTGAAACCAGGTCTGATCCCTAAAACAGGCCCATGAGGGAGTGAGGACCAGACATGTCCTCACAATGAAGGTATAAAACTCTGGTCCTCACGCTGTCGGCCATACAAGCACAGACACACACACTCGTCCTTGGTGTACTGGCAGTGTGTGTGTGGGTGAGAGCGAGGTCATGCAGCCTCCACATGCCCCTCTGAGTCGTCCCTCATTTGAAAAGGCCAGAGCACTTTTACTATTTTATCCTCCAACTCACACACACACACACACACACACACACACACACACACACACACACACATATATCAAGTCCCCTCTCTCCTGCAGTTCCCTCCAACAAGGCCGACCATTCATCTGCCACACAGGCCGACGTGCCTGGAATCAAATCACAGCTCTTCTTAAAGTGGCTGAGCACAATGACCAGACTGTGTGTGTGTGTGTGTGTGTGTGTGTGTGAGTGTGTGTGTTTTCACACCTGAATGCTAATACAAGAGCATAATGTTACAGGACTCAGTAAAAGGGCAGGCGAAGGAAAAGTGGGTTCTGGTTTGACAGGCGAGCTGAGCAGCAGTTTGGAGCCGAGCGAGGAAACATGGCTGTGATGTAACTACGGCTCAGTAACACGTGTCCCGAAAGTCCAGGTAACGTTAAATGAAGTTATTACTTCATGGTACACGATGTTAATTTCATCCTGTTTGAGTTTTCATGTATTGAGGATGAAATGAGCCCATGCACGTTCAGAACTACTGTCCTCCACGTTGAGCTGTAAACCAGCTCAGGTATAACTGTGCACCAGCGTTCAGTCTGAGGGTTTAATGGACCCTGCGGCCTCCAGCAGAGTCTGCTGAGCTGCAGAAGCTGAAGTTTCCTCTGCGTCTCAGAGGGCAGGTCAGGGTTAACGTCTGCTCTGTCACTGAGCACTGTTTGCATACATGGCCGCGTAATCACAGCCTGAGTGAAAAAGCTGCTGACAGCACTTTCTGAGGAAGTGTTCTAGTGTTGCGACATCAGGCTGAGCAGCTTCTGCTTTGTGTCTGCCAACAGTGAAATGTGGCAGAACCAGCAGTGACTCACCACGGACTCATCTCCCTGAACCCGACACAGCGACTCAAAGTGCTGCCACACATGCTGACTCTCAGAAATGTGCAGTTTGGTTGCAAAGTGTGAGATCACCGTGGGAGGAGAGGCCGCAGGCGTCCTCGGAGTCCACATTCCTGTGAAAATGAAGAGGCGAAGCTGCGTGTGGGGTCTGCTGGAAACTTCAGGTCAAGTACTTGAGAAAAGTCGGTCGTTACGTGAATGTTTGTCTCAGTGGGTGAAAGTAGAGACGATAAACGGCGTGTCGGAGAAATATGAACGTCCCACCTCCTACATGTTATGTGTCTGACATCAAACCAACCAGGTGTGATCCGGTCCTGCGTTTCCACTTTTTACTGCACTGTAGTTTTATGACAGCTTCAGTCACACCTGCTCAGGGTGCAGGAATTTTTGATTTGGTTTTATAAAATAAAAACATTTGCACTTAAGATTTTTAAGGTTTAAGACTAAATTGACAGTCTGCAAAATGAGCAGCCTACTTTTACTTTGGAATCCAGATGATTGACTGTCTTCCTATCGAATGGGCGCCTGCATCAGTCCGGTATGTACAGGTCAGTAGGGCCCTGCTCCACCTACCAGAGGCAGTGGGAGTGGGCATTCAGTGGTGGTTAGCAGCACTTTGACCAGGCAGTATCTCAGGCTTTGGATCCTGAGATGATGAGACTCAAACAGGTTCCTGGACTTCACAGAACAGCTTGCTGACTTCCTGATCAACAGGGATCCAGGACCCTAACCCCAACAGAAACATCAGGTTTTAATACAAGCAGGGCCGGATGACTTGGGTTAAGTCACACAGGTGTTCACCTCATTGGTCCAGATGGTTCAGATGTCTGTGCTTGTAAAGAAAGTGTGGTGTCTCAGTTAAGCAGCACTCCCAATAAATTACATCGAGGGAAACGCTGAACTCTGAGGTCCCTCCTAACAACCGATCAAACTCTGAGGACAAACAGGGGATGGGTCCAGCGGGGTGGAGGGTGGGTCTGCTCTGAAATCACTCAGACAGATCCAAGTCCTCAGTCTGCAGAAGGTTACATCAGAGGATCAAACATCAGAGCAGAGGGAGAAACTGCTGGAACAGCCGAGTCAGTGATGTCCAGCTGCAGGAGCTGATCTCAGATCTGTTTCAGAACAAAAGCCTGCAGTGTTTCCTCTGGCCTCCAGGAAAATGTCTCTGCTGCCTCCACTGCAGCGACAAGCCTGTCTCCTAATCCAGGAAAGGACACGAGGAGAGAGGACACAAGTAACCACGGTTTTAGAGAAATGAGACATTCTTCTTTCTGAGCTGTTTTCTGAAGGGACATCTGCTTCATATGTCAGCAGCACAGCTGGATCAGCAATCATTTGGCCTTAACAGCTGTATAGTAACTTTAACTGAGCTGGAGCTGTCCATACATAAATAAAAACAAGGTAAACTATTCCACATTTTGGGGTCAGACACAATAAATCCAAGTTTGTCGTCATGTGGAGTTGAGCTCTGGGAATTTACACCAAACACTGATACTGTTCAGAAATGCTGGACATTCAGCGTGTGGGCCTGATGAGTAATAACTAACATTTATACTGGATTCTAATGGAGGGAGGCTACGATGGGAGTCATGTGCTCCCTGCTGCAGCATTTTCAGTCTTCTGCAGACATGAAACAGTGGCTGCAGCAGCAAATACAATAATGTGACTATGATGGCAAACATTTAAAACACTCTAAGGACCAATAATATGGACTTTGATAGTCACTTCATTAATGTAATGTAGAGACATTCAAACTTTTCTAGTCATGTTTGACTGGCAAATACAACCGTGTGTCATCTGCATAGAAATGAACAGCTAGATAAAAAGGACTCCCTTTAGCTAAGGGACCTGGGATGTGCCCTGGTTGTCCTCAGAGACTTCCTCCTCTGGAGATCACCTGATTACTCATGTGTTTGTCTCACCTGTTCCCCATTTGCCAATTACAATATTCTAATTATCGGTGGTGTCTACCTGCTGGTTTTTTCTCACTATCTCCTGATACCTGACGCCGCCTGTCACCACCTGTCTGCTCTTCACTTATTTACACCTCATGAGTGTAAATGCAACCAAGACACATTTGGGACTGATTAAAGTCCTGTTGTTATTCTCTTTCCTCCTCTCGGTCTGTTCGGTTTGATGATTCTTCCCTGAAATTCAGCTGCAAGAAGTAAGAAGCTGTTGAAGCTGAGAGTGTGAAACAGCCTTTAGTTTCTATGGTCCCAGCTAGATTGTCCACAGTTATCTGTACGTCTGTGTGCTGCATATTTACGTTGTTGAACCGAATCTATCGTCTCTAAAAAGGATGAGGGCCAAAAGCTTAAGAACTGTAACAGTGAACTCTCAGGAAGCTGCAACATCCTTTTTCTTTCTGTGTGAAGACGAAGATGAGAAGAAGCAGCCTGCTGCTGCAGGGTGAAGACGCTCAGCTGTGTGGTTTGTAAAGCAAACATGGCTGCAGTCGGGGGAACTTCAAAGCTCAGCGTGACAGCTCTGATAAAGACTTCAAACGGAGAAAGTCTCTCAGATGAAGCTTCCTCTCTTCCTCGCCTGGATGGAGCTTTCTGAGAAATAATCACGCTGTGGCAGCTGTTGATTGGCGTGACGTGGCGTGGACACACGCTGTGCGGACACGTGTTCTCTGTGTAAGAGTGTGTTTGCTTTAATGTGAATCTGTGTGCAGATCCCAGTCTGTCTGTGGGTGTCAGACTCACAGGGACGGATTAGTGGAGCTCTCACTACGCCCGATGGGAATATGGGGGGTGGGGATGGCTGTTATTTCCAGAGGAGGCAGAGTCACACCTGAGACCAGAGTCACACCTGAGACCCCCTACCCTGAAATACTCCGGGAGTTAAGAGCTGAGCTCAGGACAGAAGAGGCAGATCTGTGTAGTCACAGTGAGCTGGGAATCATTTCTTACTTTTTGGCACATCATCCTGATAGAAAACTGAACCGAGGCCTAAATAAGAAAACACTGGCAGTCAGGATCTTGGAGGTTTGAGTTTGGACGTGAAGCAGAAACCAACATGTCCAGCTCTGTTGTTGTTCCCACCAACGTGTTGCAGAATCAGGAGTTTTCACTCTTTCATGCAGCGATCAGCAGTGACCAGCTCAGTGCAGCTGGGGTCAAAGGTCAGCAAAGTTAAACCAAAGTTAAACCCTTGGCACACCCCCACACTGCTCAGCACCATGTGACCCCACGGAGCCATCACAGCGCTGCACATACACAACAGGTCACAAACCTCGTGGTTCTGTATCAGATTAGGAGTCACAGATTAGATCAGTCAGACCTGATCAGGTATTTTGGACCCCAAACACGATCAAACTGAGTCCAACAGTCAGTACGACGTATGTCTGTGTGTTCACTAACACACACGCTGCTTGTCTGTGATCAGAGCTTGAGGAAACACGCTGTGTGTTTTGGTGTGTGACATGAGAAACACCTGTCCAGCTGATGTTCAGCAGCTAATCAGCATCAGTCTCAATGCAGAGCTGAGGCTGTGAAGGCCAGAAAATAAATGAATGAATTAACTGGTCATAAAACAAACTGTGGACCTGGTGGTGGTGCCAGGAAAAGTCTTAGGAGCATCCTCTGGGAAACGTGAATGTCTGTTTAATTTTGGCAAACCAGATGTTGAGATATCTCAGGGTGGACTGAAGTGACGGACCAACCGTGAAGCTGCGCTGTTGTGGGGGCTGAAGAGAAAATCATCCAGCAGAGGAAGAGCTCGTTTACTGGCCTGGGTTGGATTTACCGGGACTTTCCTGCCCTGAGCTGTGTCTGACAGGCAGTCGTGATGACACATGACATGACACATGTTGGTTAAGAGGTGATGCCTGACGGAGGCTTGGATGATGCTCAGATTCCTCACGTTAGATTTACAACCAGCTGCAGACACATCTGGCTGCACTGCTTCACTTCCACTTTCTCTGCGAGGGTGTGTGTGTGTGTGTGTGTGTGTGTGTCTGAGGAAAACAAAAACAAAGCCTCTGTTTCACTTGATGTTGCTGTCAGAGCATAAACAGGAAGTGTGGGTGCAGTGGGAGAGCGAGCATGTCAGAGAGCTTCAAAGAGAGAGAGCGAGTCATGGAGGTCACGTTGCATCACCACAGTTTCAGCTCTGGGCCATGTAAACAGGAAACAGGCTTCGATCAGCTGAACGAGCAGAGAAGACGAGGTCACCGTGTTTCAGGCTGAACTCAGAGCAGCTGCAGAGAAACTGGGACTGTGGATGAGACCTGCAGGTACAGGCACTGACAGGCGTCTGCAGAGCAAACAGGGTTTCATGAAATATGATGTCGACAGACTTTACTCATGTCTCAGACAGAGAGGATGCTGGAACTGCAGTCTGCTGCCTGGAGCCACAGTGCCCCCTGCAGACACAGCGAGGAATTGCAGCCCAGGACAGGAGCTGGCTCAGAAAATACATCAAGCAGATCCAAACCCTGGAAAGATCAGCGGCCAGTCACAGGACTGACACACAGAGACAGACACAATTTAGAGTCACCAACCAACCGAACCTGCATGTGTTTGGACTGTGGGAGGAGAAAACCCACACAGACACAGGCACAACATGCAGACTGCACACAGAAAGGCCCCGGGTCCACCTGGGTTCAGACCCTAATCCTGACCTGCATGTGTTTGGACTGTGGGAGGAGAAAACCCACACAGACACAGGGACAACATGCAGACTGCACACAGAAAGGCCCCGGGTCCACCTGGGTTCAGACCCTAATCCAGACCTGCATGTGTTTGATGCAGACTCCACACAGAAAAGGCCCCGGGTCCACCTGGGTTCAGACCCTAATCCAGACCTGCATGTGTTTGGACTGTGGGAGGAGAAAACCCACACAGACACAGGCACAACATGCAGACTCCACACAGAAAGGCCCCGGGTCCACCTGGGTTCAGACCCTAATCCTGACCTGCATGTGTTTGGACTGTGGGAGGAGAAAACCCACACAGACACAGGGACCACATGCATAGTCAGATCAACAAAAAGCCTGAATATGAAGGTAGATTCAGTCCAGCAGGTGTAACAGGTCCTGCAGTGTATCTGCTTTTATGAACATATTGTGACAGAGGGAGGACGACAGAACGTCTCCAGCAGAAACAGGACCGGGACAAAGACTCTGAGGATATGTGTCCTCTACATCTGTGGCCAGTGCAGGCAGAGGGCAAGTGAAGCCAGGCTGGAACCCGAATCCAAACAAGGACAGAGCCTGAGTGGTTGGAGTCGTGAATATTTAAACCTCCTTCCTGTTGGGCTGCACTGGGAACACATGAACTTTTAATGAGCTGCAGGTTAAATGGGACATGTTATGTGTGGAAACAGGCCAAGTCTCAGTAAAGGTGAACTGACTCCAGACTCCAGTGAGTCCACTGTCTGATCTGTAGCTCGCCTGAAGCATCAGCAGACAATCGGTCTGATGGAACAACCAATATGTGAAAACAGTCATGGATATTTAAATGAGATATAATATGTTTTTAGATATTTACTCCAGACGCTGCTGTGAGCAGAGAGAAGCTGCAGTGGAACCAGAACCTGTAAACAGTGACGGCCGTTCTCAGAGTCTGGAGCTGGTTTTTGGAAACAGACGGGCCTCCCATTGTTGGTGAGGAAGCACCATGTGAGCCAGGTCAGCGGTGTGGCTCCCTGCTGGGTTTTTAATAGCTTTGGGACAACAATGGAGGTCTACGGCACAGACCCATAAACTGAACACAAAAACAAACGTGCACGAGCACAGAAACTCTTGTTTCTGCTGCACATCAGAAACGGCATCTCTGCCATGAAACTTCCCATTAAACTGCACTGATTGAGTCTTTGCTTCCTTTTTCATTACAGATGTGATTAGAGGAGCTGGGGCCACTTGTTCCTGTGGAGGTCTGGATGATAGTTCACAGCCCATTAACTCTAATGGAAGCAGCTAAACTGACTAAATCTCCACCAGCTCCTCAGCTCAGACTCACCACTCTGATCCACACACACGTTCACACTGTGGGACCTTCTGTACGTTCTTGATCAGACCAAAGCTCAGACCCGGTTTGGCTCAGCTGTCACACAGTTACTGTGGCTCCTTCACACCTGGTCTTAGTAACAACATTCACACATTTGGGATCTTTGCATGTGACTGTTTGTGTGTGTGTGTGTGTGTGTGTGTGTGTGTGTGTGTTGGCGTCATCCCTACAAAGTCACTAATGCACAGTCCAAGCAGACCGGCCTGTGTTGGGTCGTGAGAGCAGGTTAAGTGAAGTCAAACACACGGTGGAGCAGATGAAGTGACCGATGTGTCGGAGCTTTGGTTAAAGTCCTGTTTTCTTTTCCAGACAAACTGTTTAATGGAGTCAGAGGTTCAGCCTAATGTCCTGCAGCCATCAGCCGGTGACCAGTCCCTGCACTTAATGAAGCCTGTTGTTGTGCAGCGGTAATGGGCCCAGCCTCACAGACTCATTACGCCTGTCTGGATCTCATCTGGTCTCGCTGGGGAAATGGGTTTTCTCAAACTCATCAGTTAACGGGCTCTGGAGACGAGAGGGAGGAATCAGAGACATTAGACACTTTTGTTCTTTCATTTAGCTTCACAGAGTCAGTGAACGTGAACCCACTTCCCTCCAGTTCAGCTCATTAGCAGCCAAATATCAGCCAAACCACATCACACGGAAAAACACTCGACAAAAACACAAGACTGTCGGAAACATGTTTATTCATTTGAAGGTTATTATAAATCTCCATTCATCCTTTACTGCAGTAACAGGAGAAATACCACAGAGTAAAAGTCCAAAAGTACCATCATCCAAACGTAAATGAAACGTAGTCCTTCTGCAGAACAGCACATTTCACATCAGCGTCTATGAGCTACAGTTGTCAGATAAATGTAGAGCAGGAAAAAGCATCATGTGTTGGTGCAGTGAGGTCGAATCCTGGTCCTTTGTTTCTGCTTTGGTTTCTGTTTTTCACTAAAAGAACCAGGGTCCGGCTGATCTCCACCACAGGACCCACAGACTGACAGAGACTGGAGTCATTCGGTGTCTCTTGTAATATTTATTTCTAACAGCAGTTGGAAGGAAACACATTGAGAGGACCTGCTGTTGTCTTTTTGACCGTTTGGTGGATCTCTGCTGCCCCCTGCCAGCAGCTCTCAGGTAAACACATTAATCTGCCCTGCTTCATGCAGTCTCAGTGAAACCTGCCACACACAGCTCAGGTTCTCAGCTGGAGCTGCACCTCCTCAAACTGAACCATTAGAGCAGGGATCACCAACCCTGGTCCTCGAGGGCACCTGTCCTGCTGGTTTTCCAACTATCACTGCCCTACCCCTGTTGATTACCTGGATCAGGTGTACTCAGCCAATCATTAACTGGAAGGGCAGGGTTAGTTGGAAAACCAGCAGGACAGGTGCCCTTGAGGACCAGGGTTGGTGACCCCTGCATTAGACTTTGGTCACCTGATGTGTATCAGCCACAGACCAGTTTGGTTTTGGTGCCACCATGTTTCTGTTCCCCCCAGAAACTCATCCCATCAGCTAATGTTCCCTCCACATCAGTCAGACATGAGCAGGAAGAACCTGTTTATTCCAACAGGAGAGAATCGGTGGGATCAAGTGTTTCCATGGCCAATATTTTCCTATTGATCGGATCATTAAAGGTTTACACCCCCCCCAATTGGAAACTCCTGATTGGGCCAGTCTGTTCCCACTGAGGTGGTCACATGATGCCGTTTGACTCCCATTAGGAGTATCAGGCTCCATGTGAACCCAGCTACTGACCTCTGTCCTCATTTCCAGCTGATTCCCAACATCACATGACAAGTCTCAAACCCAGTGATGGTTTGATCTCCCACATTCACAGTTTGGTCACATGACGGTTTGAAAACATGGACTTGATGTTACACTGCTCTGACGTTTGGGCTCGTGTGCTTGTCATACTGAAAAGGTCCATTTGTCTCTTCTAGAGCTTATAAGAACTGAAGTCAAAGCTTCACCCTGGAAACTGAAATTTACAGCAGGACAACATGACCTGAACGCAGCTTGACCCCCTGCCCTCAGTAGCAGCTACAGTCCGACCCAGCTGAACTAGGGTCCATATGTGATGCTGAAAAGAACCAGAACTGAACCTGAAACCAAGAGTGCAGCTGCTTTAAATACCAGTTTGTATAGTAGGAAAAAAAAAGGCCATATTTGACATAAGATTTATTAGATCCACATACTTTCTTTAAAAATCTGTTCCACAATCATGTATAAGAAATATTACAATATATACAGCTTCTTTTCTATTTACAGCAGGAATGAGGCCAGCAGCCTTGAGCGCCACATAAAACCTAAGGCGAGGCTGAGGGTCAGTGTCCGAACATCTCCTGAGAGGCGTAGGTCATGTAGAGGAAGCCGTCCTCGTCCTGGTGGTCTTTGTACACCTGGGCCATGGTCAGAGACATGCTGGCCAGCCCGCTCTTGTTGATGAGCAGGTAGAAAGCCTGAGTGGGCAGCAGAGCCATCCTGTTCCTGAGGGACGACAGCACAGATGTTAAAGGATCAGTCCGCTCATTTTCTACAGCAACAGTATCAACGTCAGTGAGTCGTCTCTGCTCACAGTTCACATCAGTCTGCAGCCTGGACTCGCCAAAACCCCAGACCTACAGATCTGTCTCCAAACAGCCAGAACCTTTTATAGTCCAAGTCCCCCAGGACTCTCTGCTACCTACAGCCCTCCTGTTGTTATTCCAGCTCCTCTACCCTGTGTTGGCAAAGTCCGCTCCGTCAACGAGCCCCCCCTGCCACCTGGCCAAGGTCAGAAGAAGCCAGTAGTGGTTTCCAACAGCAGCCATGGAGGAGTCTCTGCAGCTCAAAGTGGGAACCAGTGGCTGCCAGAGCCAAGAGGCGGCGTTCTTTAGCCCAGAGAGAGTGGGACAAAGAAAGACCAACAACCAGGGTTAACATGGCTTTGGCTTTTTCACATGGAGAGTGTTCAAAGCAGCCAAAGGACTCACTGGATCCACACGGGGCCTTCTTCCTTCTGGATGTGTTAGCATCTAAAGCTAACCTGTTGGTTTGGGCCATAATCTTAACAGTTGGACATGAAGTGAGACACAGCTGAAGTCTGGATTTCAGATCCACGTGTGTCTGACCCATTACATCATCTGACTCACTGATCTTAGGATCCTGTTCCACTGCACAACTTCCTGCTGTGTAACCGAGACAGAGGAGGAAGCTGCTAGAAAACTGATCCGGACTGATAATATTCACCTTAAGATCAGAGCGTAAACAAGTCCTCAGTCACACAGGGTGATGTTTCATGCCCAACACTGATTAAGGTCAAAGGTCAGGTCAAGCCCAGAAATGTTTGTGTGCAGACACTCCAGCTGCTGCTTGACTGGGAACAGGCTTTTGGACTCAGTTATGTCACAGCAAATCAAAAGACTGGACTCAAAGATGCTTCATTACCATCACAACGAACACTAAGAACTGATGTGCAGCTTGTTCACAGTTTAAAAAGGGTTTTTCATGAAAGCTGGAAACATCCTCAGAATCAGCTTCAGAGCTGAAACCAACTGATCTGAACATGTGGACCAACAGGCTCAGTCAGATCCCTCCAGCTGGTCTGCCCCTCTGTGACCAGCCTGGAGTCAGAAACCAGCACATTGACCTGAACACATCTGAGCTGCAGCTTCTTCTTGTAATGAACCACAAGATGTTTTAGTGAAACCTTAAATCCGACTTGGGTTCAGGCTTCAGTCTTTACCTGATGATGGTGACAAACTGGGCCATGGTGAGTTCGTGCGGCACCAGGAACTTGGTTTTATCCAGCGGGGGCAGATACTTCTCCTTCTCGTAGCGCTCGATTATGACCTGGGGAAGGCGGGAGCAGGTCAGGACCGCACAGTAATTCATTCATTATTAGTGGTTTCTGTCACGAACCTACCGGGATTTTGTTGGGGAACTTGGACCTGATCCCCGCCACCTCCTGTTTCCGTGTAGCTGTGGATAAAGAACACAAACTGCGTCAGAGTTGAAGGTTTCTGAGCAAGTTTTCCGACGTGTGCGTGGCGCTGCGGACTTTACCGAAGCTCTTCCGCTGTTTGAAGGGTTTGTTCTGCAGCGGGGGCTTCTCCAACGGAGGCATGACTGTGCGTGAGCCGCGGGGCACCGTGCGCTCCGGCACCGAGCAGCAGTTAAATAGAGGCCAGGCGGCTGTGGCGCATCAGCTGATTAGCACATGGCATCCACGCCCCCTGCGCCCTCAGCGGGTCTGGGTGAATTATAAGCCTTTCAAAGCGGTCTGACTCAGCGTCCTGGTCCTGGTTTTGGTTATAAGCAAAACACAAAGCTCGGTGTTGGTGCCATCGTGATCAACTGTGACCCAGAACTGGTTCAGACTCCAAAGTGTTTCCGTCCATCTGTCCCATGTCTGGGTCTCTGTGAGCCTGGTTCTCTTTCTCTGCTGCTCATTTGGACTTTGTGGTTAGGGACCAGGGTCATGACTGGGACCAGAACAGGAGCGGTTTTTATTTTGGGACATTATTGGTGCCCAGGGCTCAATACATACACGTTAGAACTGAGTTATGTGGGTCTGGGGTTTTATAAAGGAAATATAACGTTAGACTGAAGCTGTAGAGTCCAGAGGGCAGGTGGTCCCTGAATCTGACTCACCCGAATCGTAGTAGTGACGTCACAGAGGCTCGTCTCCAATTGGATCATTTTCTTGCCGTTCATCTGATCAGCCAATGACGTGAGACAATTGACGGTCGTGGGTGAGACTGAGACGGGGTTGATGTCACCTTACAGGTACGTCAAGTTAGGTCGTGTTTTCTACAGTAAAACCGGTAATTACATGGCAGCGCCTTCAAAATAAAAGATTTCCTTAAAGACATCATGAAGTTATCCATCCATCGTCTAGACCTGCTTATTCCTAACCAGGGTCCCAGGGATCAGCTGGAGCCTATCCCAGCTCTCTTTGGGTGAAAGGCAGGGGTCCACCCTGGACAGGTCCCCAGTCCATCACAGGGCCACATAGAGACAAACAACCTCACACACTCACACTCACTCCTATGGGCAATTTAGAGTCACCAATCAACCTGACATACATGTTTTTGGACTGTGGGAGGAAACCAGAGTACCTGGAGAAAACCCACACAAGCACAGGGAGAACATGCAGACTCCACACAGAAAGGCCCCTGATGGGTTTCAAACCAGGAACCTTCTTGCTGTGAGGCAACAGTGCTAACCACTGCTCATCCTGGTCATCAATTAAGTGTAATTAACTGAATTAGTGAGACCACCAAAAATCTTGCAATGAAGATAATTTGCTTTTTCTTCCCACTCAAATAAAAACCTTAGTTTTTGTGCTGAGTGTTAATTGTGATATATAGACAGACAAATATAGACAGAAGATGTTGTTACAGCAGCTACAATAACAATTGGTAGGAGAATAACATATATGTGGGCTGCACTATATACAAAGTTAAATAGATCATTAAAACATACAGTTTGACTTAATATATAAACTGAACACAGAGAATAATAAACTGATAATAAAAATGAGACTCTCCATAATGTGCAACATGAAGTTTGATAACACGCGAGTGATAATTACATTTGCTTTTAATTACAGTGCCAGAGTTTAATCTACAACATTTCAGCTTTGATGCGGCTCCTGGCTGCAGAAGTCTGTTCTTGTATTTTGAAGGTGCACGCCGGAAGTCGTGTCTTTGTAGTTTCCGGTGTGTGCTGCCATCAGCTGACAGCTGCTTCGGCAGAGGACTATCTATGGACTACATTTCCCTGCGGAGGATATTTTGCTGAAACGACACAGAGCACCGGACCGAACCCGAACCACATCGCCCCGGTCCGGCCATGGACGAGCAGGCGGGCCCCGGCGTCTTCTTCAACAGCAACAACAGCTCGGGGCTGCCCGGCGGTGGCTGCATCAAAGCCCCGCAGCCCGCCGACGGCGGAGACGCGGCCAGGGCTCAGTACAGCATCCCGGGGATTCTACACTTCCTCCAGCATGAGTGGGCTCGGTTCGAGGTGGAGAGGGCGCAGTGGGAGGTGGAGCGGGCCGAGCTGCAGGTGAGCGGACACGGACATGTTCGGTTTGCTAGCGGAGCTTCGTCCTGAACTGGGAGCCCGTTGCACCAAACCGCGTCGGAGAATTTGCACATTGAAGGTGTCATCACTTGTAATTTATAAAATGTTTCTGTCGATGTGACACCGGTGAGTCCGTTTGAGTGGAGAAGACGAATTATTCAATTCGGCCGTGGTGCACTCAGGTGAGCAGCTCACCTGGTCGATGACGTTTCTACTTTTGTCAATGCTTCGTGCTATCCGCTGCCCTGCGGTCCGTAAACGGAGTGACGCACATTCATGCTGTGGTGTAAAGTTCTGGTGCTGCACGGGCTGCCTCGCTGCTCATTCACATGCCGAATTGAAGCCTGCGTCCTCTTGGATCCAGAACATGCACCAAACACCGTCCCAGGTGTTTGTCCGTCAACTGGAAGGAGACGCAGGGAAAACTGCGCACTTTTCAAATGGCTGTTTCGCTCCGTGTTGCGTTCACGGAGCACGAAGCCGCGTTACCTGCTAAGCAGGTTAGCTGAGAGGCTGCGTAATGACAGTGAGGTTAGTTTACGTGTCTGTGGTGATGGACACGGTCTAAACAAACGTTACCTGTGCAGCACAAACCTGTGTATATGTATAGATCCATTATCGGACAGGCAGCTGTGCCAATTAGCTGGAAAGAACCAGTGTGTTTTTGTTGTGGTCCCCCCCCCCCCATCATTTCAGCGGACCCTAATCACCCGTCACTGCCATGAGGGTTTGTGTCCCAGATGTCACACCGCTCGTCCTGCTGGACTGTGTCCGATAATGGATGTGGAGCCGCTAGTTGTCTGGTAACTGATGCAGGGACGGTGCATTTGCGTGTCGTGCGTGATGCAGTTGAGTCACGAAACGTTCGTGTGTTGATGGATCAGCTGTAACGTTCTATCAGGAACCAGTCTGAGGTTTCAGCTCGGACCAGATTCTGTGCAGGACACTTGGTCTCATCAGGGTTGGACACAGGTGCCGCCCTTCCCTCTCAGGTCTGGTTATTCAGGTATTTACAGGTAAATCTGGCGTTGACATGTGGTGAATAAAACCTGCTCATACAGAGACGCAGTCAGGACAGTGAGCTGAGTCTAAAGAACCAATCGTGGGTCCACTCTGGTCTCACTGTTGGTCATTCTGCCAGATGTTTTTGTTAAAGAGATTGATCCATGTTCTGACAGATGCCCGTCATCTTTGATCATCAGCCCAAAACCCAAAGATTTTCAGTTTAAAAGCATCAAGTCTGAGAACTAGAGATGAGGCACAGTGGCTTTTTCTTAAACCTGACTCCAGATCAGATTCTACCAATCAAACCCAAATCCTTTGAATTCTTTACTGAACCTGTTGAGGTGGTTTGTTAGTTTAAAAACGTTTATATTACACTGGAAACAAAACACGTTGAAGACGTCACCTGTTCCCATCCAGCCTCCTGTGTGTCTCAGTGAACAACAGTGATCTTTCCTCTGTGACCTCTGACCTCTGTGTGACCTGTAAGCAGAGCTCAACCTGGGTACCCTGAGGACTAAAACCTTCCTCAATGATCAGCAGAAAGTCCAATGCTCGTCCATCACAGCTCGTCTCTCCTCAACAGGAAGTTGGCGTGGGATGCACCGGGCGCAATGCATCCTGGGTGTTGTAGGATTTTTCAGCTTTTGGGACTGAGACGTCCTTTGTCACTGTTTTCTCCAGACACAGGACATGAAGGACATTTTCTCTGTTGGACACATAAAGGGCTGAGCTGGATCAATGACCCTCTGTGTTAATTGTGAGGAGCAATGATCAAGTCCAGCAGTGAAGCATCAGACTAGACCAGGGACACTGTGCTGAGCTGAAGGATTTTATTATGGACCCTGTCCCTCCAGTCCTCTGTGTCTGCTCAGTGGTTCGCTCTGTTATTTGACGTGAGACTGATCGGCCGGTTGGTGCTGCAGTGGCAGAACATCCATCGCTTCACTGCAGCGTCTTATATTCTAAAGAGAAATTCTTGTCCCACATCCAGTTTAGTCTGAGCAACCAAAATATGTCCTGTGGCCACGACTAAACTCTGGCCCAGCTTTACTCCAACAAACAGCTCCAGTCTGTGTCCTGGTGCGGCCTCAGGATTATGGCACAAACATGCCAGAAATGTCCTTCGGGAGTTTTCTCACCACAGAGTGGAGACTGTGTCGAACTTCCCACAATTCCCTTTGAGTCTTTATTTCCAATCCCAGTGAGCTGGGACGGGGTCAAAGCAGGACAGAGCCGGCCGACCCGCATGGCTGCAAACCGGTTTCAGATGTAAATGCACCAGTTCTGCTGCCGTGTGGTCTGAGGGCCCCGATGCAGACGGGCTGCATTAGTTTCTGAGGCTGTGTCACTTCCTCTGAGGTGACCACGCAGGGAACAGGAAGAGGAAACTGAGGCCTCCGGCACTCAAGGCAGGAGAGATCAGTCTGAGTTTATTATCCAGAAACACAGAAAGTCGTTGTTTCCTGGGGGAGGGAGGCTCTGACTTATTTCTGTCTCTGATTTAACGTCACAGCTGATCAGATTCAGCTCAGCACTGCACCAGCTGGAGTTTACAGGCAGGAGGTAAAACCAGAGAACGGTGTGAAATGTTTGATGCTCATCATCTCCCACCTCCAGGATGTTTGCTGCTCGGCTTCCTTCCTCTCGGCCATAAATACACAGACACGGCAGCAGGAGCAGAGCTGGAGCCTCACACACCATCATTTCTCTGTTATTTGATTTTAATATGACACATTCAGCACTAATTCCATCCACGACTGAGCCAGAACCAGAGTCAGAACCAGAACCAGGGGCAATGAGTCCTGCAGGCAGCAGCTCTGAAAGAAGAAAGATCACATAAGTGTTCAGGTACTAGCTCCTGTACACGTGAAGATGAATTCACTTTTCTTTGCACGTGTGCACGTGGACAGACTATCAGTGACGTGCACGACCTCTGGCAAGTGCACGTCACTGCTGGAGCGTGCACTAATTGTCCTGCTCTTTTTCCCCAGTGTTGCTTTTGCAGCCCATTTCCTTCACTAATTAAATGGTCTCACACACACACACACACACGCAGGCGGACAGATGTGCTCTGTGTGTGTGTGTGTGTGTGTGTGTGTGTGTGTGCGCGTGCAGACAGTTTGACACTTTGTGCATCACTGCATATGACTGTTGCACCTGATTTAACTCCAGTGAAGAAGAGACTCAGCTGCAGCCCCAGTTCAGTGATTTTATTTTATGGATTTATTTTTATTTCTGGTCTCGTCCGTCACGGTCGGAGGAGGCGACCTCGACAGGAGCGACACCTTCACGCAGACTTGATGGTTCCCGACAGATTAAAGCAGGGACGGGTCTTCACCGACAAAGACCAGCTTCCTGTGGACTGTGATGTGGTCCAGAGGTGGCGCCCGGCTGTGACCACTCTGAAAACACTCAAAAGGCCTAAATCACTGGTCAGTGAGTTGTGTCTGTGGTAATTACCGACAGCAACGTTTTCCTCCACGACACTGTTGAAACTCTGCTGGCTGGGAGCGTTTCTGTGGCCTCCTGCCAACACCAGCCCTGCTGCCTGCATGGTTGGATTATATTCATCGGTAATGAGAGCGGCATCAAACGTCTTGGACCCGACTCCTCACACTCCAGTGCTGTGTAGCTAAATAATGCAGCCGCAGCACATGACTCTGTGCATGTGTGTTATGTAACTGCTGAACCCGATGGTCCTCTGCCTTCAGCCTCGCTGAGCTGTTGTTCCGTTAGGAGCCGTCACACGCGGCGTCTTTATCGGAGCAGGAGAAAAGCGCAGACCCCAGAGATGCTGAGTTTAAAAATCAGAGCAAACCTCTGATTGTGTGGTTTTATGTTCGCGGTCACTTTGGAATTGTTCATGCGAGACTCGGCTCAAGGTTGCACTGCCCCCGTGTTCCGTGCAAACGTTGTTTAGATGTAAGTCACGCACAGCATTTAAATATTAATGACTGTGTTGTTTACAGAGTGCAGTCATATTTCCACGTCACAGCCTGGTGTCTGTCAGAACCTGATGTTACCATCACCTGCTCTCACGGCAGCTCGTAACGTCCCTACACACCCGTGTCACACCTGTTTGACTGAACAGGAGGTTGTGGATTCTGTTCTCGATGGTGGTGTAGTTATTAGCCCCTTGTGTGTTATATGGAGACTATATTAGCCCTTAGCTGGGGGCAGTTTAGATGTTTAAGGTGTCGAGTTCATGTTTTCTTCAGTTTAAAGTTCAGATTTGTTTTGCGGTTTCAGGTTCTGGCACCGTTTCAGGAAACGGTGCCACTCCATCAGTGTCAGTAACATATGAGCTGGTGTGGTGGATGGTAGCTCAGTGTCATTATCAGCACCCTGTGGCTTCGGTGACCTTTGACCTCCGTCAGGCTGACAGCTCCCAGATAAAAGTAAAGAACGTCAAGTAGTGTGAGGCAGAGGGTTGGCAGGCAGCGCTGACAGCTTTAACACACACACACACACACACACACACACACTGCACTGCACTGCAGCGGTGTGAGGAGACGATTCCTGGACTCGCTGCACAACATGCGACACGATGCGCCCACACACACTGACACAGACTCAGCAGCGAGTGTGAGGGCAGGATCTAACTCTGTCACACTCAGCAAGTGGAGTTTCTAAGTGTCGGGCGTAGGTGGAGTCTGGCATCGGCGCAGAAACGGTGAATTCCTCCAGTCTGAGAGACACTTCCTGGAAACCAGGGAGCAGGAATCCCAGTCGGCCTCAGGCTCAGCTGGTAATGGCTGAAGTCAGAGCCACGTAATGACAGACTGATGGTAATAATATTAGATGATAACAGTCGTTCTGCTTAGGAACTGGTTTCTGCTGAAAACCTCAAAGTGTTTTAAAATGTAGTAACTTGATTTTTAGGTTTCGGTTTGTTGGAAGATGATTCATGTGGCCACACTGAGCTCTGCAGTGTTCTGGTTATTATCTGTATTTTCATCATCAATTAATCTGCTGATCATTGTTGTTAACTGACACATCATTGCAGATGCAGAGTTGCCCTTCAAACAGACAGTTCACAACAGAACCGTACTGTCCCACATACTTTGCATTTTTGACCCTCAGCTCGTGAACAGAAAACCTGTATGTGCAGTTTAGTTCCTCCTTCCTCGTACGTGCTGATGGAAATCGACAATAGTGTGTAAAGTGAGATGATGACGTGTGAAACAAATCGTCCCTGGTCTGGACTGTTCAGCAGGGGTCTCAGACTCCAGCCCTCGATGGACGCTTCTGACGGGCTGAACACACCTGCCCCAGGTTAATCAACAGTGGACAGCTCACTTTAAGTCTTATTAGACAGGTCCGAGTTACATCTCGAACCAGTCAGGACTAGTCCAAGTCAAAGTCCAGGTGAACTTTCAGGTTATTTGACACAAGCACAAATCAGATAATGTCTCAAGTGGTCTGAGGCTGCATGAAGTTACTTTAGAGTCCAAGTCAGACCTTAAATTATCTGAGTCACAAGTGAGAAGTCAAAGTCAAAGTAGACGGAGCTGAAGCTAATCCCAGCTCACACTGGGTGAGAGGTGGGTCACTTCCTGATCTGATCTGTTTGTTGAACAAAACTTAAAGTCTAAATTAATTCAAGTCCAAGTTGAATCTGAGGTTTTTGAGCTAAGGCCAAGTCTGAAATAATAAAAGTTCAAGTCACTCGAGTTCAAGACAAACTTATGCTGAATCAGAATTTATTTGACCCAAGTCCAGTCATTGCTGGTTTACACAAAGTGGTTCTGGGATCGTGTGGATTTTGAAATCCTAAAATAAGCCAGTACTAAATTGGAGGTAGGAGTCTTCCAACATGACGGTGTTTCCCTTGCGGTTCATTCTGCCTGGGGCTCTTTGCTGTAATCTGGGCCCAGATGGTTGGTGGGGACCCTCAGCTCTGCTCTTCAAGGCTTTACATTGCTCTGAAGAGAATCTCTTCAGCTTCAGAGGAGCAGGCGCAGCACTCCCCGAGGGCAGGGAGCCAGTGCTTGCTGTCTCTGCCTCTGGGCATCGTTTCAGACTTCTTCCCATCATCCTCAGCTTTCTTTATGCCTCCTGCCATCCATCGCTTCACCTCCACTGTAAAACAAGAGCCTTGGAGTTTGGTGTCTTGGCGATGCCAGCGGTGTGGGCGGCTGCGATGTGCCAAGACTCCTTAACAAAGCAAGAACAAAGGGAAGATCGAGGGAAATGTGAGCCAGTCAGTGGAACGAGTGGAGAGCTTTGTTTTCAGTTTTCAACTAAATCTTATTTCCCACATCTTGATTCTACGAACAGAAACTAAATTCTTTGGTCCCTTCCAAATAAATAAAGCAGGTCTGTTGTTGTGCAGCAAGTGTCACTGTTGTTTTAAGGGACCACCAGTCCGGGACTGTAAAGGTCCTGCATTTCATGTGGTCTAGAGGACGACACTAAAGGTTAGTGCTGTTTGTCTGTTTGGGTGTTTTCATCAGCGCCGACACTCTGTGCTGATCGAGTTTACCTTTTTAAATAACATTGAAATAACTCGTCTGACTTGTTTTACCTGCTTCTTCAAAACATGAAGATATAAAGGACTTAGGCAGAAATGAAGTCTCAGCTAATCAGCAGCTACAGTGATGATTCACGTGGAATGTGTTTGCTGTTTGGCCTGAAGCTCAGATTGTTGTTGATCAAAAACGCTGTGGCCGCTTGTTTTCACACCTCGGCCTGTCTCCAAAAAATAAAGATTCAAATGGTTTTCAGACTGTGGACTGGACCTGACACCTGGTTTACGTTTGCTGGGTTTGAACAGTGTCTGAGGCTTGATGTTGAAAAAGAGCATTTCAGCCTGATCACGTTGTTTGTGTTCAGCTCTTCCACTCAGAGAATGTGAGTCTTGGTCTTTTTTAAGAAAACCTGTATTTGCAGTGCTGACTGTTTTATATCCAGTTTTTTGGAGTATGGATGAAAACGGACCATAAGTTGGTAAAACTGATGAGTAGAATCCACTGAAGAGCTGCTGAACCTCAGAGTCTCTGTATGAAGCAAGAACCACCTCCGTCCTGTTGGACGGGTAACGTGGGCGGACACACAGCTGAGCAGCTCTTCACTAACAACACACTAACGTGGTGTGTAAATCCTCAGGGGCCGTCACTGTACGAGCAGAAGGATTTTTCATCTGGACGATCAGGTCTGAGAAGGGATTCTCATTAAGTCTGTTTCTGGTCTAAGACCTAGACAACAGGACAACGTGTCCCTGCCCTACCCACTGCTGATTACCTGGATCAGGTGTGTTCAGCCAATTAGAAACTGGAAGGGCAGGGATAGTTGGAAAACCTGCAGCACAGTAGCGCTCTTAGACCTGGATTGGAGACCCCTGTTGTAGAGCTAATAGCACGAAGCTAACAGCTGTATCCTGAAGTTCTGATTAAATGGATCAGTTAGGAGCATGGCCCAGGATGGTGTTCCGGGTTTAGTCCAGCCATGGGGAGGCGCTGTCTGCCTCTGAGCTGTGGCTTAATAAAACCATCAGTCTTTAAGTGTCTGCATGGAAAAGCAGCAGAGTCAGTGGATTTGAAGCAGCCAGAATATTTTCACGTTAAAATATGTGTTTACCTGAAGTCCAGTCAGTGTCTGGGATAAATAACACACAGACAGAAATCACTGACCTTCTGTTTTAAAGCTGAGGTTGTTGAAAAGAGAGAGATCTGTCTCAGGTACAGTTTGTGTCCGTATGAAACAAATGTCTCCGTCCTTTGCTAAATGTTTGCTAAAACTAAATGTTTTCAGACAGAAACCTCGTCTCATCTGCAGTTTCCCACCATCAGCTCAGTCAAATGCAGATGCAGTGGCCTCGAGTGTGGAGCGACCCACTGAATTGATTCCTGAATAATACGGACACTGTAAAGACGTCTGGAGCGTGCAGGCTCACGTGGACAACATGGCCGTCAGTGCTGTGATAGGTGTCGCAGGTGGCTGATCACACACGATGGTTAGGTGTAATAGTTACTGTGCTGACTGTTTTAGTTTAGCATATTAGCATGCTAATGTTAGTTATTTAGTGGTAAACAGCTGAGGATGATGGGAAAATCATCAGTCCTGCAGCTGTTTGGCCATAAAAGTTGTCATGAAGTACAAATGGACCGATGAGGATCAGTTCTCTGAGGTGCAGGTGCTGCAGGACTAGTTGCTAGTTGCCGAGTGTTAAGGTGATAGACGACTTGTTTCACATTTGTTGAGGCCTCCTTCACCAGCTGCTCCATCACGTCAGCTCTGTGGTCCTGGGCAGGTACGGTACCTGGGTTTTTCTGCAGCTGTAAGGAAGCAACAAGACCATGAGCTACATGTTGTGTTGCCACACGCCTCTGCTGTATTTTAAATCAAAGAGTCGGACGGAAACAGGCCTGGATGAGGCGTCACAGCTGTGCTGCCATCAGGAAGAGTTCGGTTTGCACTCGCATATTAAATATAACAGCTGACCTGGTTTGGAACACGCGAGGAAGAGGAGGGTCGGCCCTGTGATGTCACGGGTCTGGTTGGGAACAGCCGAAGACAAACCCTGTAGCAGTACTACACTAATGTGCGTGTTTCCAGTTTATTCCATTAAATAAAATATAGACTCTACTGGAAAAACCTTATGTTTCATTTGCAGCCACTGGAACTGAACCTGATGATTCTCAGGCAGGTCCTGCAGGTACCAGGAGCCTGAAAACCATATGGACGTGTGATTATGTCCCTAAAGTGTAAATCAAGAATCTAAAATCTACAGATGTTTTCATATTGATATTAGATTTGTCTGCTCGCTGCTGTGACTGTTGAACATCATCCAGTAACCACCGTCCTGCTGCTGTTCCCTTCCCCTCACACTGAATCCTCTCAGACTGACTTTAGCTCCTGACACATTTGAGCAGGGTCCCGGCACCTGGTTCGTCACCTGAAGGAACAACAATCGGATGGATTTCTGGCTGGTCAGAGATGTTGGCCATCGGGTTTGACGAAGAACAAACCAGTTGGAGGTTCTGTTGGTTAGACTGAGCAGAGAAGTTACAGGTTCGGTAAAAATCAAAGTGTCTGTCTGGTTTTACATCTTCAACCTCTAGAAACCACCACGATGGAACCTAGATCAGTTCACCTAAATCATTTTTGGGAGGTGGAGATCAAGCTGACAGTGCTGTTGGGGCTTTGGGCTCCGGGTTTATGACCCAACACCTTCTCTGCTCACATTTTGCATCACATTACGTGTGTTCCCACGTCGCTGACCTGCAGCGTCTGAGAGGAGACGTTAAGTCGGATCAGATGTGGATAGAGAAGTGCTCTTTGGTCACAAGTCTCCCATCAGGCCTGAGCTGTGGGATCACACTGAACTCGGTCCGTTTCCCAGGTGGATTTGGGCCCTTGGACCCTGCTGAGCCTGGTGTGGAGAGATGAGCTCTTCTTCCTGTTGTTGGGCAGGTTGATTTTAAGTCTTGATGATAATTTGATTCCAACCCAGTGGAATAAAAGTCATTTTAGTTTCTAGTGTTTCTAGAACCCCTTCATGCCCACACACACAATCGTCTCAGCTTTGAGTTGGCTTAAATAAATGATTCCTGCATGTTTAGCGTTTATGTTTACGTTTCCCACTCTGAGAAGCCGCACACCATTTTCCTAGTCCCTGCTCAACTCTCTGGGACTGCGGTGGAGCCGAGCATCAAATTAGAACTAAGCGAAAACAGAATTGGGCTCGATAAAGCTTTAATGATCTCTGAGGGGGAATTAGACCGTCAGGCAGAGGCGAGAGAAATAATCAGTGCAAATAATTACAGCAACAAAGGCCCCAGCAGCTGAATGGGATTCTGTCTGGTGGCTTCAGACCGGCTGCTTTTGTTGATTTGATGATTTTGTTCTAGTTTCTTCTCGTCATGATGTGTAATGAAGATAAGATGCTTTTTTTTTTTTCGACTCCCTGAGGTTTTGGTTAATCTTTGCGCTCGTCTGCTAGTTTCATAGAAAACTCAGCAAGGACCCAGTCACAGTGAAGAACAAATAAACCCACAGCCCAGACTGGTTCCTGTTCAGGTGCAGAGCTGTACTCAGGTGTGCTGTGCGGGTTGTTTGGGCCTTCAGTTTTTTGTCGTTTGGTTCTTGTCGGCCCAGAAACTGTTTACAGTGCTGCTGTTGTTCAGTTAGTCCTGGGCCTCGGGATCATCCAAGCTCCCCCCTTCATGGCGCCCAGGGCTGGCTCACATGGTTCTTCCTCGCCGGCATTACGTTTAGCACTAGCCGAGTCGTGAGATGTCGTGAAGACAGAAGTACAGTCAGATGTGCGTCCGTCCTGTTGTGTCCTTCCCACATCAACAGTCAGTGTTTCCTCTGCTGCCTCCAGGCTCAGATCGCCTTCCTCCAGGGGGAGCGGCGAGGTCAGGAGAACCTGAAGAAGGATCTGGTGAGACGGATCAAGATGCTGGAGTACGCCCTCAAACAGGAGAGGTAAGTGCAACATGCGTGTGTGTCCTGCTGAGAACCCTCATTATTACACATCTTCATACTATAAAAATATTTGAACCTTCAGGATAATTTATGTTTGTACCTTTTTCCCACATAAAAACTAAAGAACATGTTATGATGTTCTGATGAGGATTTAAAGCGACTGACTGAAATTGATCTGTCTGCCTCAATGAGCAGCTTATCCCCTGATGGAATTATTAGCTATTAATCACATAATCTGGCGACACGTTTCACAGATTGGTCGAGGGTTTGGTCGGCAGGTCTGGTGCTGTTTGCTGTGGGAAAACCAGAGCAAATCAGCCCCAGTCACATTAGACTGAGGCGGCACTGGAGCCAGGCAGGGGCTGATGGGATTGATTTGGTGCTAGCAGCTCCATCATGGACCCTGCTGGTGGTTTTGTACATTTTAGTCCAATAGTTACACACCTTTAAACCACTGCTGGGCATGTTTCTGTCACTTTCTAGACTGAGTTCAGATCATCTGAGAGACTTTAGAACCCCTTCACAGTCTCAGCACTGTCGTCCTGGAATCTGGACTCAGGGAAGGAAAAACAGGCTGATGGGAGCGTCACTTCCTCAGCAATGTGCTGGGTGTTCATAATGACACAGTGTTTGGGTGACACCTTGTCTGAACGTGGTCGACTTCATTTGACCTCAGTTCCCACAGGTGTCAGGTAATTCTCACCTGTGGGAAGGAACATTAGTGTCTATAAAGACATTTTGAAAAGTGAGAGACTAAACCCAACACCAGGTAGAAGAAGCTAAATAAAGTGTGTGTGTGTGTGTGTGTGTGTGTGTGTGTGTGTGTGTGTGTGTGTGTGTGTGTGTTTTCACCCTCAGGGCCAAATTCCATAAACTGAAATATGGGACCGAACTGAACCAGGGAGAGATCCAACCTCCGAGTTACGATTCAGGTAAGACCTCCTCCCCCCCCCGGCCCTGACAAATGGCCTCAGTTCAGTTGCTGTAGCTCGTGATGATGATGATGAAGATGTGTGTCTCACTAAGTGGCTGCAGGCTTTGCCTCAGTGGGTCAGATATTTAATCAGTGTTGAGGTAAATCTAAGTCCCAGACCGGGCTCTCGATCCTGATGGAGTCCAGCTGAGGTGATGAGATCAGGATCAGGATCTGTTTAACCTGGATCCCCGGGAGGAGCTGGAGGATGTGTCTCTCTTTGGGAATGACCAAATCGAAACGTGTCAGTAACTCTCTGTTTGTGTCGCAGATGAGGGCAACGACAGCGAGGTCCCCAGTCCTCCGAACAGCAGCCATCAGCTCAGCTGGAAACAGGGACGCCAGCTGCTCAGACAGTGAGTCCACACACAAGGACACACACTCCGACTGGTTCACAGCGTCATGGAGCTGCAGTGTGTGTGTGTGTGTGTGTGTGTGTGTGTGTGAGTGTGTCAGAACAAAAGTCGGTCGTCTTAATGGAGATTAGCACTTTGAATGGGACTCTAACACACTACCCCGCTGTTGGAGCTGTGTGTTTCCTTTGGGGTGTGTGTGTGTGTGTGTGTGTGTGTGTGTGTGTTGTGAAGAAACACAAACGTCGTTTTTATTTTTATTTCCTTATTTTATAGAAAGTTGTCCCACAGGCAGCAGTGCAGCTGATGTGCGGCGTTCAGAGCATCCTGTGCACCCCAGGGTCCTGGTCCAAACTTCACCCTAATAAACTCAGGGCGGGCAGAACAGAACCAGCTGTGCACAAGCCTGTGTCCAGATGTGCTTCACTATGCACAGTTTTGTTCATGCTGACAAAGAAGTGTGTCTGTGTGTTCAGATCTTTGTTATTGTAGATGTGGTTTCACTGTGTGGACAAAGTCCCCACATGGTTTAAACGTCCAGGTCAGCTGACAGGTCACATGGGTTAATATCACAGGGGGAGCTGGGGAGGCAGATCCTCCATGATTGAGCAAGTCCAGGACCTGCTCTGTAAAATTCAGCAAAGACTAAAACTGGTTGAAGGGAAAGAGGGAGAGACGGGAGGCTGATACTGGGTCACACAAACATGAAACAACCACAAACAGAGGCTGCAGAACCTCATTCAGGATCCTGCTGTTTCTAAGTTTCCTTCAGTATCACATGGATCCAGGGACAGTTGTCTGTGCACCCATGGGTTCACTGCCAACAGCAGCTGGTCACTGTCAGTTCTGCTGCTGCTGATGAGACTAAGTGTGAACAGATTCACTGTGTCCAGGTGTTTGGCTGGTAATGTACCTTGGGTTTGTACTGAAGGACAGTACTTCAGTGAATACACTGATCAGCACAGTTGTTTGATCAAGAAGCATCTTTGTGTGCACGTTTCCATTTTTGTGTATCAGCGAAGACTGTGTGTGTGTGTGTGTGTGTGTGTGTGGTGACAGTGAATGGAGGATTGTGTGGAGGCTTGGAGTCCTCCTGCGATCGGAGAGGCTGGTACAGACGGAGGGGGGCCGGCCTTCCTCTGTCTCTCTCTGTGGACAAACACACTGGATGCTATTCAGATTAAACCTGCGTCCACTGAGGACTGGACGCTGCGCTCAGGTCAGCAGGCTCCTGGTTTTCTGGTGTCCCAGGGTGAAGGTACAGTGCACAGTTTGACCTTTTCCTCCTCAGCTCTCGTCGGTTTGGTCTTTGTTCCGGGGGGAGCGTGTGAGGTCGGGCAGAAAAGCGTGTGACTGATGTAAAATCGGCAGCTTCCCTGAAAATGAACAGAGCTTTGACTTCATGGAGACACATATAAAAGTAAAATAAAGGAGGAGCATTACAGGAGAGTGAAATCAGCACCTCCTCTGTACCAGGCCACGGGGAGAACGTACCGTCTGTCTGAACTGTTGAACATGGTGGCATTGCCCTTTAGTGATGCTGCTTTTGAAAGAATTGTGGTGTTGTGGTACAGAAAGGCACCGATGTGAAGTGTGACGAGAAGTTCGGGGCCTGTTGCCTGACTGTCAGGATGTTTAGCAGGTTGTACTGATGCGACTGATCAGCCCCATTGATCGGCTGGTATTTGTCTCGTCTTTGTCCGTATATTGTACAAGGCGTCTGTAGTAAAACGATGTCGATGTAACGTGAATTCTGTGAAATCAGGCTTTTCACAGACATTTAGACCGTACCATTAAAGAAACATACACTTTTATTGTGTGCACTGTATTGGTCGGTCGGTGCCTTTCCTCCAGGTGTGTCCTGCTCCCCTCAGGTACCTGCAGGAGGTGGGATACACTGACACCATCCTGGATGTGAAGTCCCAGAGGGTGAGAGCGCTGCTCGGTCTGACCGGAGACTCAGGAGACAAACCCTCGGACAAGAAACCGGAGCCCATGGTCAACGGCACCGAGCCGTCCTCGCTGAAGGACAGCGGCATGGTCAGGTAAACGTAAAGGTGGATGTGGTTGTTCAGTGTGTGCACAGAGACTGAGCAGGTCCACCTCTGATTAGAATAACACTGACGGGCTGGTGTGATGCGTTCAGGGCTAACCGTGCAGTCGGGAGATCGTACTTTCATGGTGCAGATGTTTGTAGTGGAGTGAAAAATGTTCAAACATCTGGAGCATAAAACATCCTGAAGTCCTCTTTTTACAGCTATTTTCACTATTTTCCATTATTTTCCACTGAAACTGCATCATAAAGCAAAATAAGGTTCTCAGGGCTTTTACCACCAGACTCATCTCTGTCCCGTTTCCTTCCAGTAAACCCGACCTGTCAGACTCGGCCACCGTGCTGGAGGCCTTTAAGTTCATAGAGAGCGCTGCAGTGGAGTTCAGCGACGAGGACGAGGAGGAGGACAGCGAGGGGAAAACCATCCTGGACCTGGCTGCAGTAAGACAATAAGATAATTCACCATGAAACACATGAACGTAAAGAGCATGTTAGCAGATTGTTGATCAGTGCAGCTTTAGTTTAGTAGACCTCCATTGTTGTCCAAAAACTATTAAAAACCCAGCAGGGAGCCACACCGCTGACCTGGCTCACATGGTTCTTCCTCACCAACAATGGGAGGCCCGCCTGTTTCCAAAAACCAGCTCCAGAACCTGAGAAACCACAAACTGAGCTTTTGTGTTTTCACAGCTACAAACTCCTCCATCATGTGCTGATTCCTCTGCCCTGTAAGATTCACTTCCACATCCTCTTCCTCATTTGTGACTTTTAACAGATGGTGAGGAAGAAACAGTCGTCTACCCCGTCTTCCACGACCTCTGACCTCAGCGACGACCCCGACACAGAGGAGGCCCTGAAGGGTTTTGATTTCTTGGCGAGTCCAGATGAGCTGGACGGATCCCCTGAGTCCAGGAGTGGAGAGGACAGTGGAGAGTGGGGTAAGATAAGGGGACACCTGAGACATTTAGAGAAGGTTGTGTGCAGACCTTCGCTCTTAGACCTAAATCTCAGACCTAAACCTGGTTAGATGAACCTCCTGGTTTCATAGATGCACAGTAACAGTCTACATAAATATCTCTGGTGTTCTCTCAGAAGAGTCTGTGACTGTGCAGGGAAAATAAAACGTTGCTGAAGGTCGACATGTTTCCTCTGTCTATAAAAGACGCTCTTTACAAAATAAAGTTCCCAGCTGGTGACCCGGCTGCCTCCACACTTTACACAGAGCCCTCCTCTTTCCGCTGTTACCTAGCAACACGTTCGGTGTCGGCCAATGACGAGCAGCGTCCCCACGCAGTTCGTGACTCAACACTTCACAGTCCAGATAGTTGTAAACGAGGGCTGACTCAGTGCTGCCGAGCAAAGGAGTCGAAGGATTTCACCTTTTTCTTCCCTCACAGGCTGAAAGAGTCATCGGCTCTTTCTGTTTCCCTGCACAGGCTGTGGTTTCTGTTGTCAGTCCAGTAACAGAGCTCACTTAAAACCCGTGTCTGTGTTTGGCTGCACGCTGCTCCGTTATGAAACACATTTGTCATTTCTGACTCCTTTCTCCTCGAGCCCACGCCGCCTCCACAACCCAGTGCACCGCTCGCCCCGGGCTGCCGTCCTTTTCTTTCAGCTCGCCGTTATCGTGGCACCTGTCGCTCCTGCACACGCCCCCTCAGCGGTTTCCACATGTTTCTCATCTGTGGACCTGCTCGTGTCACCTCTGTTTTTATCGTCTGCTGAGTCATCAGAAAGGGTTTAAGGTGGAAATCAAGGTTCCTGAGGTGGGAGCCCTGATCCAAAGGAAAACAGATCTAGTACCGTCATTTTTTTTATTTTAGTAAAAGAATGAACATGATCCTGTTCAGTGTTTAGTGTCGCTGCTCCTGTGTTCTCCTAAACCAGGTTTTATCAATCGACGTTTTAGTGACCTGTGCTGACACTGCCCCTGGTGGACACATGTTGTATCTCAACTCATAGAAGTATAAAAGAAGCACAGTCTGTCTCAGGTTCACTCCAGCTGTAGCTCACACTTTTTTGTCGTTCTTTGTTTTTCTCACATTCACAAGGTCACGTGACTTGTGTCACATGACTTTGACAGTAGAGGAGAATCTGAAGGACGTTCCTCTGGTTCCTCTGGTTCCTCTGTGCTGTCTGTTGACGTGACACAGCTGTGGGTAAAGGCTCTTGTTAGCTTAGCTTAGCATAAAGACTAGAAATACAGGGAAACTGCTCGCCTGGCTCTGTCTCCTAAAATCTACAGACTGAGCTTGTAGTGGGAGTTAAGTTTGTGTGTCCATCTGCCCAGTTCTTCTGTTCTCGTCATGTTGTTTAAACAAGAATTACAATCGGCCTAAGGGGAAATGTTCATGTCAGACGTGTGATTCAGGGATTTCAGACAGAAACTGTATGTGCAGTTATGATGCAGTTACATTCACTGACTTTAACACAAATGAAGTTCATTCAGGACACTGACATCAGGCTGACAGGTCTGTGAGCCAGATGTGTGGGTCCTGAACCTGAACAACATCAGGAAGCTGTAACCAAGAAACGGCTCGTTGTCCTTTTTACAAACGTCTTCACGTGTAGATTAAACTGGTGTTGGTGTTTCTGCAGGGAGCCATGCTAGCTGTTTCCCTCTGTTTCCAGTCTTTGTGCTAAGCTAAGCTAACTACATCGTGACACCAGCTCTGTACTGAACACAGACATTTCTCAGAAACCCTTCCTCGGTGTGTCAGGCTAAAGTGGTTGATGTGTGCTGTAGTGCATCCAGACACTGACCTCAGGTTTCTGCCCCACCTTCCTCCTCCTCCTCCTCTTCCTCCTGCTGCTGTGGGCCGGCAGAGAAGGAAGACCAGCATCCTCTGGGTGAACTGGCCTGGGAAGTGGACCAGGGACTGATAGCCCAGCTCAAGGAGCAGTACAGGAAGGAACGCAAGGGCAAGAAGGGGGTGAAGAGTAAGTCCTGCACCAGACCGGTGCTTCGTGCTCTCTTTTCTTCTTCTTCTTTGTTTTTCTTCTCCTGAGCTTCACTGTGTTTCTGCCTGATACTTTCATCAGTACTTTACTTTGATACTCATTAGAAAACTTTAGAGCTTATTGCTTTTTAAAAATACCTCCAAAGACGTAACATGTCCCACAGCTGTTCAGACAGTTTGTGCATGTTTTCCTGACTCAGCACCTTTCACCCATCGGAACATAACAGGTGTTTCCTCTCACCTCATATTACCTGTACCAGGTAAAAACACCAGGTAAAAACAGAAATAGATTTTCTTCCTGTCAGTCCTCATCGTCTCCCTGCTGTTAAACATCCGTCAGTCTGCAGGGACACGTAGTCCAGGACTAAAACTGGATCTGTCCAGGGATTTTAAAGCTTCTACTCTGATTTTGACATAGTGCAGTTTGGAATCAGAGATTTTAAACAGCTTCTGTCATTCCAGCTCCTGGTGCACTTTTCTTCTTCTTCCTCTGCTTTTATTTGCTTCTGTCTGTCCTGCAGCTGCTGCCTCCACCCTCTGGTTTATTTCCATCCACTTTATTTGTTGACAGTATGATCTCATATCGTTCCCGCCTCCATCTTTGTGTCCTCTGATCCTCTGATTCCTCCTCTTCTCCAGGACCAAACCGGTCGAAGCTGCAGGACATGCTTGCTAACCTGCGGGACGCTGAGGAGCTGCCCCCCATGCAGCCTCCTGTGGCGCCCCCCTCCCGGCCCAGCGTCCCCAGACTCAATGAGCACGAAGTGGGACGCCCAGATGAAGGTAACCCGCTCTCCATGAATCCTGTTAATGTCAGTGACTGTGCGGTTCATACAGACGGTGATTTCTGAACCCTGCAGAGGCGATGACCTTCCTGCCGTCGGCCGGGAAGTCCTTCATACTGGGCCGAGTGGACGAGGCGGTTTCTAACGAGCTGGGACTGGGAGAACTGGCTGGACTGACCGTGGCCAATGAGGCCGACAGCCTGGCGTACGACGTGAGTGAACCGAGCTGGCTCTTCAGTGGTTTGTGATGAAACTATTGAGCAGGAGTCGCCTGTTTCCTGTCTGGGCTTCAGGCTTTCACTTGTTTTTTAATTTTTGTTTTTCTATGTCACAATTTAGGACAGTTTATTTTTGTGTGTAAACAATTTTGTAAAGGAATAAAAATCAACAATCAGAAAATCAAGACTATTATTAAGACTCAACACTTCCTGTTAATTTCACATTAAAAGCCTCCCAAGAAATAAGAACAATAATCTGTGTTTACAAAATGCAGCTGTGGTCCAGCTGCTCGTGACTCAACATGAACTCTGCCTCCTTCAGATCACCAACAACAAAGACGCCCTGAGGAAGACCTGGAACCCGAAGTTCACCCTGCGGAGCCACTTTGACTCGGTCCGGAGTCTGGCCTTCCACCCGGTGGAGCCGGTCCTGGTCACCGCCTCCGAGGATCACACCCTCAAACTGTGGAACCTCCAGAAGACCGCACCTGCCAAGAAGTGAGACTCAGAAATGTGACAGAAATATTAGTTTGGAAATGTCCGTAGACCAGGTCTTTGTTTGAGATGTCCACATGTCCGGGGGCAGCCTCTTTACGCCCCTGTGTCCTCCATCGTTGTAATTTCCTGTTGGTGCTGTTTGCTCTGCTTTAACCTTCCAGGTGTGCTGCTTTGGACGTGGAGCCCATCTACACTTTCAGAGCCCACAGGTGAGATCCTGGTTACCTGTGTGAAACTGAGACAAACCGGTGTCGTACCTGGACTGTAAACATATTTCTAGTTGAGTCTTCTGGTTAATTTAGTTTACTGGTGGGTGTTACGCTAAAGGTCAGTATGAAGTTAATGCTGTGAAAGACATTTCAGGTACTTATGAAAATGTCTTTAAAGGAGGTGGAGTTCTTCTTTACTGTAAACAACAAAAACAACTGGCATCATTTCACGTCTCCTGAATCTGGTTCGTTCTGTGGCACCGGCCGATGAACTGAACCCGGTTCAGAGACGCAGAAAACACCGGCAGCTTCCTTTCTCAGGCTGTGGAGACGCCTGCTGCACAGAAAATAGTGAAAATGTTTGTGTCCGTCCTGCAGCGGCGCCGTGCTGTGCGTCACCATGAGCTCCAGCGGTGAGCAGTGTTTCAGCGGGGGGGTGGACGGTACCATTCAGAGCTGGAACACCCCCAACCCCAACATAGACCCCTACGACTCATACGGTACGTTCCTGTTGGGCCTGACAGAAACAGGTTTTTATTGATTGGACACAGTCGCACATGGAGGGAGAGGAAACATACGAAGAAAATAATGTCTGATCAAAGTTTTACAAACTTTGTTGTAAGAATCTTTAACCCCTATTGTCCATGTGGCTGCAGAGTCCTCGGTCCTGCGGGGGGCGCTGTTCGGCCACACAGACTCGGTGTGGGGGCTGGTCTACAGCCCGGCTCATCACCGCCTCCTCTCCTGCTCGGCCGACGGGACCGTCCGGCTGTGGAGCGCCGCCGACACCTCGCCGTCTCTCGCCGTCTTCAACGAGAGCGGAGGTGAGACACGTGGTCGCCCTCTGCCCCCCCCCCCCCCCACAGCAGGCGACTCTGCCACTCGCACAAACAACCAATTGTAGTTACGCCTCTGGTGGAGGGCACTGACACAGAAAGGCCCCGGGTCCACCAGGGTCCAGACCCACAACCGGCTGCTGGGAGGAGACAGAGTGACACCACAGCACCACCGTGCCATCTTCCTATTAAACTTATTGTTGATGTTGACACTCTGTGTGTGTGCGTGTGTGCGTGTGTGTGTGTGTGTGTCTCAGAGCTGGGAGTGCCAACCTCCCTGGACCTGGTGAGCAGTGAGCCGGCTCACATGGTGACGTCATTCACCACCGGACACGTCGGCCTGTTCAACATGGAGACGCAGCAGCTCGTCCTGAAGCTGGAGTCCGCCGGCCCGCCAGGTAAATCGGCCGACCGATCACAGACAAGCTGCTGTCAGGTGGAGCGAGTGTTTGTCCAGAGATTCTGCTCGGCCTTAAAAAGCTAAAATCCAATTTTAGGCTTTAAGACATTTTAAATGTGATTTTAATAAATGTTTAATCTTTGTGTTCCCGTCCAGCTGAGGCTGATTGTTCTGATTTACTCTAAAGTCACAGACAAAAACAAAGTGGTCCCACCTGGTCCCACCTGCTGGCTCCATGTTGTAGTTCTTTCCCTTATCAGCTCATATTGATCACGCTGGAATAAAACTACAGAAGCAAAGCAGCCTGGGAGCAGATCATGTGACGTGTTTTCATGGTTTTTAACAGTCTTGGTTTATTTTCTGTGTTCACCTGAAGCAGAACTTTACCTGGACGTTTGCTGATTGAACTCACTGACTGTTTCTCCTTTGTGTCTGAACATGTTCAGTCTAAACGTTTAGACACATAGAGACACGAACGCTCGCAGTCCCAGCTGATGGACTTGAATCCTAACCTTGTCCTTCTCACCTCCGCCCCCCCACAGAAGCTCCCTGCAAGATCAACAAAGTCCTGAGTCATCCCACGCTGCCGATCACCATCACAGCTCAGGAGGACCGGCACATCCAGTTCTTCGATAATAACACAGGTACCAGCCCCTGCATTAAAAGCTTTGATCCTTTAGCCTCTACAGGTGCATTATGGGAAATGTAGGGTTTTTATACTAGGGACCATTCTTCCTTAACCTGTCTCTTCTTAAAGTGCAATAATAGATCCTCTTCAAAAGGTCCCAGACTGTGGCTCGTATCGAGCCATAGAACCAGTTTGGGCTCACAGAGTAACTGGTGTTTTGTGTCTGAAGGGAAACTGATCCACTCCATGGTCGCCCACCTGGACTCTGTCACGAGTCTCGCCGTCGATCCAAATGGACTGTACCTCATGTCTGGGAGTAAGTTTGTACACACACACCTGTGATTATTGGGTCCCACAGTTCAGGTCAGGACAGTTGGACCCATGTCATGTTGAATCTACGACACAGTAACGTTTGTGAAGCCACTGTACAAATGAACAATCTGACCTGGAGCTTTGAGGCCTTGAGAGTTTCAGTTTGTTTTATGCACAAATCCAAATGGTTCTTCTTCTCCAGGTCACGACTGCTCGATCCGTCTGTGGAACATGGAGACCAAAACCTGCATCCAGGAGTTCACCGCCCACCGCAAGAAGTTCGAGGAGTCGATCCACGACGTGGCGTTCCACCCCACCAAGTGCTACATCGGCAGCGCCGGGGCCGACGCGCTCGCCAAGGTCTTCGTATGACCTGAAGCCAGGCTGCAGCCGAGTGGGAACGCCTGATGGAAGCTGATTTCACTTCAGGACGGAGCTGAAAACTGAATCCAGGCGCTTCTTTAAGATTCGTCAGATACTCACTTGTGCCCCCCCCCCCCAGACTCAGGCTGGCCTGGGTCCTAAAACAAACACACCTCCGAATGAACGGATGAATGAAAGCAAAAAAAGGAAGAGGCAGAGACTAAGACGGGCCCTTGGTACGTTTCACTACGGCTGAATCTTCTTTCCTTTAACATCAAAACCGTCACCGACTCGGGTCGACCGCCTGTGTCCGACGGGGTTGCTTTGAGATGTTCGTCATGAAAATGTGCCTTTTTTCTCCAGAGCATTAATTCTTTTGTGTGTTGAGGGTTAGAGGGAGTTTTTCTCGTCCGCACAGGAAAATATCATCCAGGACTCAAACTGCAGCTCTGACTCAGGACTGGGAGGATTCTTGCTTTGGTTTTAATTCAAAGCTGCGTCCACAACCTGCACAGGATGATTAGTCTAATTTTGGCAAAAAAAGTCAAAGGTCATGACCTTGAGCTGGTCTGAAGTCAGCACCTGGGTCCATATGAGGCTGATGGGATATGTGTGTGTGGCAGGTCAGGACGAGAACACCTGTAGAGTTTTATTTGTTTCTGACCCCCCCCTGAGCGCAGGGCTGAGTCACATGACTGGATGATTAGCAGCTGAGCTAGCATTAGCATTAGCATTAGCGCTCACAAGCTAGTAAAGTCCAACTTTAACACTAGTGCTGGACTGCAGCAGCAGACCATCCGCTGTAGGTGTGAGTCTTAGATTGGTGCCAGGTGAGTTCAGGTGTGGCAGGAGGTTTCACACCTTTTGGTTTTAACAAACAGCTTTAAAATCAACACGGCTCATTTGTGTCGTCCCCCACTCTGTCCTTTAATGGTCAAATGAAGAGTTTCTGTCTGACGTGGACGGATTTCTGGTTTGTCAGAACCACAGGAGCTTTTGGAGCCAAGTCGATCAAATGACTTAAAAAAAAATCATCAGTCACATGTGAAGACAAAGAAAACGACAACAGGAAGCTGCAGGATGATGAAAGTCAGAGGCCAAACATCGCTGTGATCAGTCTGGGCTCCTGATCCTTTGTACGAGGAGTCGGGGCCTTTAACATACGCACCCAGGGGCCCGTTGTCACATGACCTGTCCGTCAGATCAGCCAACAGAAAACAAACAAATCTGACGTGTTTCAGGTTTTTCCTGAGTTGTAAAATATTTTGGGTGGGCTCTTCAGATTAGGTAGTTTTGATCAAAGTTGTGTTGACCAGGCTCTGCTGCTTGTTTTGGTGTGTTTGTAGTTAAAAATCCAGACAAACTGCAAAGAGACAAACCTGCAGTGACACGTTTCTCATCTGTTTCAAAGTATTTCTTTCCAATTTCAAGCCAAAAGATTCAACTGGAACAACAAGATGCTTCCTGGTAAAAAAACCTGAGCGATGTTGTTGCTAATGCTAATTAGCTCGTTTGGTTGTAAAATAACAATAGCGCTTTGAGACTTTATGTGTTTTATCTCCCGAACTGGTCACAAGCTTCCCTCCACATTTGTACATGCTTTCTATGCTGAGATCTTGTATTTGGTGTCATCACTGGGAGCAGTTACTAGTTTTTTAAAGTGTTTGGTGACAGATGTGTGAGAACCAGGTAGATCAGGTTTTCTTAAAGATCTTCATCTCCGTTTTACTTGAAAAGTGACGTCTGTTCCTTTGGGGTTTCTGCTGGTGTTTTTAGGAGTATGCAGTCATGACTTCACCTTTTTATTTGTGCTTTTTACCAAATGATCATCTCAGAACTGCAGCTGCATCACTAACATGTTGGGAAACTTTGGGACAGTAGTTTGCTTCAGTTTGAGCATATATTTAAACTGTAAAATGGGTAAACACACGTGTGTACAGTTTTGGAGTATTAAAGCAGATCTATTTATTAACTTGGTGTAAAGGGTAAATTATATTAAAGGAAAGTTTGTCTGCAAAGTGGAAGTTGGTAAATCGTTTACCGACTTCTGCTTGAGCAGATCAGACGTTATTTTGTGTGACACGTTGGTGGCTGCTGTTTAAATTGAACTTCCTGTAAAGTTCTGTAGATACTAAATGGAGTCTGGTTGGTTGTTTTGATTCAGCGTAGGTCAAGCACAGTAGATAACTAGAATTTTAATTTTGGATTGAACTGGGACCATGTGTTTTAAATATTTGTGTTTTTTTTCTGAAAGGAACTCGTCATTAGACCGTTTTTACACAACAAACAGAAAATACTGCACCTTCATTTATAAAAACAAAAACCAGACAGTCTTTGCTTTTATTGTGAAATCGGTGTCGATATCAAACGTGTTTCATTTAGTGCACAGTGACAGGAAACAGGGAAGACCTGCAGGAAAACTGTGCTTTAAGTGACACGAGCAGATTTGTGATGAAGTCTGGTTGGGCCGTGCCTCATCGTTACATCTCCTGAAGTAAATTTAGTTTAGTTTAGTAGTTCACAACAACTTCCTGTGCAGAAAATCACTGTTTCTTATTCGAGCATCAATAATACAAAATGATTCATGATTCAGTGATTCATCAAGCGAATTGATAAACCTGAACAAAAACAGACTGTTTACATGCAGCTGCTCAAACTTTCAGTGCAATCAGACGAAACGTTATTTTTCTCATCCTTGACCACTTCACACCAGTAAGTTTGATGATAAAACCAGTGGCTGTACTGGGCAAACACTGGACTGTGATGACTATTTTCACATGAATATTTTCTCGTCTTCAGTGGCCAAATATCAGAGCTGAGCCTTCAGACTGAAACCTGAATAAAACTGTTGTTGCCCTCCAGTGTGAAGAGTCAGACTATTCCACAGATGATTCAACTGTACATACAGAATATACAGCTGGTGTTTTTCATGTTGTTCTTTTTTGCAGATGGGAGACTGACAGATTTATCAGTAACAACAATAAAGGAATATGTTGTATATCATGATGGTGAGTGTTTTACTGACGTGGACTCTACAGCCACAGGCAGCTGGTGACATTAAAGATAGACGGGCAGTTTGATCAGATGCTGACTGGTCTGAATGGGAACACTGGGCTAACTGGTCATTACAACTGTGACTCAGACCAATACTCAATTAGAGTAACATTATAAATCAACATGGATCAATTTGTGATCCTGTGATTGGGTGCTGAGCTTATTTGACAGCACAGGGAGCACTGGGCTTAATTTACTGAACAAATGTCAGGTTCTGTTTGGAGCTGAGCAGAACCTGAATCTCAGATCTGCAATAAAAAGAAGTAACGTGACCCCAGAGACTCAAGACAACTACAAATAGCTACCAAACAACCACAAAGAGTAACAGAGGTGCTACAAACACATGCAGCATTAATACAGTTGGGGAACTAAAATGGCTCCTGTGTTCTAGTTTTTATTTTGTTTGTTTATTGCCAAAGTTATTTTACGTGTCCGCCGCCTGGTGTAGTTGTAATGTCTGTCCTGCAGGGGGCGCTGGCGGCCCGTCAGTGAGCGGGTAATGCTGCTTTAACAGAAGAGAAGAAGAGTGCGGCCTGTGTAAACAAAGCCTCAGTCCAGCTGAGAAACCGACAAACTGTTTCATCCGCTGAAAACATGAGCAGAAACTTCTCCCAACGACACTAAAGGACGTGAATACTCGGCTTTTACCAAACAGCCGAACCAGTCGGGTCAGAACCGAAGCAACGAGCCGTTTAGTTAGTGCGCTAATTGACTAGCATCAGCATGCTAAAGTTACCAGGAAATAACAGGTTCACTTTTGTTTGTCTGTCTGTCTGTCTGTCTCAGTCTAACGTCGTTTGTTCTCGTGTCTCCTTTAACGAACTAATTGTTCAGCGCTAACTAGCTCTGCTAACTTTAGCAGATTTTACATGAGGTTCGGTTCTGCTCCGCAGGGTCTGAGGACAAACTAGACTTCCGTCTCAACGGTTCGACCCGGAGCGGCCATGATCCGGGCCGCGGTCTGACCGCGACACCATGGCCGCAGAGCTGTTTCCCGCTAAGAAGCTGGTGCCGTCCGCTTCGATCCAACAGTACCAGCAGCAGAACCTGACCAACAACAACACCTGCGGCCCCGCCCCGAGCTGCTGCACCTGGCAGGGCCTGTACCCGACCGTTCGGGAGAGGTGAGGCAGAACCGGGACAGAACCCAGAGGCTCCGCACACTGTACACAGTATCATAAATACTATTAGGAATACTATTTAAAATGGTGTTAAAAGTACTAATAAATATAGTAATAAAATTATATTAAATATAGTATTAAAAATATGATTTTAATTAGTGTTAAATATGGTATTAAAATGTGATTTAATTAGTGTTAAATATAGTACTAAGAATAGTATTAAAAAATGATCCTTGTGGTTCTTCAGATGAGTTTCCAGTCAGTGAAAGAAGAAACATTTTCAGCCTCAGTTTAAAAACCTGAGCAGAACTGGCCCCTGAGCACCAAAGAGTTTGTTTTTGTGAAATGGTTAAATAAGTAACAGGCACCATGGACTGAACAAACCTTTCAGACTGCAGCTGTGCTGAGGTGCTGTATGATTTTTTTCTTGGAATAAGATCAGAACTTTTTGCTTTTCATCGTCAGAGCAGAGCAAGTCACAGTCGGTGATTCTGTCTGGTATATAATCACAAAACCATTTCAGTATCTGACGTGCATCATCCTTCATGTATTTGATGTTATGTTTGTGAAAAACTCACCGTTTACACAAAGACACAGGGATCAAGAACTTGTCCTGCGAGTGTGTGATCTGACAAGTTCTGCATCCATTGAGGATGTGTGATTCCAAAACACCTGCCAGTATTTTACCTTGAATTTCTGGACCAGTTTTATTTGTACAGGAATCATTGCAGCTGGTTAATCCTGTGTCTTTGTAGGAATTCAGTCATGTTCAACAACGAGATGATGGCAGACGTTCACTTTGTGGTCGGGCCGCCCGGCGGGACACAACGAGTGCCGGGACACAAGGTGACACCCTGCAGACTCAGCATGAAGGCTCACGGCCGCCAGCAGCAGTGTGGATTTTCATTAATGTACAAAGATAAAACGGGAATAGTTTAAATTAACGGTCAGAGAATTCTCAGTAAACAGACAAAACTTTTACCTTGAATCTTTGATAAAGTCGTGCTTTGTTTCGTGTCTGGGATGTGCAGTGTAGTGACACTGTAGGTTTCAAAACGAGGCTGGGTCACTGTGAGGTTCACACTGAGGCTTGTGCTGTTTACAGTCAGGAAGTGTAACAGACTGCAGTCCAGTCACATGACCACACTCTCAGGTGGGAATCTGGTGTCTGACGCTGTCTTGTCGTTCTCTGCTCTGACAGTATGTCCTGGCTGTGGGCAGCTCCGTGTTCCACGCCATGTTCTACGGAGAACTGGCCGAGGATCAGGACGAGATCCGGATCCCCGATGTGGAACCTCCTTCATTCCTGGCCATGCTGAAGTATGTCGACCTCTCGTTTATTTTATCCTTTTAATGTAAAAGCTCCTGTAGAATCTGTGTTGGCAGATTTTCAGCAGCATAAAACACAAAAGGTTTTAGGTGAACCTCTTGTCTCCCTGTGATCGTGGGTTCTGTTGCCCCAGGTACATCTACTGTGATGAGATCGACCTGTGTGCTGACACGGTGCTCGCAACCCTCTACGCTGCCAAAAAGTACATTGTGCCTCACCTGGCTCGGGCCTGCGTCAACTTCCTGGAGACCAGCCTGAGCGCCAAGAACGCCTGCGTGCTGCTGTCCCAGAGCTGCCTGTTCGAGGAGCCCGACCTGACGCAGCGTTGCTGGGAGGTGATCGACGCCCAGGCCGAGCTCGCTCTGCGCTCTGAGGGCTTCTGTGACATCGACACCCAGACGCTGGAGAGCATCCTGCGGCGGGAGACACTCAACGCCAAAGAGATGGTGGTGTTTGAGGCGGCGCTGAACTGGGCCGAGGCTGAGTGCCAACGACAAGACCTGCAGCCGACCATCGAGAACAAGCGGCTGGTGCTGGGGAAGGCCATCTACCTGATCCGTGTCCCCACCATGGGGCTGGAGGAGTTTGCCAATGGAGCAGCGCAGTCTGGTGTGCTCACGCTCAACGAGACCAACGACATCTTCCTGTGGTACACCGCCGCCAAGAAGCCCGAACTGTTATTCTGCACCAAACCTCGTAAAGGCCTGGCGCCTCAGCGCTGCCACCGTTTCCAGTCCTGTGCTTACAGGAGCAACCAGTGGCGGTACCGCGGCCGCTGTGACAGCATCCAGTTCGCTGTGGACAAGCGCATCTTCATCGCCGGCTTCGGCCTGTACGGTTCCAGCTGCGGTTCGGCCGAGTACAGCGCCAAGATCGAGCTGAAGCGTCAGGGCGTGCCGATGGCGCAGAAGATCATCAAGTACTTCTCAGACGGCTCCAGCAGCACTTTCCCCGTCTGGTTCGAGTACCCGGTGCAAATTGAGCCCGACACCTTCTACACTGCCAGTGTGGTGCTGGACGGCAACGAGCTGAGTTACTTTGGCCAGGAGGGCATGACCGAGGTGCAGTGTGGGAAAGTGACCTTCCAGTTCCAGTGCTCCTCGGACAGCACCAACGGCACTGGAGTTCAGGGAGGCCAGATCCCTGAACTCATCTTCTACGCCTGAGCCGGAGTGGAAGGAGGACACCACAGAGATTTCTGCTTCACTGCCTTGTGTAGTTTTATTTTGAAAGTGTAGAGCAGGAAGCTGTTGAAGGGGACTCCTGGATTTCCTGACCTAAAGACAGTTTGATGGAAACTTGAAGTTCCTGGCCACCTCAGCAGCAGCTGGTGTTGTGTCCTGGTCACCGTTTAAGTTTCTCCTGGTTACACTAAAAGTGGCAGGTAAAAATCTGCAGAGGAGAGGGGTGTTATGGGTAATACCCACTAGCAGGTCTGTGTGTGTTAATCCATCTTCTCTTCTGGAGGTGGGTTTGAAATGGACACGTTAAATGTTAACTCATTAATCCATATTCTTGTTATAATCATTTCCCATGAAGAAAAACAAATATATAGTTTCAGTTAAGAATCTTTTTCTAAAGCAGGAGGAGCTGGGGACTATTTTCAGCAGCGGATGAATCAACATTTGGTCTGTATTGAGTGTTAGTGGCAGCAGGACAGTGTGTGGGACTGAGTTAGAATGAAGTCCAGTGCGTGTTGATGCTGATGGTTTGTGGACACAGTGGTTTGGATCTGCACGTGTAGAATTATAGAACATTGTTCTCCAGGTCCAGCCCAGCTGTGAGCAGCACCCAGTGGTTCTCATGATCACGTACATTTGTCTGTACTCGGTAACAAAACTGAAGATGTTCAGTTCATTGTTTTTGAAACTGAAAAAGCAGTAAATCTTAAAAAGTGACAACTATTGGAATAGTTATTCATTTCCTTTAATCGGCCTCATCAGTGTCAAAATGATTTGAGTATTGACATTTTGCCTGTTCATAGACATGTGGTTCTGCTTTTAGACACTTTACTCCATGTAGATTCATGAAGATGCTCTGGTAAAGTGACCTGCAGGCATGGACAGAAAACTGATCGTGCTGATCCAAACCACAGGTTGTGTGATGAGACGGAGTCTGTGCGTGGTTCAGCTCAAGTCCTCCTGCTCCTCCTCTGAAACGTCCCCGCTGTTACTGAAGGACTTTAAAAGCTGGACTTCTGGGCCTGTGCGGGACTTTACTGTTCCAGCTGAATCCAAACGTTTCTGTTTCCGTTGGCTCTCTGCTTTGATGAACTGTTGTTGTTTCAGCCATAATCCCCTGAAGCTGCGGTCTAGCTGCAGCACACCAGGCCGTCTGAAAGCGTTTTGACTTGATCTGTGTTTTTTAATGTATTGACCGTGTTTCTCACACTACTTGTGTATCATCAGTGGCTCCTGTGCTTTTATTTGTAAAACCATCACTTCAGTTGTTCCTTTATGGTTCCATTATCATTGCAGTTGTGTAACTATATTCCTGGGGACGGACTGTTTTATACCTGAGTTTATTTTTGGATGTCTTTGTGGTCTGATTCCAGCTTGAATGTGCGGTGACTCAGTGGCCTTATGAATGTGCTGAACTTTGAAAATAAAAGCTGCAGTCGGTTTGTTGAGGTTTTCTGTGAATCGGCTATGAAACACTGTGATGTTGGTTGTTGAACAGGAAACTTGGTTCTCCCATCGCCCTCCTTGGGTCCTGCTGACTTTGGTGGTTCTTCCCTTGTAGCACCAGCAGGAGGTTTGTGGTTCAGAGAGTTTGCAATAAAAATGTCCAACAGGTTCATTCTCCTAATAAAATGATCCCTGACGTTCTCGTGTTGTTCTAATGTACTTTCTAATAATCTAATGATACATGTTCAGACTGTGTTTAAACCCCTGGTCTGCAGACGGACTCGGATGTCGCTGCTCAGTAGATTTTTTTTTTTTTTTTTTTCAATTTATGACCATTTATTATTTTGGACTCATCCTTCCAGTCTGTTCTGTTTCAGTAGATCCATGAGGAACCGTGTATGAATGAAACCAGGCTCAGAGGCACCGGCAAAGAAAATAGATAAGGACCTGATCAATATTTTAACAGAAAGAAAATACAGATCAATTTAAAAAAGATCATGTTCAGGTTTATCAGCTTATATCATTTATATGTATAAATACATTAGATGTGACTGTGTAAACACGTTATAAACAATAAGACGTTTCATATTTTTAAAATTATTTCGTTGACGTAGTGAAAAATTAAATTTACGATGCGACAGGTTTGTCCCTCTTCTCTTCCCGTAGGAAGGAATGCGGAAGTACAGAGGAAGTGACGTGCTTGGAGAGCTCAGAGTCCATCCTAAACAGCTGTTCAGCTTCCGGTCCACCTCAGGTGTGTCCTCGTCAGAATGCACAGGTTACGGATCATTTCGGGGCACCTGGCGCCCTCCGGTTCCGCGGACTGCAGGCGGGCCGTGCGAAGGGTGGACTGCGGGTCCGGAGCGGTGCGGAGCCACGGCCCGGAGGACGTGGTTGTGGTCCACGGACTGAGGACCGCCATCGGCAAAGCCAAGAGAGGGGCCTTTAAGGTAAGCGTGCTCGCACCTGCGCTGTTCGGTGTTCAGTGAGCGGAACAAAGTTGGACCCGGTTCGCCCAGATCCACAACATATAACCAGGTTTAAAGCGAACGGCATTAAAAAGAGTTTAACGAAGTTAATCCGCCTGTTTTAGCTGCTTCGTGGTCCATGTGCCTCTGATGCAGGCTGGGAACTAATCGATATTAATCGATACAAGTCTCTTATTGAAAACAAACGTGTTTATCGATTAGTTGGATCTGGTGATGCAGCTGTTCACACGGGGATGTGGATGTTCCTGGTTTGATGTTTGCATTGATCTCGATATTGGTTTGTAAATATCAGATAAATCAATGAATGGAACATGTTTGTTGCAGCCCCACACTGATGTTCTTCTATATTTATGAGACCCTGTGTGTGTGTTTATCAGGGGTATGAAGGGTTGTTGTTAGTACTGGTCCAAAGTCTGGGGTCAGCTCGGCTACACCAGGGGTCACTGACCCCGGTCCTCGAGGGCACCTGTCCTGCTGGTTTTCCAGCTGTGCTGTGCTGTGCTCAGCCAATCAGGAACTGGAAGGGCAGGGATAGTTGGACAACCAGCAGGTGACCAGTGTCGGTGACCGCTGCACCACCCTAATGTGTGTAACCTGTCCTGAGTATCCCTCATGTCTGCAGGACACCACGCCGGACGAGCTGCTGAGTGCGGCGATGACAGCTGTGCTGACGGATGTTGGACTGTCGCCCGACAAGCTGGGAGACGTGTGTGTGGGTGAGAGGAGGCTTTTATTCTGAAAGGTGTACAGGAAGGAGGCTAAATTAGAGCTGAGGTTGAGAACGATGTAACAGAAGGTGTTTAAAATAGCAAACAGTTGTAACTGCAGGTTGGATGGTGAGATAACTGGTCACACGTCAAACAGCTGCACTTGGTCTAATAACCTGCGGGTCCTAAAGACCCAGTGTGTTTTAATATGCTGAGCTGAAGGTGGAGTCAGGTATGAAACAGGTTGATCACGTTCGTGACCACGAAGCTAAGGAGCAGGAAGAGGAGCTTCTGTCTGAGCTGCAGCACTAAACTGTGACTGTCGCTCCTGTGCGACTGAAATAATTAACGCAATGATTTTACCAGGTGACTTAACCCTGGACCAACTCTAGTCCTCAACTGCTTTAAAAGACTCTTTAGTCCAGAACCAGGTGGGTTACCATGTAAACCTTCACCTGTGTGCAGGTAACGTGCTGCAGCCCGGGGCTGGTGCTCTGATGGCCAGAGTGGCTCACTTCCTCAGGTAGGTGTGATGAGTCCTGCAGTGATGCTGTCTCTGTCCTGGTCAGTGTGTCTCACTCTGACTTGGTTTCAGTGGGTTTCCAGAGACGGTTCCTGTCTACACCGTGAACAGACAGTGCTCCTCCGGCCTGCAGGCTCTTTTCAACATAGCAGGTAAAAACTGCTCTCACTCAGACTAATCATGGTCTCACACAAACGGGTTTGACACTTGGAACTAGCAGTGAGAACACATCAATGTTTCTGGATTTGAACCTTTTCTGCAGGAGCCATCAGGAGCGGATCCATTGACTTGGGCCTCGCATGCGGGTACGTTTATCTGTGACTCGGTCTCTAAAACTACAGATAAAATGAAGTAATGCTCTGCAGGACCAGACTGTGACATCATTTGCATGTCTGTGTGCCACAGTGTGGAGAGCATGTCTCTGCGGTCCATGGGAAATCCAGGAGACCTGAGCTCCAGGCTGACGGACAACGAGAAGGCCAGAGACTGCATCATTCCCATGGGGTGAGACCTGCTCCGTGAGGGGTCCACAATGAAAGATGACGACAGGCCGGATGTGCAGAGGACGTCGAGATCTGTGACCATCCTGATGGTTTCTGTGTTTATTTCTGCAGCATCACGTCTGAGAACGTCGCCGAGAGATTCGGAGTCTCCAGAGAGAAGCAGGACGCCTTCGCTCTGAGTTCACAGCAAAAGTAATTCAACAGGTTTTTTCCCCAAAGACCAGGTTTGAGAATATTTTAACATAAGGCCCGAAGATAAACTAAACCAGAATATATATATGTACCCAGCAGTATATAAAGTACTTCAAATTAGAAGTATATAAGGTGGTTAACGTCAGCTACCCGGCGGTATATAAAGTACTTCAAATTAGAAGTATATAAGGTGGTTAAACGGTCAGCTACCCGGCGGTATCTAAGTACTTCAATTAGAAGTATATAAGGTAGTTAACGTCAGCTACCCGTCTCGGCGGTAATAAAGTACTTCAAATTAGAAGTATATAAGTAGTTAACGTCAGCTACCAGCTGATATAAATTACTTTCAAATTTAGAAGTATATATGGTAGTTAACGTCAGCTACCAGCGGTATATAAGTACTTCAAATTAGAAGTATATAAGGTAGTTAACGTCAGCTACCCAGCGGTATATAAAGTACTTCAGATCAGAAGTACATAAGGTAGTTAACGTCAGCTACCCAGGGGTATATAAAGTACTTCAAATTAGAAGTATATAAGGTAGTTAACGTCAGCTACCCAGCGGTATATAAAGTACTTCAAATTAGAAGTATATAAGGTGGTTAACGTCAGCTACCCAGCGGTATATAAAGTACTTCAAATTAGAAGTATATAAAGTAGTTAACGTAGTATATAAAGTACTTAGCATTATGGCCGAGCTCCGACATGTTTGACAAGGTTCCCCCTGGTTCTCACAGAGCAGCTCGGGCTCAGAGCACCGGACTGTTCGACCAGGAGATCGTCCCTGTGTCCACCAGGCTTGTGGACGACGAGGGTAACGAGCGGGAGGTGACGGTCAGGAAGGACGGCGGGATCAGACCGGGGACGACTCTGGCGGGTCTGGGGAAGCTGCAGCCGGCTTTCAAACCCGACGGCAGCACCACAGCAGGTGAGTCTCAGCTGTTCGAGCAGGTGAGCGGATCAGTCGGCCCCAGCGGTAACACGTGCATGTTCTGTGTCAGGTAACTCCAGCCAGGTGAGTGACGGAGCAGCGGCCGTGCTGATTGGTCGCAGGTCTGCGGTGGAGGCTCTGGGTCTGCCGGTCCTGGGGGTCCTGAGGGCCAGTGCAGTGGTGGGGGTTCCTCCTGATATTATGGGTATTGGACCAGCAGTCGCCATCCCAGCCGCTCTGGAACAAGCCGGTACGTGTGTGTGTGTGTGTGTGTGTGTCCATGGTGTCACAGGGCTGCTGGTTTCTGTCTGGGGGTTCAGGTCAAGGGTTTCATGACATACTGGAAACAAACTGTGCTTTAGTTTAGCAGGTGCAATAATAATGTGGTGCTGCAGCTTATTATGGGTTGTTGTGTAAAATACCGTAATTTCCAGACTATAAGTCTCTTTTGGCAGAAACAGCCTTGTTGAAGTTGCATTTCTGATGATACTAATTATATCTATCTACATTGGTCTATGAACAACGTAGACTAGACATCGGGGTGGGGGGAGATGACGAGGTGTGTCCTCCTCCTCCAAACTTTGTTTCAGCTGCAGTCTGCGGTACAGTCTACCCCCGAGAAGTAGGATGTAGGAACGTTCCTACTGTGAATCTCAGGTTTACTGTCTCTTTGTTTTATCATTTTCACTTGTGTTGCACCAGGAGTTTTAGTTTGGCATGAACCTTTTAACTTTAATATCTTCAGCTGAGTCAAGACTCTAACACTAGTGACCACGTGACAGATTGATTGTAAATATACACATATAAGTCACATGACTGTCTAAGTCGCTCTACAGGCAACTTATAGTCTGGAAAATACGGAACATAGTCCACATACGATGTTTACACACTTTGTGAGGACCACATGTTGTAGTTTGGACTTGGACCTGAACTGATTAGACGGACTGTGTGTATCACTGCTGTTGTTACCGTGGGTTTTCTAGTCTGGCGTCAGTTTGACACTTTGCTCTTAACGAGTCCGTCTCCCCCCTCAGGACTGACCGTGGCGGATATCGACGTGTTTGAAATCAACGAGGCGTTCGCCAGTCAGGTGAGTCCATCAGAAAACCGAATCCATGTGAACACTTCTGTTACCTCCCCACTTTGTCCCACAGGAGTTTGAGCAGTGTGGGATTCTGTCTCCATCCCGGTACCAGGATGGTGGAGAGGATGTAGTAACTCTGGGTTTCTGTACATTTGATATTTGTGTTCACACTGGTCATTTTCCCACCGTCCTGTTGGCCTGGGGACAGAATTCTGGTTTGTTTTGTGATGAACTGTGGACTAAGTCTTTCCTGCTGCTCAGGCCTTGTACTGTGTGGAGAAACTGGGAATCCCGGTGGAGAAGGTGAACCCGAACGGAGGCGCCATCGCTCTGGGTCACCCTCTGGGCTGCACCGGAGCACGACAGGTGGTGACGCTGCTGCACGAGCTGAAACGCAGAGGCAGGAGGTTCGTCTCGGCTGCTGCACCCTCCCACTCTTTATATGTCACGGACTCATTTCAAACGTGCTCAGGTGTGGTAAAGGTGCTTTCCTGCTGTGACTGTCGTCTGCAGGGCGTTCGGTGTCGTGTCCATGTGCATTGGGACGGGGATGGGAGCAGCTGCTGTCTTCGAATACCCTGGAGTGTAGGAGCGCTGACTCGGAGCCCCTTTCAGACTGGACGGCCAACCTGAAGATGCTTTTCCCCACACGGCTCCTGACACGTGGACCCGGGATGACCCAGACCGAGCTGTGGTGTCACGGACTTTGGTCTGATGCATCCAATCAGAGGTTTGAAGGACAGGTTCACAGTGTGAGTCAGGTTCCACGTCTGAAAGGGGCTAAAGAGTCTTAAACAATAATCTCCTGGTGATTTCGTGCTGCTGTGCATCAGCGTTGACACAAGTAGCAGCTGATTAGTGCCTTTGATTTCATGCTGATCTAATCAGGGGTGAGGGGGTGTCGGGCCAAGCTCACTGGTTCTGCCCGAGGCCTGCAGCACCTCAGATCCCTGTGACCTATGCTCATCTGCTGAACAGGTCCATATGAAGTGGGTCAGACCTGTTTCTACTGCAGATCAGCACCGCTAACGATGCTAACACTGTGATGGCACATTCCCAGTAACTTCTTCACAATAAAAGCTTCCTGCTGCCGCACCAGTGCTAAGCTTCTCTAGGTTTAACTAAACAGCTTTGTCTCCAGCAGCTTGTAGCTTCTAACTGGATCTTCATGTTAAAAGCTCTTATTGTGAAGCAGCTTTAGGAAGTGGAGTCCAAAACAGGATTTGGTGTGAAATGTGGCACAAACAGAAGGTAAACAGGTTTGCTGGTATGAGAACCCAGGCTACCCCCTTTATAAACACATTACGTGGTAGGAACCATCAAGGACCAAACTGTTAACATGTGTGTTAACTACAGTGACTCTTTAATTACTCTGTTAAATGCACTTTTTCTGATTCTTGTGTAGAAATAAAAATAAATCAGCTCAACATGGTCATGTGTTTACTCTAAATCTTCCTCAGTCCAGGTTCTGTTCCTGCTGTTGCCATTTCGTTCCTGAACAAAAAGAGTCTGGAGTCCGTTTCCCCTCAGACCTACACGAGCTTCTGCTTCTTCCGAGCCTGAAACTGCTCCGTTTTGTTTCTAATCGATTTGATGAGCAGAGACAAACTGGGGTCCATTGATTTCTTTGCTGTTGAAGAGTCAGCATCAGGGTCCCGTTTCTGCCCTGCCACTTCCTGTTTACCGGCAGCAGGCTCCACCTGTGTGGGTTTGGCCTTCTGAGCATTGAAGACCTCCACCTGCCGCCGCTGCTCCTCCTCTCGTCTGCGCTGCTTCTCGGCCAGGATGTTCTGTGTGGCTTTGGTCTTCTTGTAGCTGGGGTGGGACGGGTCCAGGTTGAACAGGTGGGAGGTGAACATGGCCTGGAATCGAGGGTCTTTAACATCCACCTGGACACAGAAAACGGTTCGTCACACAGACAGTCCCCACAAGTTTGTTTTTTTTTTTTTTTCAGGAACAGTCTCAATGTGTTTCTTTACAAATCAACTGGGATGAGCGTCAAACACCCAACGGTCGGTTTATCAGGGAAACCGACACAGGGGTTCCTAATAAACTGACCGGGTCCGACACAGAGGTTCCTAATAAACCGACCGGGTCCGACACAGGGGTTCCTAATAAACCAACTGTAGTTTTTGACAGATGTTTGTACATTCAAATCAAATCGGTCTCACCTGGAAGTCGTCCTCCTCCAGGGGCTCCTTGTTCTTCTTCTGCAGCTTCTTCCTCTTCTTCTTGCTCAGGTTCTGCTGCTCCACGATCTTGTCGTAGTTAAAATGTTTGTGTTTGGCGTCGGCCGCGTCGTCCTCCATCAGCAGCGCCATCTCAGCCTGAACACACAGAAACAGCGTTACAGGTTCAGGGGGTCCTGGTGGTTGTCATGGTGACAGATGTGATGAGCTTAGTTTAACCTCTGACCTTTTGTTTCTCCAGCTCCTCCTCCTCCTCAGCCGTTCGCTCCTCTTCCTGCTGCTTCTTCTTTCCCTTCTGCTTCTTCTTCATCCCTGCAGACACATCACACACTGACCCAAAGCTTCCTGCTTGTTTTAAAACCAACTACTACATTTCCCCTCATCTGATTCCTTTGACACGCTGAATAAAGTTTCTGATCCTCAGTGAAGTCGTGTTGTTACGAAGCCCTCGATCAAAGAAAACAAACGTGGAGAGGAACAACAGAGATAACGTCCCCGTTTCTAACTGATCTGGGAGGTTTAACCTGTAGCGCCGAGCTCCTCCGCGAAGAACGGGTCGCTGAGGTCGACGTCTGGAGGAAGCTCATCGTCGCTCAGCTCTTCTTCTGCTGCTGCTCCCTGAGGTCAACAGGAAACATCAGTTAAATCTCACGGCAGCTGTTCCTCCACCTGCACCTGTCCGTCTCTCTGCTCACCTGTTTCCTTTGAGCTTTCTTCTGCTTCTTCTTCTCCTTCTTCTTCTGCAGGAAGTCCTCCCAGGGCGTCAGATTGTCCTTGGCCTCCAGCTTCTTCTTCACCAGCTGCTCCGTCGTCTCCTTCAGCCCTGCACACAGGAACACACACGATCAAGTAAAGCCAGTGGGGCCACAAACACAGACGTGGGTTAGGGTTAGAACGTGTCCTGGTACCTGGCACCCAGGTGATCTCCATCTCCATGTCTTTGTCTTCCTGCAGCTTCTTGTCTTTGTCCTGGATGCCTTTCAGCAGATTCCTGTACTTGGAGATCTGCTCCTCACTTTTCTTCTTCTTCTTCTTCTTCTTCTCTCCCTCCACAACAGGCTCTTCTGTCTCTTTAACTGCGACTTGAAGGAAACAGACAAAACCGTCAGCGTCGCTTCATCTCATCACAGAAGAAGAAGAGCGGAAACATACTCAGGTTATATACAACATCTTGTATTTTTCAGGTCACTGATTTCCAAAGTGTTTCTCACCCTCTGCTGGATTCTCTTCATCTCCCTCCTCATCCTCCTCGTCACTGGAGGAGGCCAGGTAGGCGTTAAAGTCCATGTCCAGGAGCTCGTTTTTGTTGAACTTCCTGTTCATGGCGGTCACACGCTCGTGGTCTATCTCGTCCCACGTCAGCTGCACCTGATTGGTTTAACACAACAGATGTTCATATTTCCCACAGACACTCATTTCCAAAGAGAAAGAATAAATTAGCGAAAGAGAAAACAAGGGGCCGCAGGTCCTCTTACCTTCGAGGCGGCCGTGGCAGACGAGGTGAACAGTTTGGGTGTGTAGGACAACAGGTTGACGTCCTTCGCCGTGTCTTTAGGCTCCTCGTCAAACTTCACCTCGTCAGGAACAAACCTGTTTAGCCAAGATCAGGACAGATACAGAGAATCTTAAAAAGGAAGCAGAAAACCAAACTCTGGGTTTTAGGTTGGTGCTCTGTGTGTCCTCGGGTTTATTGCCAGTACCGGAGGTCCAGGACGGAGCAGCTGCTCTCGTACTCGTAGCCGTCACACTCCTGGTAGATCTTGGCGGCTGTGTCGGCCGAGTCGCACTCCACCACTGCGTAGTAATATTTCAGACGCTTGAACTGGTAATCACGCACCTTCTCCCTGTAAACCCTGAGAGGAGACACACACACACACAAATCCAGAGGGAGAACTCTTCATTTAGAAACCCTGACCCACACTCGTTAGAGGGCCAGGCCCCAGAAATAACAGAGGCTCCGTTACAAAGTCAGTAAATCAGCACAGTTTTATCTCTGAGGTCAGAGCTCGTACCTTCCCACAGAGGTTTACACTGGTCCCCACAAGGTGAAGACTCCTGTTCAGGTGAGATTATGGTGTGTTTGTGTGTGTGTGTGTGTGTGTGTGTTACCTCTCCTCCTCTGTGTCGTCCTCCGAGTCGTCGGGCAGTGCCTTCAGCTCCATTGGTCCCTGCGTCTCCTCCATCTTCAACCTCTCCTTCCCAAACTCTGACGGGTAAATCTGGACAACAACACCCAGCATGCACTGCTGCTCATCTCTGGTGCACAGACTCAATGTTCATCAACTAAACCTGATGAAAAGTTCGACCATGTCCAGTGATGAGCTGAAGCCACTTTAACAGTCGATCTATCTGTCAGTGACTTCTCTGATTGGTCAGGCAGGTGGATTCTAGTGATAAAAACTGACCTCACCTCCTGTAGTTCAGTTTCCTACCTTGACAGACTGCACGGCGCCTCCTGTTGGCGTGAAGGAGCTGAACAGAGCCAGCAGGTCTTTGGCTTTTATGCGGTCCCAGTCCATGTTGCAGACAGCCAGTCGGGTAGAAACCTGACACACACACAAACACACACACACACGTGTTATAGTCGAGGCAGGTGAACTGAGCCCGGTCCTGCTGGAGGTTTCTTCTGTTAAGGGAGTTTTTCCTGTCCGCTGCTCATAAGGGATTTGTCGGGTTCTATGGAAAGTCCCTTGAGACGACTGTTGTGATCTGGTGCCATACAAAACAGTTTCCTTTCTCCCCCACCAGACGCCATCTCACCTCTTCACTCCGCGGTGCGTCTTTGCACAGCTCTCCCCAGTCGTGTTCGATCTCCTCTTCCTCTCGCCGCAAGATGACCTCCACGTCATCGTCGTCATCTTCGTCTGAGCTGGTCTCTATGTTGCCCTTCCCTCTGGCCAGATCCGGCCCACTGTCACTGTCCTCCTCCGAGTCCAAACCGGACTCATCCAAACCGCTCGCCACATCACTTTCCTCCTCTGCTGTGTCCTCCTTCTCCTCCTCCTTCTCCTCCTCCTCGTCCTCCTCCCCCTCCTCGCTGCCGTCTGCGTCTCCCAGATCGTCATCTTCGTCCTCTGTTTGCTGCTGCTCCTCCTCTTCGTCATCTGTGGAGAATAAGGAACAGCCAGAGAAAGAGACTTCACGTTCAGTTTTCAGCTGCTCACATTATTGTACCGAGCACAGCAGCAACTTAGAGTCGCTGTTTCATAATTTTGTTCCCCTGCAGGTAAGACCTGGGCCAGACTTTCTTCAACCTGGTATAACCTGGAGGAGGCGTTTGAGAAAACTAGCTAGGAAAGTTTATTAGTAGCTCTACGTAGTCACCAGAGTTTTCTGCCCCGTCATGTTTTCCTTTTCTGCTTTGTTTATGGTCTGAGTTAAAGACCACAGAGTAAAAACCTGCAGCCTGGTCCCGAGAGTCATCCAGTCCAAACTCTTCTACACTAATAAACTACCTCTGTGTTTCTTCCATCTTAAGTTAAACCTAGACCTGTCTCAGAAACTTCACTCTGTATGTGATGAATTTATTTTTCAGTAGCAAATCAGTCGGTCAGACTTAGACCATCTGCAGCACTGAGACTCCTCACCTGTACCGAGACCAGAAACCAGATCTCCCTTGTACTGGTGCCCAGTGAACTATAGTGGCTGAGATGCAGCAAGTGTGAAAATAACAAACCGTCATCTTCCACAACAGGCTGCTCTCCTCTGTCGGCCCCCACCAGCCTCTCCTTCACTTTCTTCTTCCGGTCCTCCTGGTCCTCCTCATCATCCTCATCCTCAGAGTCGGACAGTTTGTAGAAACGCTTCAGGTCCTCTGTGGAGGTGTGGTTGATGGGACGACCTCGCTTGTCCACCGTGTACTTCACCTTGAAGCGCTTGTCGTGAAACATGGACTGGAAACGTTTGTCGATCTTGACTTTGCGCTCTTTCTCCGGCATCTCCCAGAAGCGCGGGTCTTTCTGGACCCGGAGGAAGCGCTCATCGCCATCCTGGTTCTTCTGGGACGACATGGGGCCCAAAGGTCTGCGTCACCTGCCAAACAGAAAGAGCAGATGATGTTGGGTGGAGTCCAACCTGCCCTTGGAACCGTCCAGCTGTTTAAGTTATTTACTGACATGTAAAGATTGTTAAACCTTCTGTGGTGGATCAGCTGGAACAACCTTCTGTTGTTAAATTACTCAAAGAAACTGAGTCTTCTTGGCTCTGAGAACATTGTATAATATAATATAAGACAGTATTTAACGGCCTAAGAAAAAAACTAAAAATATAATAAAAGATAAAAATAAACATTTGTAGTCTCAGGAAGTGGAGTCAGACCTGCTGCTCTTTCACAGTAAAAGCCCAGAACCCTGGATCCCGGACATTTATAAACAATAACAACAAACGGTCAAGCTAAAGCTCCGGTGTCGGAAACACCGATGTTCTGGTCGGAACCCGCAAGAACCCGCAAGAACCCGCAGCTGCGGTTCAGCGACATGTAAACAAACCAAATGCAAACGGCGGGAACCAAACAGCTGACCGTCTCTGGGGAGAGAGACTGAAAACACGTTTTAAAACGAGACAACGACATGAAACAACGACAACAACACGATATAAAAATGTAACTTACCGTTTCCTCGCTCTGCCTTTGGCCACACGTGTTTTCCCAGCATGCAACTGCTTCGTGACCTTTCTTCGTCCCGCCCCCTTTTTCCGACGGCAGCCGACGAGGGACAAACGGCGTCTAAATAATAGTTTACCTGTTACTGGTTAAAAACCAGTTTCATGTTTCACCACAGCTGTGACGTAACAGCTCAGTCGGTTTTTCATTGACAAACTAATCAATGAAATGATAATTAGTTTCAGCTCAAATATTCTTCTTTGTGTTAAGGACATTTAAACTACAGGAACAGTTTGAGCTAAATCTAAAATGATCTCCACAGAAATCTGTCAGGCGGATTTTAATTTATTTCCTGGTTCTAGTATTGAAATACTAAGATAATAATTTTAGTCTTTGCGCATCAATTAGTTCCCCTTTCATCCTGTTTCTCAGGTTATCGGTGCATTTTTCTCTTAGTCTTTTAGTTTTTTGTAGCATTTATGTTTCCTGTTTGACCCTTTGTAGCATTTGTATTTAAGTCTGTTCGCACTGGAGCCCCCCCCCCTGTACCTTGTTTGTGTGTGTGTGTGCGTGTGTGTGTGTGTGTGTGTGTGTGTGCACACTCACTTGGCAATAAAGCTCATTCTGATTCTGATTCTGATTCTGATTCTGATTCTGATTCTGACTCGTCTAAGACAGAATAAACTGAAGTCCAGTTCCAGGCTGTGATCCGTTTCCATAGTTTTCAATGAGCCCAGCAGAATCCGGGTCCGTGTTTTCCCCGTCGCTCTTCCCTCGGGTCATCCGGCGCGCAGGACTGGACGCTAATTTTCTGTGCTGGTTCGCAGGTGGTCCAGACCCGCAGCTGGTCCAGACCCGCAGCTGAAAGCGGCGCCATGAGCAGCAGACTGTGCGGGCGCGCCCTGCAGACCGTCCGCGCTCCTCCTGCGGCCTCCTCAGGTCGCTGGACCCGGACCGCGTCCTCCTCGTCAGGCAGGGGCAGCATGAACGTGTTCAACAGGGAGATGAAGAAGAGGCAGAGGAACTGGGCTGCGGCTCTGCGGGACGGCCACCAGTACGACTACCTGCGGGACGAGGTGAGAGAACCAGGTGTGCGGTAACTCGTACCTGAGCGACAGGTAAATCCTCAGTACCAACACCCAGCAGGTGTGATGTGCATCACAGTGAGTCTATCAGGGGCTGTACCTGGAGGGGCCGTACCTGGAGGGCAAGGCCCTGTCAGGCCCTGTTAGACCCTGCATGCACTTCAGCTCTTCACCTTCCCACGGACTGCACACCTGTGTCTTCGTCTCCGTCAGACAAGTCCCTCAAAGCTTTTATGAAAATGATTTAGGTGGAGACGGATTGAAACTCTGTTCTGTCCTGCAGGTGGGCAGCCGAGTGGCCGATCGCGTTTACGACATTGCGAGGTGGGTTCATGTCTGTGTCCAGATTCTGTTAACCAGAGTTTAAAGTCCGTCCAACACGTCTGCACCCCCTGTCTCCTCAGGACGTTTCCTCTGGCTTTAGACATCGGAGCTGGAAAAGGTCACATGGCAGAACATCTACACAAGGTAGAGTCGTGCACCTGCATCTGTCCCGTCTGTCCATGAAACAGGTGAGAGTGAAACACACCTGAGTCTGTCTGCTGGTGTTTCAGGACGTGGTGGAGCGCCTGTTCCTGACAGATGTCTCAGAGAAAACTCTGGTGAGTGAGACCAACGCCATAACGTCACACACACACACCATCTAACGTTTAACACACACTCCGCTGGGGTCGCCCTCTGGGTGTTACCACATGATTCATCCAGACTCCCCCGCTGCCTCCGTCTTTGTCAGGTTGTGTTGTGATGAGCCGTGACATTCAACGTTTCCAATCAGGTCCAGGGAATAAGGTGGTTTTTGTGTCCAATAGGTCAAAAGTGTTTTTACCGCTGGAGGTTGGACTGAACATAAAGTCGCTAACGAGGATTTTCTCTCTCTGACCTGCAGAAACAGAGAAAACAGACTGAGATCCCGACTCACTGCGTTCTGGCCGACGAGGAGTTTCTGCCCTTTAAAGAAAACACCTTCGACCTGGTGGTGAGCAGCTTGAGGTGAGTCTGAACCACAGGTTTCTGAAGATGTGTCACATGACTGGAGGTGGTGGAATGTGTTTAACCTCAGACGTCTTCTGTCTCTTGTCAGTCTGCACTGGATCAACAACCTGCCTGGTGCTTTCAGACAGGTGAGACAACAGGAAGTACTTCCTAGTTCCTTAGTAGTTAACGTCAGCTACCCAGCAGTATATAAAGTACTTCAAATCAGAAGTATATAAGGTAGTTAACATCAGCTACCCAGCAGTATATAAAGTACTTCAAATCAGAAGTATATAAGGTAGTTAACGTCAGCTACCCAGCGGTATATAAAGTACTTCAAATCAGAAGTATATAAGGTAGTTAACGTCAGCTACCCAGCGGTATATAAAGTACTTCAAATCAGAAGTATATAAGGTAGTTAACGTCAGCTACCCAGCGGTATATAAAGTACTTCAAATCAGAAGTATATAAGGTAGTTAACGTCAGCTACCCAGCGGTATATAAAGTACTTCAAATCAGAAGTATATAAGGTAGTTAACGTCAGCTACCCAGCGGTATATAAAGTACTTCAAATCAGAAGTATATAAGGTAGTTAACGTCAGCTACCCAGCGGTATATAAAGTACTTCAAATCAGAAGTATATAAGGTAGTTAACGTCAGCTACCCGGCGGTACATAAAGTACTTCAAATCAGAAGTATATAAGGTAGTTAACGTCAGCTACCCGACGGTACATAAAGTACTTCAAATCAGAAGTATATAAGGTAGTTAACGTCAGCTACCCGACGGTACATAAAGTACTTCAAATCAGAAGTATATAAGGTAGTTAACGTCAGCTACCCAGCGGTACATAAAGTACTTCAAATCAGAAGTATATAAGGTAGTTAACGTCAGCTACCCAGCGGTACATAAAGTACTTCAAATCAGAAGTATATAAGGTAGTTAACGTCAGCTACCCAGCGGTACATAAAGTACTTCAAATCAGAAGTATATAAGGTAGTTAACATCAGCTACCCAGCAGTATATAAAGTACTTCAAATCAGAAGTATATAAGGTAGTTAACGTCAGCTACCCAGTAGTTTATAAAGTACTTCAAATCAGAAGTATATAAGGTAGTTAACGTCAGCTACCCGGCGGTATATAAAGTACTTCAAATCAGAAGTATATAAGGTAGTTAACGTCAGCTACCCGGCGGTATATAAAGTACTTCAAATCAGAAGTATATAAGGTAGTTAACGTCAGCTACCCGGCAGTATATAAAGTACTTCAAATCAGAAGTATATAAGGTAGTTAACGTCAGCTACCCGGCAGTATATAAAGTACTTCAAATCAGAAGTATATAAGGTAGTTAACGTCAGCTACCCGGCAGTATATAAAGTACTTCAAATTAGAAGTATATAAGGTAGTTAACGGCATTTATTCAGAAGTATATAAAGTACTTCAAATTAGAAGTATATAAGGTAGTTAATGTCAGCTACCCAGCGGTACATAAAGTACTTCAAATTAGAAGTATATAAGGTAGTTAACGTCAGCTACCCAGCGGTACATAAAGTACTTCAAATCAGAAGTATATAAGGTAGTTAACGTCAGCTACCCAGCGGTATATAAAGTACTTCAAATCAGAAGTATATAAGGTAGTTAACGTCAGCTACCCGGCAGTATATAAAGTACTTCAAATTAGAAGTATATAAGGTAGTTAACGTCAGCTACCCGGCAGTATATAAAGTACTTCAAATTAGAAGTATATAAGGTAGTTAACGTCAGCTACCCAGCGGTACATAAAGTACTTCAAATTAGAAGTATATAAGGTAGTTAACGTCATTTATTCAGAAGTATATAAAGTACTTCAATGCTGTGATATCTGTACTGCAGTATGAAGGTGAACCTGTCAACACGTGTGACGACTGAAATAGTCCTCTGGTCTCTGGCTGTGTGTTGTGTTACCGTTCAGATCCAGCAGGTGCTGAAGCCGGACGGGGTCTTCATCGGGGCCATGGTGGGAGGGGAGACCCTGTACGAGCTGCGCTGTTCCCTCCAGCTCGCCGAGACCGAGAGGGAGGGAGGATTCTCCCCCCACGTGTCCCCCTACACCGCCGTCACCGACCTGGGCAACCTGCTGGGCCAGGCGGGCTTCAACATGCTGACTGTGGTGAGACGGCCTCGGGTCAAAGTTCAGATTCTCTAACGAGACGACTCAGAATCAGGATCAGGTTTATTGCCAAACAGACTGATTATTCTTTTCACTCTGGACGAATCAGTTGAATGTAAAAATTTTTGGTTTGTAATTATCTGAAAATCAGTGTGTGTGCGTGCGCGACCACGTTAATGCTTCCCCTCTGTCTCTGTCTGTTCCAGGACACTGATGATGTTCAGGTTCACTACCCAGGAATCACTGAAGTCATGACGGATCTACAAGGTACAAACTGCTTCAGTGTTGAAAAGCGGCTGATTTCAGATCTGCTGTTTGCTTTGGACTGACAGTGGTCAGTTTATTAGGTACACCTGCACAACAGAATGAAGCTCCACAGGAAATCCAACCTTTAGGTTCTTCGTCTGTACTTAAAGTGGTTCCTGACACCAGCAGCTTTTTACAACACGAGCTTTTGTTTGTGAGCCGAGCAGGGATGGGTGAGAGCAACTGTGCCTGGAACAGGAAGTCCATGTTGCACCGGGACACCATATTAGCAGCTGCAGCCATTTATAAAGGTGAGTCACATCCTGTCACATGATGAAAACATGTTACTCTTAAACACCAACTGACCACACAGACACCGAACAGCAGGACCCTGGTTGGGATTTTGTCGTCCTGGCCATAAAAACAGGATAAAGCATCTTTATTGTAGAAACGGTCAGCTGACAAACGGGCTCATACAAGTTTATTTCGGTCCAACTGCTGGTCCTATTTTTGGCACTTCTGTTTTTCCACTTTTAGAGATGAGTCCTTCCTCTATGAAGCGGATCTGTCATCACTGCACTGACGATCAGAGCAGCTGTTAATGTTGTAACTTCCTCTTCCTGCAGCCGAGGGTTCAGGATGTCAGACCTGTCTCAGTACAGACACTAACAAAACGTTGGACTGTTCCTTTAGTTACAGCCCAGCACTAAACGATGCCTCTGTTTGAAAATGTTTCAGAGATGTATGGTAACGAGGACGGATCCATCCCCGCCACCTTTGAGATCCTCTACATGATTGGCTGGAAGCCTCATGAGTCACAGGTAAGACACCTCAGGTCCATTGCTCCTCGAGGAAAAGGGCTCCAGAAAAAAGATCCAGGACAAGGTTCAAACAAAGCAAGTACAGAATAGTCCCTGAGTCCAGATCCCATCCAGAGACTGACAGCACCAATGAATATGGTGTCCTCATAGTGAATTTCTCTTGAGTGACATGGTTCCAGCTCTGCCTCTTGTTGATTTGTACTACATTTCCCAGAGTCCAACTGTTTAACCAGACAGCCTGTGTGGGATTATGGGATTATCATGTTCCTTAAAGTCCATCACTGCTGGGTTTTATCCATCAGTCTCATCTGTGAAGACGTGAATTAATGGTTTCAATCTCTGTCTCTCTCAGGCCAAACCAGCGAAGCGAGGCTCAGCCAGCGTGTCGTTTGGGGATCTGTCAAAGCTCAACCAGCCGCCCCCCCCGGCCCAGTCATAGCCCCCCCCCCCCAGAATTTATTGAAACATCAGTGGTTTGTAGTTGGGTCAAATATAGGCCCAGTGTCCAGTTTATTGGGAACCCCTCAGTAAGTCTAACCCAGCAGTGAGAGGGGGCTGCGGTTTGTGCTGCTGTGAAACACAAACTGAACCCCCGACCCCTGGGTCCGACTCAGGGGTTCCTAATAAGCAAACAAAGCAGCTCAGGGACACTTGTGTTTCTTTAAACAGGAACTTGGGGAAAAGCAGCTGTGATGTTGCAACTTCAGAATAAAAGTGACTCAATCCAGGAGGAAGTTGAAGTGGCAGAAAACACTGGAGCTGTGTTTGTTGTGGTCGGACACACTTTAACATCTGCAGAACAGGAGACGGCCTGCTGGTTCTGTTAAATCTGTAGTCTTCTATACGCAGCAGTAGAAATGAACATGGTACTGTTTCAGGATTTCTGTGTCTACATGGATTCATCAGTAGATTCAGATGTTAATTAAAAACGTTGAAGACCAAACCTGTGGATTGTCATGTTTCAGTCTTTACGACTTTATTTCATACAGTGACAGAATATTTTGGGCCTTCAGGATTTCAGCCCCCGCCCACCCACTCACCCGCCCAGTGTATTTTGTCACCAAAAGCCACAAGTCTCATTTGTTTCCTCCACATTTATGAGTCAGACCTTGTCACAAGAAAAACCCACTTAGTTCTGCTCCTCAGTCGGAGCTGCAGACATGTTGCTTCAGGTCTGCTTCCTCCTCGCTGGATCTTTCTGCTGCTGCTCGGGTAAGAAAATCTACTTTGCACCATCACAGCCTCAGAGCTGGACTGGACTACACATACTTACTGTATACTACTTTATATGTGTAGTACGTGCAGTACTAGATACACATACTCTACTACTTTATATGTGTAGTACGTGCAGTACTAGATACACATACTCTACTACTTTATATGTGTAGTACTGTGTTTTCTTGTAAGAACAGGAGAAGGAATGTCTTTAAAAGTGTTCAGGACAGTGTTGACAGTAAAGGTAGTAAACATACCAATCCTTCAGTCAAACTTCTGGACCTTTTCAGAACAATGATGCTGAAGTACTGACTCTGCACAGTCACACTTCACTTGTGGACCACAAAGGTCCTGGAACAGGTTTTTAGCCCTTTTCCACCTGATGTTCTGATCAGTCGATGATGGTTTTGTTGCAGGTCGAATTCACAATGTGGTGAATGTGCTACAGAACACAAGGGCCACTCTGCCCTGTCCTGACGGGACCAGGGACGACGTGACATGGAGCCGCCTCAGAGGGGGGGTGAAGGTTTCACTGGTCACCATCAAAAAAGGCAAAGTGGATCTAACTGAGAGCCGCTTTGGGCCCGGGGCAGACAGCTCTCTGCTGATACACAGTGTTCAAGACACTGACTCTGGTATGTACTTCTGTAATACAAAAAATGTTTATCTGAACGTGACCACAGATCCCAACATGGTGCGTCCAGACCAGAATGGAGAACCTACTGCAGGGGGCACAGACAAAGAGGCCCAGCAGCTCCCAGACCTGTGGAAAATACCTGTCGGTGTCGTCATTGGTGCTGCTCTGGTCCTCCTGGCTGTCCTCGCCCTGAGGGCCTGCTCCAGACACACAGACACACACACCAGCGAGGCCAGAAGGGGGGCAGAGGTGATCTATGAGGAGATCGAAGACAAGCCTGATGTAGAAAGTCCGTACTACTGGTCGGGCATCAGCCAAACTCCAGACACCTCCACACCAACAAATACTAACATGTACAGCAGCGTGCACAAACAGGAAACTAAAAGTCCCTGGACCGAGTGTGTGTATTCCTTCGTGCAAAATCCTGCAGAGGCAGGAAGCATCAGTCAGTAAAAACCTGCCAGTGTTTGTGCTGACTGCTGCAAAAACCAGCCTCCCTCTGACATCTGGAGTCCTGGCACATCCAAACAACCATCAGTGCCAGTTCTGCTGCGACACATGTGACCAGATGTTTTATTATTGTTCTCTGACGTGGTTTCGGGAGAAGTACTCACAGCCTTTACTGAAGTACAAGTACTAATACTACACTGTACTAATACTACACTGTACCAATACAAGTAAACTGCTTGATTTGAACAGTAAAGACAAAGATTCTGTCTATGACCAGAGAAAAACTGTGGTGCGTTAAATGACGTTAACGTCAATTCAACCAATTATTGATTATTGGGTTTAGTTTGTATTGTTGTATTTTGGTCTCACTGTTGTCAATGACGCTGAACTTCCTTCAATAAAGTTTCATTAATTGTAAACACGTGATCATGTGACGTCGTTGCCATGACATCCCTTTGTTTACATGGAGCTGCGGAGTTAGCGGCTAAGCTAGCTCTGGTTGACAACGAAGCTGCAGCTTCTCGTCGCCATTTGAGCCTGATGGTGAGTGAATCACACACTTTATTGTTAGTGTTGATAATAATAATCAATAATAATAGTCACATCGTGTTAGCTAAGGCTTCACCGGGTCCTTATTTCCAGGCGCCCAAAACTAAAAGCAAGAAGTCCGCGAAGACGAAGTCGTCGTCGGTGGTGGACGGTCTGTCCACGGAGGAAATGTCCAAGGACCAGGTCAGAGCTGAAGCTAACCGGGTTTAAAGGGTTCGAAACGTCTTAGATAAACCAGGTCTATTACAAACAACTGGACCTACATACAGCTGCAGTACAGTCTGGTATTTACTACATGTACTACTACTACATGTACTAGTACTAGTACTGCTGGTAAATAGACACACATGGACCTGGGGGGGGTCAACATATGCAACACATTTATTTTCCCTTTTTCTGATTCAGTGTGAATTGGAAATAAAACCTGTTCCCCAGTACAGACCAGATACTGCTGCTTTAGACCACCATGAGCCGGATCCACTGTTACCTGTTCAGGCCTGTGTCTTTGTGCTGCAGCTGGAGGAGCACATCATTCGCCTCCGAGAGGAGCTGGACAGGGAGCGGGAGGAGAGGAGCTACTTCCAGCTGGAGAGGGACAAGATCCAGGCATTCTGGGAAATCTCCAAGAGGAACCTGGAGGAGACGAAGGCCGAACTGAGGAACAGACGCAGGGAGAGAGAGGAGGCAGAGGAGCGCCACCGAGTGGAGATCACCGTGAGCTGCCCCTGATCTGTCACTGAACTTGAATAAACATTTTCCCCTTTTGTTATTATGAGACTGACCCATTTGAAATGAGAGATAAAACTACTACAGTGAGATATTTGTCACATTCATGACCAGTTAGACTGGACTGGTTAGATCCTCGTACACCAGGTGCCACTGTACCATATGATGCTCAGTGTGGGTCTCATTAGAAAACCACAGCTCGGTTCGTTAAAGGATTATGTTTACCTCCAGGTCTACAAGCAGAAGCTGAAGCACGTCCTGTCTGAACACCACAACACCATCACCGAGCTGAAGATGGACGGCACCGCCTCGTCCTCACTGATCCAGAACCAGCACACAGAGTCCGAGCTCGGGCTGCGGAGAGACGTGCACGGTCTGCGGGAGGACTTCAGAGAGAGGAGGCTCCAGAACCAAAACTGCATCAAAGAGCTGCGACTGGTGAGGCGGCACCAGGTTAACGTGACGTTTTCCTCTCGTGGTTCCGTCTCCTGTTGTGTTTGACGTTTTGCTTCTGGGTCTCAACAGCAGCATCAGGTGGAGTTAATGGAGCTGACGAACGAGTACGACCGGACAATCAGAGGTGACGAAACCTGATCAGTCTTAGTGATCGGTCTCATTGATCCACACTGAAACAACTGGAAACCCAATGATGTCAGAATCTGTTTGCAGCCTGAGAAATGACAAAGTGCTGGAACATCCTTTAAAATCTGCAAAAAGACTGAAATGACTTTACTCTTTACTGTTTTAGCTAATTCTTACTGCTGGTACAACAACAGACAGAAAATGAGCCTTTTAAGATAAAAGTTAAAATCTGTCACTTTTACTCTGAAACTTCAGTCCAAACTTTTAGCGCTTTGCTAAAACAGGCCGAGGTGTTTATTTCTGAGCTGAAACCAAAAACTGCTCTTTAAACTTTTCCTCTGTTGCTCATCCAACAGAAATTGAGATCAAAAATCAGAAGAAAATGCAGGCGATGGTGGAGGCGGAGGACAGGAAGCGCAGGGCTGAGGTCAGCGAGCTGGAGGACAGGATGAGAAGTCGTGTTGCGACTCTGACGGAGGATCACGACCGAGCTCTGAGAGGGGCTGAGGAGTACTACTCTGCTGCTCAGAGCAAAGTGCTGGCGGACCAGAAGGTGCTGAAGGTAGGACACATCCCGGACTCACCACAGGCCTGGGCTCAAAGTACAGAATGTGTCACATCACTACCGCTGATTCTGAAAGATCGTGTGGTGACGTCTGACCATGTAGTGGCAGCACTGACCTGAATCAAAGCTGCTCCATATCCCAACTCTCAGTCAAGCTTCAGAACCCCTGGATCCTACATTTCCCACAATCCACCTTGTAACAGATGCTCTCTTCATGGTAAACAGCCACGTCTGTCAGACGTCCCACCTCAGTGTGTGATGTATGTGTTCGAGTCATTTCTGTGGCATGAAACATCAGTAAATGAACTCTGCGGAAAGGCCCTTCAAGCAGCAGGGGGCGAGCTCTCACGCTGCCGTCTGGTTTGCAGGAGGAGCTGGCGGAGGTGCAGAAGCAGCACGCGCGAGCAGACAAAGAACTTTCAGCGGTGCAGCAGGAGAACCGGCGTCTGAGCGAGTCTCTGCAGGACGCTGAGCTGCAGCTGCCCGAGCTCCACAAACAGCTGCAGCAGCACCACCAGGCCAGGGCTGCGGCGGCGGTGAGTCCCCACACACCACACACAGCTTCTAACCCTAACCCTCCCGTGGGCGTAACCCAGTGAACAGAGCCAAAGAAAAGGTGAGGCTCAGTGTTGTAAAACCTGCACCTGCTGCTACTGGTTTGCAGCTAAAGGGTCGTTCAGACAAATGAAAAGGCCATGAAGTGAATCATCAAACTGGCAGCACTGATGGTTTTCTTTAAACAGGCGAGCAGAGCGCGTGTGAAGGCCACGGAGAAGGAGCTGAGGGATGTGACGGTGCAGCTAGAGCTGCTGCTGCAGGCGTTCCAGAAGGTAAACCCAGTTTCTCCCAGGTTTTCACCTTCCAGCGCGCAGGGTTTGTGCTGTGATCGTGTTGTGTCCGGCAGGTTCAGCAGGAGCGGGACGAGCTGCTGGAGAAGCAGACGGAGGCCATCCTGGCCGTGCAGCAGAAGAGCGGGCTGAAGGAGCTGCTGCTGGACAGGAAGCTGGCTGCTCTGACAGAAACTGTGGAGAAGAAGGAGGCCGAGCTCTGTGCCGTGCTCTCTTCCTCCAGCATCGAGCAGGCTGCAGGCAGCGGCTCCACAAACAGACTCCAGGTACGGACCTCCACCTGTCCACTACAGAACCAGTACTGGTGATGGCGTGTCCGTATTTGTTCTCAGCACTTACACTGTAGGTCAAACAGTCTGAAACTGTCTTCCCTGCCTGCAGGAAATGCTGGCGTCTAAACAAATCACCATCAGCGCCCTACAGGACGACTTGGCGCGAGAATCTCAGGTGAGTCATCTCTGAGAATTTGGCGTTTCTTGAAAGCGGTTGGGAGCACTGAGTGCATGTGGTGATGTCCTGCAGGAGTACGACCAGCTGCTGCACATCTGTGAGGAGAGGCTCCGGGTTCTGGGCGTCCCGCTGCAGGACCTCCCCTTCAGGCCCGCTGAGCAGATCCTGAACGGGCCGACCCCCAAACACTGAACCTGTCCATCAGGCTGAGCTGCCCGCCTGCTGCCTCCCTCCATCATGTTCTGGAGACAAGCTGAAGAAAAACCAACACGACTGTTTTTCGCTGGTCGCTGGCTGGTATTTTTCTGGGTTTCAGTCTTTAGGCCAGAACCTTTGACACACTGTGACACAAGACATTTCTAAACTCCACTCACAACAAACGCCACTCGCGAGTTCAGTCAGGAAAACAGAAAACAGTCCACACAGTCCAAATGTTCCGGCCCATTCCCTTTACTCACATTGAGACAGACAAGCAGATCATGTAGAAATCATATTTACACTCTATGTACAAACTTGATGGCTTATGGTTCTGTTACATTCACCAACGTGAACTCGACCAGTTCCAGGTCTGGTTCTGATTATCAGGAGCTGTTCGGTGTGGAACCTAGACTACAAACCGACATGATCATGCACAGGAACCAAAGCTGCTGTTTGAATTTGTGCCTATTGCCTGAAAAAACACGTCCAACATGTCTGAACAGTGACTTTAATGCTGCTGCTCACACAGTCAAAATAAATGACAGCACAGAAAAGTGCTAACGGAATCTTTCAAGCTTCAGTTTTGTTTCTAACTCATTGTTGCAGGTCTCCCTAATCCCACAAGGTCTGTCAGTGCCACCTAATTTCAGGTTTGGAGATTGGCAGTAACCTCTGACTGTAACCTCTGCTATGATAAACAGCTGCTCTTTGCACAGTGATGTTTGTGGGAACCCAGCACGGTTCAGTTCTGTGGGCTCGGTCTCTGCAGAACTTCACGCAGCCTGTTAGTGTTTTTACTGCTGCTGCAGCTCCAGCTGCTGCTGCTGCTGAAACGGTCCCCTCAGTCCCCTTATTTCTAAAAAAAGGTCTGAAAGGCCTTTCTTCAATGCTTTGTAAACACAAAAGTTAAAAAAATGCCCAACATAATTCCCCAGGTGAAGGTCTTTTCTTCTGACTTAGTGTTTTGTCCAAACCCTAAACTTGTTCAGTTCAGTGAGTTCAAATGAAGAAAACCTGAAAATCGTCACAGGGTTCCTCCGAGTGTCTGTGAAGATCATAGAAAGTTGTACATTACAGAGCTACAGGTTTCTCTGGTCACATAATCAGAGAGCTGAGTTTACTACTCATGGTGTGGTTTCCACATGGACTGGGCTGAACCTGGCATCTGGCAGGGGGTGACAGGAGGTTCAAGGGGAAACTGACCTGCAGGTTTTCCCTCCTTCGACCTCCTCAGGAGATTCTCCCAGACCACAGGCCCAGGACTGAGCAGTTTTTTGTTTGTTTGTTTCGGAGACTTCAGAGCCGGGTCAGCAGGTGCCGTGGCTGCTGTGCTCGAAGACTCCCTTTTTGAAGAAGGACGAGAACTCGCAGATGCCGTGTTTGGACAGATGGAAACTGCCGTCGGTGTCGGGCCTGAGAGGAGAGCTGGAGGACGACAGCATCACCCGGAATAAGCTCCTCAGATAACGCTGCACAAACACAACACAGCACAAAGTCACCTTTCACTTGCAGGCCTCCTCAGCACAGCTTCATAACATCGACTTTTCTGTCAGTAAATAAAACTGATTTTAAAGTCCTGCCTCCAGGTGGCTCCGGCGTTCAGACACCATCCGCTCATCCCGGTTTCCAAACAGCTTCTTCGGAGGGAACTCGAGAGCTGCCAGCTGAAACAGAGACGCCGTCACAAACTGATTATATGTCATGACGAAGAAAAACAACCATGTTAATCACATTTGGAACATCATCAGGTATAAATGTACAAATGTTTGTGTTGATTTTATATTGACATTTACACCAAACTTAACCCTAACCCTAACCCCATTAGTGACGCTAACCCTAACCTGACCACTGACCCCATTAGTGACCCATTAGTGACGCTAACCCTAACCTGACCCCATTAGTGACCCATTAGTGACGCTAACCCTAACCTGACCACTGACCCCATTAGTGACCCTAACCAACCACTGACCCCATTAGTGACCCATTAGTGACGCTAACCCTAACCGACCACTGACCCCAATAGTGACCCTAACCGACCACTGACCCCAATAGTGACCCTAACCGACCACTGACCCCATTAGTGACCCTAACCGACCACTGACCCCAATAGTGACCCTAACCGACCACTGACCCCAATAGTGACCCTAACCAACCACTGACCCCATTAGTGACCCATTAGTGATGCTAACCCTAACCTGACCACTGACCCCATTAGTGACCCATTAGTGACGCTAACCCTAACCTGACCACTGACCCCATTAGTGACCCTAACCGACCACTGACCCCAATAGTGACCCTAACCTGACCACTGACCCCATTAGTGACGCTAACCCTAACCTGACCACTGACCCAATTAGTGACCCTGACCGACCACTGACTCCATTAGTGACCCTAACTGACCACTGACCCCAATAGTGATGCTAACCCTAACCCGACCACTGACTCCATTAGTGACCCTAACCCTAACCCGACCACATTAGTGACCCTAATCCTAACCTGACCACTGACCCAATTAGTGACCCTAACCCAACCACTGACCCCATTAGTGACCCTAACCCTAACCTGACCACTGACCCCATTAGTGACGCTAACCCTAACCCGACCACTGACTCCATTAGTGACCCTAACCCAACCACTGACCCCATTAGTGACGCTAACCCTAACCTGACCACTGACTCCATTGGTGACCCTAACCCGACCACTGACCCCATTAGTGACCTTAACGCTAGCCTGACCACTGACCCCATTAGTGACCCTAACCAACCACTGACCCCATTAGTGACCCATTAGTGACGCTAACCCTAACCGACCACTGACCTCAATAGTGACCCTAACCGACCACTGACCCCATTAGTGACCCTAACCGACCACTGACCCCATTAGTGACCCTAACCGACCACTGACCCCATTAGTGACCCTAACCGACCACTGACCCCAATAGTGACCCTAACCAACCACTGACCCCATTAGTGACCCATTAGTGATGCTAACCCTAACCTGACCACTGACCCCATTAGTGACCCATTAGTGACGCTAACCCTAACCTGACCACTGACCCCATTAGTGACCCTAACCGACCACTGACCCCAATAGTGACCCTAACCTGACCACTGACCCCATTAGTGACGCTAACCCTAACCTGACCACTGACCCAATTAGTGACCCTGACCGACCACTGACTCCATTAGTGACCCTAACTGACCACTGACCCCAATAGTGATGCTAACCCTAACCCGACCACTGACTCCATTAGTGACCCTAACCCTAACCCGACCACATTAGTGACCCTAATCCTAACCTGACCACTGACCCAATTAGTGACCCTAACCCAACCACTGACTCCATTAGTGACCCTAACCCTAACCTGACCACTGACCCCATTAGTGACGCTAACCCTAACCTGACCACTGACTCCATTGGTGACCCTAACCCGACCACTGACCCCATTAGTGACCTTAACGCTAGCCTGACCACTGACCCCATTAGTGACTTTATCCCTGAACTAAATCTTTGCTCTGTAACTGGACTGAGAAGGTGGATGGCCTGGAAGCTTTACTGGGAGCCTCAGACCCCTGTGTTGTTTCTTCTAAACTGGGATCTGCTGTCTCACCTCTGGATACTTCAACTTGAGGCTCTTGTGCATTTCCCTGAAGCGACTGTAACGTCTGAACACGGTCCAGGTCTCGTCCATCACAGTGATCTGACGAAAGAGTGAACAGAGATTCAGCTTCACCAAAAAGATCAAACTGTCTGATCTTTGTGAAGTTTCAGCAGCTTCAGGTTGGACACAGGTTCCTCATGAGTCGTACAAACACAGGACTGAGGTTTTAATGCAGAGAAACAGACCTAAAATGAGGGACAACAAACAAACGGCTTTGACGCTTTTATTTATCATCCTCACACACTTTCTGGTTGATCTTACAGCTCACTATGAGCTGAAACTGAAGATTCTGTGTTGTTTGTTTTTTCAGATGATTATTTTTAGTCACAGACCTGTTCGATGTTCACCACAGTAAAGTTGTAACACCGCCTGCGTTCAGCTTTAGGACAAAACATTCTCCAGCTGATCCCAGGAAAGTTCTGAAATATTTTATATTAACAAGCAGGAGAATTTTCCTCAGCCTCTAAAGAAAGTCTGTCAGAGACTTTAGAGACTTCCTGTTGCTGCAGCTGTTGCACAAATGCAGCCAATAACTAGTGAAGGTACAGTAGAATAGGAATACTACAGTATAACTTCATATTGAAGTACAGTACTTTGGTAAATGTACTTTTTCCACAACTGCACATGAGGATGATGAGGAGTCAGAATGTGTCGAGCAGAGAAGAAGAACAGCTGAACACACTCACCTTCACCTCGAACTCAAAGTGCTCGTCCTTCCCCTGCCCGCGGAGAACGTAACGGGGAATGCTAATTTTAACGGGCTCCTGGAGGCCGCCGGAGCTCGTGGCGAAAGGACGAGATACCAAGTGCTGCAGAGCAAGTGGCCCAGAAAGGAAGGAAGCAGAAAAAGAGAAGAAACAAGAGGTGGAGGATAAAGAGCCGACTCCAAACAAATCACGATCACACATCAAGTCAATCAGTTTGAACTTTTAGCAGCAACACAAGAGTCATACAAAAATTCAACCTTTATTATTCTGCTTACACAATTAAAATGCTCCCACTGTGTGAAATCATAAACTTTATGTACATATTGATCATATTTACGCTCTAATCATTTCACATCATGACAAATCTTTTCTTCAATAATTAGAGGAACCAGCCAGTGATTTTCTCCGTTTTCCATCCAGAGACTAACAGTGTGACATGTGAATCCAGAACCTGGTTTAGCTTACTGGTCTGTGCCAAAAACCAGCTCCAGACGCTGAGAACGGCATCACTGTTTACAGTCTCTGGTTCCACTGCTCCTCCAGCTTCTCTCTGGTCTCAGCAGCGTCTGGAGCTGGTTTTTGGAAACAGACGGGCCTCCCATTGTTGGTGAGGAAGAACCATGTGAGCCAGGTCAGCGGTGTGGCTCCCTGCTGTGTTTTTAATAGTTTTTGGACAACAATGGAGGTCTACGGTACAGACCCACAAGCTGAACCAGGTTCTGTATTCACACACATTCATTGGTGCTGTTAGTCTCTGGATGGGATCTGGACTCAGGGACACACACTGAATCAGCAGCTGGACCCTTTGAGTAACACCTGTCTCCCTTTGATAAAGAACCGTATAAGAACACACTGAAGAATAATCAACGACTAAAACAGACAAAGACATTTGTGTCATTCAGCCTTTTCATTCGACTGACAGGGAAGAGATTACAGCTCATACATGATGCAGCATTTCAACTTTACAGCCAAATCACAATTACATAACTGATTGAAAAGTTTAAAAGATATTTAAAATGTTTTAAAAATAGTTTCAGGTGTGTCCATGATGAAGTCTGTGAAAGGGCAGCAGCTTATTTCATACACCCTAAAACAAGTAACTGATCATTTTGTTTAAAGAAGACGTTGTTTCAGACAGACAGATGAAACTGGCTCAGGTACACAGGTGATTAATCAGGATCATGGCTTCTGAGGTGCAGCCAAAACACAGCTTCCAGGAACTGCACTGGCTGCTGTGGTCAGAGTTGGAGGGCACAGCAGCTGACCTCCGCCTGGAATCCTTCTTGTCCTGAGTTTGTGGTCTTTGAGTTGTAAAGATGATATCTACCACCAGGCAATTGTCATTCTGCCTCACAAGCAGGCATCTGATGTCTGAACGCCTGCGGAGGCGGAGTTCCTGAAACTGGGGCTGGATGGGGACCAGACTGGAGCCCCGGGGTACCGGGTGGAAGACGCCATCCTCCCGGAGAAGAGCTACATGAGTGTCTGTCAGGAGGAACTGGAAGATGGCGTCCTGGTGCACATGAGTTGAGTTCTTGACCTTAACAGTGGTGTAGAGAAGAGGACAAACGTCAGCGAGAGAAGGTTTGCCAGGACCATCCATGTTCCCGTGGACGATGTAGAGCAGGTCCGCAAGGACTCGCTTGAATCTGGAAGTGACATGAAGTCCGCTGTCCAAGATGATGTCAGGAACATTGGTCGTCCAATCCAGTGAGAGGACCATGAGGTCACTGGATAGTAATGGGTGACCATCAGTACCTTCAGAGAACTTTGTAGGACCAAAAACCTTCAGTAAAGCCTTGCAGAACTCCTGGGTTAGCTCTTTGCTGTAGGTGAAAACAGCTAAGACTGTGTCTTCTGTGGAGCCGATTAAGCGGACATGTTGTCCCGCCAAACTAATCTGGACCTTCTTGAGTTCCAGAAGATTCAAATGGTGAAATACAGCCAGGGTGTCCTCAGAATCTGCACCTGTTGAGACTACTGTTATATCATTTTCTGACAAAAGCAAGCACCCAGGTTTTGGGATGGGTTGCTTTTGGTTGGCCGTTTTGAGCCAGAAGATACTCAGTAGTTTGCAAATCTGCTTTGGTGGAGCCAGGGATTCCAACTTTTCTAGCATCTTCAGGGATGAAAGTGACTGTAGGTGAGACAAGGCAGGTGGAAGTTCAACCAGCCTCTGATAAAACACTTCAGGACTTGGGTTTTTTACAGAGACCACAGATCCCTTGGGCCATGTTGAGACATCTGGGATTGTCAACATGTCACAACTCTGTAGAAGAGTAAGGGTGCGATCCCTCAGCATATCAACCAAAGTGATTTTATTTTCTGCAAGGATGCAGGGTTCTGCAAGGACGCAGGCTTCTGGTTCTGGTTTAAGCTGCATGTGATGGATCAGTGGCAGCTCTTTGGACATCATGGTCGCGTACTGAGCGAGCACAACCTTAATTTCAGCTACTCCAACATTTCGAATGATGTCCCGTGTGTCTTGTAGCTTCCTACCAGCGTCTTTGTAAACTTTAGACAGCTTTTCTCCAAAATAGCCCAAATAGTACTTCCTGTTGGCTGCCACTTTATCAGCTCGTCTGTCTGCCTTTTCTTTTGTTCCCCCATTAACAGCCTCCTTCGACGTCTGCTTGTGACCATTGACGGACTTCAGGAACTGACCACAAGAAAGTCCTGCATCTTCTAGACTTCCTGGTTTTTGTTTGACCATTGAGTAAGAATGACAGTGTCCATTTACGACCAACTCCTTCGCTTTTTCTTTCACCTTTTTGTCGTCATCAGTAACACAGCAGGCAGAATCGATTCTGTTCTTGTTTTCATCAAATGTGTCCGTCTGGGCGTTTGCTGAGGTAACGAAACACTTGGCTTGTCCAGCGTCGCAATGATTATGGTCACAAACTGCCTGGACCACTTGTCCACAAGGGATATCCACTTCTCCTGGCCACCATTTGTTTTTGTCACTGTCTTTATGAGACTCTGAAGCCTTTTCCTCCATGGCTGCAGCTGGTGACTCTAGTTTTTCTTCTCTGTGAAGCCTTATGAGGCCACACTCGGGTTCCTCCGGCATGTTCTCTGAGCAGCTAAAAGGAACGTTCGCCTCGAGCTCCGGAGCAGGCAGGAAGCTAGACGACAACCCATAGGCTCTCTGTGTGCACAAGGGGGAGTCCGTGACTACAACACAGGATGTGAAGGTTCTCTGAATTATACTGAAGTCCATAATCCACCCCAGTGAGAATTACAATTCCTCCATCACCAGGTGCACACCACGTGAGACGTACGTGATTCAGAATTAACAGTGAAGAGGTTGACATGCAAATTAGGAAAACAAGTGTATGAAATTATTCTCAACATTTTTGAAAACTTGAAATGGTTCCTGTGATCACGTCCTCAGGAGTGAGCAGTTGTCAGACATCTGCAAATACTGATTTAACCAAGAGTGATTCTACACTGACTGAAGGGCCTGTGAGCTGCCTGGAGATTTTAAACAGAAACACGACGATCACGTTCAGATTCTTCCTGATGCCATCGGTTTTAATGTGATGCTGATTACAGGATTACAGACCTTTGATGATTTAGAAAAATCCCAAACCCTAATTAAAAGCTGATCTTACCTCATATTTCTGCCTCCTTGGATTATCGATTTGCAGCTTCTCATCATCCTGAAAACAATAAACAAAGTTAATATTTTTATTCTGCAAAATGACGAGGATCAGCTCTGCTTTGTAAGACCTGCAAATTCTACCTCATGGCCACAGACAAAAAAAATGGAATAAACAAAACTGGGATAGTTAAAGTATGAGAGAAGGTCCACCTAAAAGGACGACTAACCAAGTTCCAGAGCAGGGACAGTGTCATGGTGACACACTGGATCCTGCACGTCATTACTGAGAGAAATAAGGATTCTAGAGTAACCCAACCCTAAACAGGCCCAAAGTGACAGGTGTGAAAACTACATAACCCGTCATCAGCTCTGTTAAAGGAGCAATGGTCCAAAAACAGTCCGATCTTTGAGTTTGTGTTGTGAACAGAACACACTCTGGGCCTTTTGTTTGACTACACTGTGATTGTCGTCATCTTTCTGTGACTAGTTTCTGGATGAATCGTTATGTCTGTAAAACACAGGAAACCATCTTTGTTTCCCTTCCACCCACACATGACACATAAAGAGATCAATTCAATGAAACATGCCTCAGTCCATAATCCCAAAGAATTCATTTCCAAAAGACGTGACACAGAATCAACAGCACTGTCACACTGAAGACGCTGCAGTCAGGAAACCGCCAGATTAACAAAACAGCTGGCGACTGATGTTCTGATGTAAAGGTGCGTTAACTCCTCTGACCTACCCTGAGAGATTCACAGGACAGGGACAGATCCATGCTGCTGCTGCCATTCAGCAGATTCATCCGACGCAACCGTCGCTGCACCTCCTCTTCGATGTACGCATTTATCCTGTACAACAAACACAGAACCAACATGAGCCAGGAAACATTAACTAATTAGTTTCTAGAAGTCATCATGGTTCCCTGAGTTACTGATCAGCTTGGTAATCAATAATTCTCCATGTATTGATGTTTCAGCTGCATCACAAACTTATTGTGTTGTAACTGATAAAAAAAACAGCAGCTGCAGTTAAAAAAATTTTTCTACCTCATGTCCAGCCTAACACCAGCTAATCCACAGGTATGAGTTGACCCTGGATCAGTAAAGTCAAATCCTCTCTGGGAGGGTATCAGAAGACCAAGCAGCAGGCTGAATGTTTTCCTCCATAAAGAAGAGCGGTGTTGACTGACGTACCTGTCGTCGGACAGCGGCAGCAGCGGGTTCAGACTCTGGACGTGGCTGACAGGGGAGCTGCTGTGACCCGTCTTCTCGTCGCTACTGATGGACTGAGTCCTGTTTTCTTCCCCCTCGCTGATCCTCTGCCTGAGCTTCTGGATCTCCCGCTCCACTCTGGGGGGACGAAGACAAAACAATAAGCTCAGCATTCACACAACAGTACGAAACATCGCAGATTTCATCTCATCTCGGGCCCTTTGTGCTGGTTTCTCTCAGCTGGTGATTCTGGGACTCTGGAACAAACAGCCAACTTAAACAACGTGCAGGTTTCTGTTTCTGAAAGCATCACCTGTTTCCTATCAATCCATTTGTTTTAAACCCACAAAGGTTTGACTTTTATTACTTCTTTCTTTTCACTGTTACATCATGACGCTGCAGGTTTGTCACTGATTGAAGCGTCAAAAGCCCATTTCAGACACAGACTGTCATTTTAAAGATGAACCCAGTTGATGCTGCAGCTCCAACTCTGTTCACTGAATATCTGCACACAAACCTCTGCTGCTCCAGGTCGGCCCCCGTCCTCAGGTTCCTCTGGACAGAGCTATTGGGTCTCTGCTCCTCGGTGTTGGGCTCCAGGGAGATGCTGCGCCTCAGGGCCGAGTGTCTCCTTTCAAGCCGGGACACCGCTTGCTCCATCGCCTCCCTCTGCTGCTTCTCCTTGGACTCCAGTATCTCCTTCTCCTTCTGCCTCACCTTCTCCTCCTGCCGGGCCACGTTGGCTGTGAACTCATAGGTCTCCTGGAGCTGCTGGAGCTGGTGGGCACTGTGTCGATGGAGGTTTATTTTCTCCTCTTTGTCCTCCAGCTCCTTCTCCACCTGGTACAGCATGTTGTCCAGAGCCGGTGGACTGTCGCAGTTCCCGTTGTAGCCTCCGCCACTGCGCTCCAGCATCTCCACAGCTCTCTGCTTCTCCTCGGCCAATGAAGGCAGGAGTCTGTCAGCCAGGCTGGCCAGCTGCCGCTCCTTAAACTGAAGTCTGTGCTCAGCCTGTTTGACCAGCTGGTCCTCCTGGCAAACAGCTGTAGCATCCTGCGCTCCCCTCTCCTGCGTCTCCTTCAGCTGCTGCTGCCGTTCTTTGAGGCTGTGGGCGAGGAGAAGCAGCGTGTTACGATCAGCAGCGGCCTCCTTCTCCAGGCGCTCCCTCTGCTCCCGGAGCCCCTCCTCCAGCTGGCCTAGCTCCTTCACCTGGGCTACTTTAAAGTCTATGTATCGGGCCTGGGCGAACCTGGCCTCCTCACTGGGGTCCTCTCCACCCGGCCGTTCTCCAGCCTCTTTGGCACGGAGGAGTGCTTCTCTGATCTCGGCCAACGCTCGCCGCTCCTCTTCCAGGCGGCAGATGTCCTCCGGGGTCAGCAGGGTGGTGGCAGCTTCTTGTTTCTCCCTGAGCTGCTCCTCAAGCCTCCCCACCAGACTCAGCTGCTCCCGCTCCTGCTCCTCCAGCCGCCGCCGCTCGGTCTCCAGGCGAATCTTCTGCTCCTCTCGCTCTCTCTTCAGCCTCTCCAGCTCACGATAAATCTCAGTGTGCTCTGTAGCCTCCTGCTGCCGCCGCTGCTCCTCATCCTCCTCCTCTGCTACACCCTCCTGCTGCTGTCTCCGCCGCTGCCTCCAGAGATCCATTCCCTGGATCTCTAAGCGTCTCTCCTCCTCAAAGCGCTCCTTCTCTACCAGGAAGTCACGCAGGCGGCTCTCGATGTCCTGGCTGCGGCGGCGGAGGCTCTCCTCCTGATGGAGGATCCGCTGCTGCACCTCCTCGGACTCTTTGCGCTGACTCTCCACCTCCTGTTGGAGACGCTCCAGCTCCGCCTTCTCACTCTGCTGCTTGGCCTCCATCTCCTTGATCAGCCTCCTGCAGCAATAACAAAGACAAATATGGTTTGTTCCCTCTGGCTGTTTAGAGTAAAGAACTGAACAAACGTTTTAGCAGTTTAGATGTTTTAGATTCTTATGTCTGTCTGATCCCAGGGCAGGAGAAAAAGCCCTTATAGACCTTTAGAGTTCATGAAGAACCAGGAGTCCTGCAGCAGATGGCCTGACCCCAGAGCCCAGATCTGGGCAGTGTGGAGTCAGTCTGGGATAACAAAGTCCCAGGAGAAACTGTGTTGGGTCCAACCACAGAGACCTGCTGCTGGTTTAAGGCCAAAGGGGCCTTAATGAAACCATGTCATTTATATTAAAGCATCCCGTGTGTATTTTTAGGGTCTAAAACTGTCTTCAGTCTTTTCTGGCTCTTGAAGGTCAGCACGGCCTAAAGCTCTGTCTGATGGGACAGTTTTACCTAAACAAGGTTCAGAGGTTTGAATCTGTTCTTGTACCTTTTCAGCTCCAGTTTTTCAAGCTCCTCTCGCTGTTGTCTCTCAAACTCTAACCTGAAACAACAGAAACAAGTCATCAGCTTCTCTTTATTCACATCACAGTGAAGAAACACACACACACACACCAGCATTCGACAGCACAACTAATGATGTAAGTAAAAGCAGACAATTAGAAGGACGAGCTTTAAATGAAATGCAAGGCTGGAAAAACAAATGACATTTTCTACTGTCAGACAGCGAATGGAGACAGAAGCAGCAAGGGACGTGCAAAATACTGAGACAGACAATGAGGGTTCAGGGTGAAAGACTGGACGAGTCAACACACGTCTCTGTGTCAAACGGGACAGTTAGACAGGAAGTGGACGGCTGAGTCTACCTGAGGAAGACGGGGCCCTTCTCAGTGAAGAGACTGTCAACAGGACAGGGTGCATAGAGTTAATCACAGCGTGTAGAGCTTAGAGTGGATCCTTCCTGCAGTATGGGGGGTCTCATACAGACACAAAGCAGGTGCCTGTCATTTCTGTTCATATGTTTTTCTACATTTTGTTTTAGTCGCTTTCTGACTTCGCTCCTGATTGTGACGCTCCAAACCCAAACAGTACCAACCCTGCTGGGACAACAGGTGCTCTTCTTCAGACCTCAACACACAAAACCTTCAGGCCTGAAACGGTTCTAACAAAAGCTCTAGAGCTCTGAAGGGCGAACAACAGGAAGGGGACTGTTTGCTCAGGGACATGAAGTCCCACTATGTTTAATAAAGATGACCTACAGCGGCCTGGTATGGATTTATCGGAGGGTGTCGAAACAGGTTATTCACTTTGTTCCAGCTGCCTTGATATTGATCCGTCTCTTCCTGATCTGTGATTATTTAACTCGATTCCCTGAGGAACCGTGGTTGAGTGGTTTGTTGTATTTCTTTGAACATGACCTGTGTGAGACCAGACGCTGAGGAACCGTGACCCTGACCTCAGAGTTTCCTGGGGGGGGGGGTCTGAGCTGATCTGTGCAGGCAGCTGAGGTTATTTATTGACTCACCCAGGGTTGTAGAGCATCACAGTGGACAGGTTTTCACAGGACTTGGACAGATCCGTCATAGACAGGCTGAACGTAGGCAGCAGGCCGCTCTGAGGGGGAAAAGCTTCGAGGGTCAACTTCAGATTTTTGTCATGACGTGTGAATCAGAGCAGCAGCAGCTTCTTCATCTCACCTTGCGTTTCTCCCTCAGCTTGGCCGCCTCCTTTGGATGGTTGAAGCGAAACATGTTGGTCCTGCCGAGCAGAATAACAGCACCTGCACAACAAACGGCAGCTTTTTCTTTCTGCAGACGTGTTTCATGGACAGTGACATGAAGACGGATGAGATTCTGAGGTTTCTGATCTCCACCCCTCACCTTGGTTGAGCTGCGACGGCTCCGTCACCTGAACCCCGTTAACGGAGCACTGAGCTCCACCGAGCGGCACCAGAGTCACCGTACCGTTCTGGTTCTCAAACATGCAGTGTTCGCTCTCCAGGTCCAGCCCGTGCAGGACTACGGGACAGACACGGAACAGTCCACAACTAACAGTCACCTATGGATCTACTGTTTAACACAAGACCATGTGAACACAGGTCTCTTCTCATCTCACATCAGCTCATTTAAAGTACAAAAAATATATTTAAACCAGTGTCTCTGTGTAGAATGTGTATAATCAATAATTGGGTATAATCAATAACAGATGTCATGTATTAGCATGTTGGTGCAGGATGTTTATGTTTAAAGGCTCCACAGTGTCTGCAAACACAAAATACACTGATTTTATTTCCCACACAATTAAAACATGAAACTTCTTTCAAGCTGGCTCAAACTGATGGACGGACTCACTGATGTCTTGCTCCGTGGACGCGTCCTCTCTGCCCACGTACGTCCGTCCCTCCTGACAGGAGACACAAACAGCTGAGCTCAGATTTCTGTCCCTATGAGCTGCTACATGTTTCTTCTGCTCTATCAGGTTCTTTTTCATTCTGCTTAATCTCTGAGGACTCAAATATCACTTTCTTGAATCCAGACGAGCAGAGATGATGCTGGTGCTCACCAAAAACAAAAACAAACAGCAGTTCAAAGTTGGACAGGAAGCTGGTGAAAGACCCTGAGGGAGCAGTAAAGTACTGGATTTCTTAGCTGGAGTGTTGCAGGCGGTTTCTGACCTTCAGGTGGTAAAGGATGATGCCGGTGCTGAGGAGGTCGTCGTCGATGCCGATGAGGTGAGGCAGCTCAGAGTCCAAGACCACGCCGATCCCCTCCTTCCTCAGAGCCAGAGTCTCCTCCTGCAGACAAAAACACTTTGACTTTGTAAAGTTAACCTGTAACCTGCTGTTAAAAGCGTATCAGCATGAGAACCACAGATTATGAAGAAAGAAACAAACACTGACTTTAAGGATGTTCTGAGTCTCGTTCCATTTGTTGGTCCATTCTTTGGTCAGTTCCAGGACCTGCACAGACAAATCAGCAGAGTTTCAGCATTTATTCTGAAGCTAAAACAAAGACGTGAGACGTGTAGCGAGGAGGCTCAGGCTCACTCTGGCTTCGTTCTGGTGCAGTTTCTCCTCCATACTCAGAGCAGTGGGCGAATCCAGGAGAGCAATCTGACAAACAAACAAACACGAGCTGTCAGTAGCTGAAGCTCAGTCGCCTTCAGCTGTGGCGTCATTTCTATCACCACTAACAGCAAATAAGAGCAGCAGGAAACGACTGTGTTCAGCCGCCGCAGCGTTAGAGCAGAGCGCTGAATCGACAGCAGAGTGAGGCACCGGGCAAAACAACGCTCCCCCTGTGTGGCTGCATTTCGTTCTGTTCGTGGGTCCTACCTGGTTGCCCTGAACCAGCAGAGCCTTCAGTCGGGCGATCTCGGCCCGCAGCTCTCGGATCAGCCTGACGTTGGCGTCCTCGTTGATCGTGGGCTTGTTGATGATGTTCTTGGCTCTGTTGGCGTACCGCAGCGTGCTGAGGGTCTCGGCGTAGTTGACGTCGGCGGGGGAGACGGCTGCAACAGAGATTTTCACACAGTCAAACTTGAGTTTATTTGCGAAGGCGTAAAATATGTTTTAAATGAATGTGTCTCACTGGCGATCATGATGGTCTTGGAGTTGCCGCCCAGGCTGTCCTTCAGCAGCCACGTCAGCACCGAGTCTCTGTAGGGAACGAACACCGACTTCTTCTTCAGGTTGGTGTTCACGCCGTCCTGCGTCATGTCGGCTGGACAGAAACAGGAACCACATCGGTCAGCCAGAAATCCCAACACACACCGGACCCCAGACTGGATCCATGTGATCATCAAAGCCCTGTCTTCAACTGAAGGTCGACTTTCCTCCACACACGAAGAGTTTTCTAACACCCACAGTGAAACTGGTCCCACAATGTTAATGGACCATCATTCACCAGTTAGACCAGTTAGCCACTAATTCTTCACAGTGGGTCAGGCTGACAGATCTAAACCACCAGGCGGGTTCATGACACACAGAGACTCAGACCAAATATGTTGTTGTTATAAACTCTCTGTTCTCCTCCCTCACACCATCACCTCCACCCTCATCTCATCTGACAGGTCATTAATATCAATCAATAATCAATGACCCCCGGTGGTTGGAAGCTGTTCATGCTAATTAACCACAAAGGAGGCTCTGCCCAATGAAGAGCCATTTAAAAACACACAGAACTAATGTGTCTTCACTGAGGTTTGACACAACCAGGAACCTCCAGTGAAACGAGACGTTTAGTGTCAAACTCACCATCAAAGGCACAAAAGCTATAAAAGGTAATGAACAGAGTGTGTGTGTGTGTGTGTGTGTGTGTGTGTGTGTGTGTGTGTGTGTGTGTGTGTCTGACCTAGAGCGGAGATGACGTTGCCCAGGGTGACCAGCGACTTGTTGATGTTCCCTCCTTCTTTCAGTCGGACGCCGGTGGCCCCGGTGGCGTCGGCTCGCTCGCTGCCTGCCAGATCGACCAGGTGGATCTTACTGACTGTTTCAATGGGCATCTCAGCGTCAAACTTGGCCTGAGAGAGAGGAAGGTGTTTACCATCCAGTGTGACTGAAGCTGTTCTACCATGTTTTGGAAATAAATGAACGTGGTTTCAAACTGAAGCCGTCTGGAGACCTTCTGAAGCCACAGCACCTGATACACCTGTGGAACTTAATCAGCAGCTTTCTCATATTTTCTGCCCAGTTTCTTCGACGGGTTTTGTGGCTGAGCTGAAACAAACTAGTCTCAGAACTACAGCGAGGTCGATGTCGAGGCCACGCCTCCTCACAGACCTGTGTGAAGTTGACGGTGAAGATGGCGTGCGAGCGGCTGCTGACGTCGTTCATGCTGGTGCTGGCGGTGGTGCGGTTGATGTTTCCGGCCTCCATCAGCTCCTCGACGTCGTTGTAGTTCTGCACCAGGTGTTTGGACAGATCTGAGGTCAGGCCGCAGGTCAAAGGTCGACAGGGGAACAAAACATGTTAACAGGGTAGAGACACTCGTACCACAGGTTTGTCATCCTGGTCAAACCGACAAACTTTACTGCAGTCCAATAACAAACATCCATTTCAGTTGTTCTAGTGAGGCTGAACGTTTTAAAGACATGTTTTTATGCCAGGTCCCTGATGAGGTTTTCCTTCCTGTCCTCTGTAAAACACTGGCCTGTGTGTTGCTGCACAAATAAGAAAACACGGCCTCCAACAAATACCTGTAGTGATGGTTTTTAAAACGCTTTGAGACTTTGTCCTGTGGCCTCTCACCTTCTACATAGGGTCCGTCTTTCGGGTGCTCTCGGACTCTCAGGTTGTAGGTCTGAGTGGATTTCCTCCTCAGCAGGTCCCTCACCCTCTCGTTGTAGATCTCCAGGTAGCTGCAAAAACAGTCAACTGTATGACTCAGTGTTTCAGCTTTTCTACTTTCTCTCAGCTTTCAGCTGTGACTGTCTGAAAACCATAAACATTTATGGTGGAATTTGAATTTATCAAGACCGTTTGCTTCTGTTCATGGTTATTACAGTCCAACTGTAGTCTTTTTCCAAAAACCAGCTCCAGCAGCTGAGAATAAAGAGCCGACTGGTCTCTGGTTCCCCTTTTCCTCCAGCTTCTCTCTGCTCATATGAATGTCTGGAGCTGGTTTTTGGAAAAGGACGGGCCTCCCATTGTTGGTGAGGAAGAACCATGTGAGCCAGGTCAGCGGTGTAGCTCCCTGCTGTGTTTGTTCTTATACAAATATAATACCAACAGTTAGAGGTGGAGATTAACTTTCACCTCATCAGTGCAAACTTCTCTCCTGCTTGGAAACTGAACAGAATGTGACTGACCTGACTTCGGTACGAAACGAAGCTTCATCCCGTCGAGTGGCCTCGGAGACACGGCTGAACAGACCTTCGCAGATCCTCGGGATCAGACCTGCGTCTCCCTGAGCACAACAAACCAACACAAGAACTCAGACCAGACCAGACCTGACCTGACCTCACCTATCTTTGCAGATCTTTCAAAAAGCTGCAGCTTCATCCATCAAGGTAAACAGGGGCAATAAAAACCTTTGTCTTCAATCAGGATTTATCAAAGTAAACCTGCACCTTTGGCTTGTGGGCTGTAGGCCAGGACAGAACAAAGAATCTGAAGCCATCATGCTGAGGTGAACTTTGACAAACAGTATCAATAAAAACGTAGATTAAATGATAAACATGTCTGTGTTTCCCAGAATGCATCAGGCTTTTATCAGGATGAACTGATGAAAATCCCTGTAAATGGCATCACAGTGATTCACTGTGTTGGTTTTCCACAGCACCAGGAGCTCTGCCTCCAAACGTCTGTCTGTTCTTCACCCTGTGCATAAATGTTAGCATCTGGTCCCCCCAGTCTGGTCCCTGTAGGTAGGTCCCTGTAGGTACCCAGATACTACCCCCCCAGGACTCTCTGCTACCTACAGCCCTCCTGTTGTTATTCCAGCTCCTCTACCCTGTGTTGGCAAAGTCCGCTCCATCAATGAGCCCCCCCTGCCACCTGGCCAAGGTCAGAAGAAGCCAGTAGTGGTTTCCAACAGCAGCCACGAGAGATTGTCTGGACTCATTAGACCCTTTAGAGGCTGAGGGGACATGAGGTAGAACATCTTTAGAGAAAACTATCCCAGGCTCGTCTGACATTAGAAGTTTAGATCTAGTGACTTTCCCTTTGGGGACTAATAAAGTTTACCTTCCTATTGATCCATCTCTCTTTTTCTGAGACGATATTGCTCAATGAGGAAAGTGTGTTTACTTTTCTCTGCATTCCACTGTAATCTCAGGAACCAGTCAGCCTGCAGGTTTATCGACAGTGCAGATAAAAGCTCCTGGGTCCCCCCACAGATGAATCTGCAGTTTCTACACTAAACTCCAGACTCAGCTGAGCTGGATCAGGACCTTTGACACTCATTCACCAGGACTGAAACTAGCACTGAGGTCATGTGCCCTGGATTTGTCCTGGAACCTTTGGGAAGGCGAGGTAGAGACACCAGGTGTTTCATGGTCTGATTCTAGTGGTGGAGCAACAGTCAGAGTCTTCGTCACGTCACTGCTGCAGACGGATCAATAATTTGAACTCTGTCTTATCACAGGCACAGCTCATTGTGAAGAGTTTCCAGATAGGAACATCTGGAATATTAAAGCAGACTCACAGGAGTGCCCATCATGGTGTAGGACTTCCCTGAGCCGGTCTGGCCGTAGGCAAAGATGCAGGCGTTGTAGCCCTCAAACGCTGCCTTCAGCACGTCGGAGCCCAGGTCTTTAAAAATCTGCAAATAAAAGCAGAAAAGTGGTTTTGTGTCTGCTCAGAGCGCGACACCGACACGTTTATGAAAACATGTTTAACAGATAATGACGTGGATTCGTTTCCTGTTTGTCCATCACACAGTAGAAATCTGTACGTAAAGGACGAGAGGAGCCTCAGATGTTTTTCCTGCCTTTCTAACGGAAGAAAAACAAGCGAGGTTTGTGGGAAATCTGTAAAACTCAGTGTTGGACATTGGCCGTGAAAACGTCAGACTCTACATGACGGAACAGTAGAAACCACCAGTTTGAGCTCAGCGTGACAGACTTTACCTCTTCCTGAGAGATGAACGTGGAGCTCTGACAGTTCGAGGAGTCGTAGGAGAAGTCGTACGTGAAGGTTTTGGTTCGATCCCTCATCGAATCTCCTGAGACACCGTCGGGGATCTTCAGGAATCACAACAAAACGCAACAACCGCTTCAACTACGAGGATGCTGGAGCATTTTTAGGATTTTTTTGTTTCTACCAATGGGGAAACTAAAACATACCTTCAAGTTGGTGATGGAGGTTTTGGTTCCGTCCATCTTGATGATGTTCTTTGAGGTTAAATCCTTCTCCCTGTAAAACATCAATAATGTTCATATTTAAATATTAGAACCTTCCAGGACCTCAGCCTGTGGGTCTGGAAACACCTTCCAGGTGGAGCATCAGATTTAAAGGGTCAAAAAGACTTTTGGTTGTTTTTTAAAAAGACGACATGAAGCTGAGACTGTTTCAGTTTCACTAAAACTCATTTACCTTTTAAATCCAGTCTGTGACTGACCAGTCCAATCCCATGAAACCCTGAGCACAGTGACTGAAGAACGAAATTCATCTTCTAGCATTTCTGTCTTTTTTTTACAAAGGACAGAGCAGAAACAAGTGGATGGACGATGTGTGTGTGTGTGTGTGTGTGTGTCTGAACCATTAGGGGAAACTAATTCAAATCAATTACTAGTCATGATCAATATTATCAAGAACTAATCCCCAGTGATGAAGGTGCTGAAGTCTTGGTCACTTAGAAAAGAAAACGTCACCTCATTTCTGATCAATAGTGATTCATCTGCTTCTCTATGAAGTGACTCGTCGTGTTATCACAAGGATGGAGGAAGCCTTTAATCAATGCAACCTCTTTCTTTCCAAACAACAAACGAAAAACAATCGATTGATTATCCAAACAGACGCTGATTCACTTTCTGCTGATAAACTAATCAATGAATTGCTGCAGCTTTAGTCAGAACCTGTTTCCTGCGTCTCACTCTCAAAGACGACACAGGTGGAGCATCTGAAGAGCTGGACCTCAGAGCGCTCGTGTCTTTTCTCACCCACATCATCATCTCAACAGTTAAATCAGCTGCTGAGGATCATTTTCCTCTTGGTCTCAGTTCACCTGCTGAACAACTTCAGGTTATTAGACAGAGAGACACTGGTATGATGTGATCCTCATTCTGCAGACACACCCGCCTGGCATCAACAAAACCACATGACTGAACCCAATTCCAGTCAACGGGGCGTTTGTTTGGCTGTGACTGATCCTCTGTCCCACATCCTGAACAGCAGCCGCAGCATAAAGGTGTCTATTATGTTACAGTGACGTCAGAATATACAGGTCATCTTCATACAACCCTGTGTGTGTGTGTGTGTGTGTGTGTGTGTGTGTGTGTGTGTGTGTGTGTGTGTGTGTGTGTGTGTGTGTGTGTGTGTGTCCCCTCACACAGGTGCGGTTTAGTTCACACCTGCTTTAACCCTTTTGCTCCAATATCTGCTGGTTTGTTTAATGAAGCGTCTCCAAACAGTGAAAACCTTCAGGACAGTTTCCACCTGTCAGGTGAGACCGGACGCTACAAACTGCACCTGCTCTGACACTCAGGTGGAAACTGAACAAAAACCACCTGCAGCCAAACCGACACCGGGCTGAACCGAACTCCAACGGCTCTCACCTTAAACCACGTGATTTATTACAGCTTTGACAGAACACCTGGACACCTGCACAATAAACACATTCAACTGCTAAAACTGCGCAATAACCGCAAACTCACCGCCTGTTCATGGGTCTGACCCGAACCGCCACCCGAACCGAAGCCATGGCTCATCCCGCTGCTGCCGCCGGTCCCGTCTGTCTGCGCCGCAGAGCGCGAGCCGCTTTATAAGCGCAGCCGAGCTAACAGGCTAACCCGCTAGCAGTCAGTGAGCAGCGCGGACCGCGGCGGGGTCAAAGGTCAAAGTTCAGCGATAACGGACCGAATACACAAAAACACACTGTGCAAACACTGGGGGGGGGGGGTCGTTATCGTTCTCCGGTGATACGGCGTCGCTGTCCCGGAGTGAACCGGTCACAGCCGTTAGCCTGTTAGCTCCACGTGACCAACATCAGCTGATAAAAACATTACGTCTGTACGGAAGCCAGGAGGAGACAAATTATACTGCTTTGTATTTTTGTATACCAAGAGTTTACAAGAACGATTGAATAAAATAAAGTTTAGACTTTATTTTTTAACGATTATTTTAAAGATTATTTATTGATTAACAGAAAAAATGACCTGCAACTGTTTTTAATGCAGAAATGTCAATTAGCATATTTAGTGTAGTTGTGTGTTCTAATGTAAAATCACAGCTTCTACCGTTTACTCATGGACATTAAAAACAAGCCAATGAAAGTAAAAATGAAGAAAACAGTGAACTGTACCTGGTTCCAAAATAACAGCCCACTGAATTTTCATAAATTAATACAGCCATCAATTAAACATTTCATTGATTAAACCTTTCATTGATTAAACACGAGGCTTTATTGATCCTGGGAGGAGGAGGGGGGATCAGCTGTTGCAGCAGCACAAGGAGTAAAGATGAAATCAGAAAATAAAAGCTAGAACATGTAGAACATGTAGAGGGAACATATAAATAAAACTGCTAAGCAGTTACATTAACCCACCACCTGAGCTGTAAGCTCCCAGCGCAGCACCGTTAGTCCAATACTCACAAAGTGCGTTACCATGATGATGATGATGATGATGATGATATTATTTATTATTATCATTATAAATATTATTATACCACAACCTGCAGTTTTCCTCCCGACCTGTTGGTGGCGGTGCAGCATAAAACGCCGCCCCGTGAGTTTCCGGCTGTACACGAGCGGTGCGGATTGAGGACGTGAGTTTTGTTTCTATAAGTTTGTCTGAAGCTGATGTGAGTCTTTATAAAAACTGCCTGTTTAAACGGAAACACTGATGAACATCATCGGCTCCTTTCACTGAAAGTTTAAAACGCGCCATTAAGGCTCAGCTGGGAAGCTAACGGTGCTAAGCTAACGCTATGAATGAATGTAGCCCACTGTAAGCTAACGAGTGCTAACGTTAGCATGAGCATTGATAATAAAATGTGTGAGTTAAAGTTTTTAAAGTGAATTTCTAAAACCCGTGTGCTGCCTGTGCAGAGTCAAGGTTCATTCCGATGGTAAAAAAACACTGAGACTCGATCTAGGATCTGATCTGGACCCTGGTCTCAATGAGGCAACGCTGCCCCCCTTTGTGAGCTCTTATGCTTATGCTCAGTTTTTAGCTTCTCTGGCCTGATCTGATCCGGATCTGACCTGGGCCGATGTGGTCTGCCTGTTTTTAGGAGCAGCTCCTGCTCAGTGTGAGAGAAACAGACCGAAACGTTTGTGTTGTTTCCTCAGGCTCCGACATGGATATCCGACCAAACCACACCATCTACATCAACAACATAAATGACAAAGTCAAGAAAGAAGGTGAGGCTGAAGCTGTTTACGGTCATTATTGCTTCATCTGCAAACACCACACACACAAACATCTGCAGTGCAATAAGGAGCATGTGATCATACAGCACAGTAAGAACAACCAGACTGATCCGGTCCTAATTCCTGGACTGACTAGTCTTGTCTAAAAGCAACTGTTGTTGTTTGTGTTGAGCTGTGTCTCATCTTGTCTTCACCCTGCAGAGCTGAAGCGTTCGCTCTACGCGCTCTTCTCTCAGTTCGGTCAGGTCATCGACATCGTGGCCATGAAGACCATGCCGATGAGGGGACAGGCCTTCGTCGTCTTCAAAGAGCTCGCCGCTGCCACCAACGCGCTCAGGCAGCTGCAGGGATTCCCCTTCTACAACAAGCCCATGGTACGCAGAGCGTGACACTGCGCCTGCCTGCACTGTCAGGATCAACTCGCCCGACTAACGGACTTCATGGTTCTAGTCTTGGCTGTGTGCTGAGCATTTACAAGTCGAGAAATTTGTAAAAGCTTTGACTTCGAAACAATTGATTTTAAAAAGGGTTTAAAGGTCCTGATGTATTTTTTTCGTCTACCACAAATGTTATAGCTAGTACTGGTCTCCAGCCCACCTGGGCCTGTGACAGATTTCAACTTAATTCACCAACTCACCTGTGTCCTGCTGTTTTCCAGAGGATACAGTACGCCAAGACCGACTCTGAGGTCATCACCAAGGTGAAGGGCAGCTATGGCGACAAGGAGAAAAAGAAGGAGAAGAAGAAGAAGGCTCAGGAGCCGGCAGCTAATCTCCCAAAGAAGCCAGCGATGGTGAGTGAAGCTTCGCTCAGAAACACCAGTTAGGTTTAACATCCTGTCCCAGTTATAGGCAGCCATTAGTTTCTGTTCATTAGAGAGATTTTACTTTAGTAGTCTGAGGGCACACACACACACACACACACACACACACACACACACACTCACTCACTCACTCACTCAGCTCAGCCAATAGAATCATTTGATGTTCAGATGATGATGCGAGGCATCGACAGACTTACGTTACTCACCAGTCACAGCCATTTACTGCTGCAGCCTCCTGAGACTAAGGGATTTTATTATTAATCTGCTCATCAATCACTTGATTCATTCATTATTGATTGGTTTCAAACATCAGAAAGGAGTGAAAGATCCCAAACGTCCAGACTGGGGGTGTGTTTGCTCACTGTCGGCCTCTGTGTTTGTTGTTTGCAGGGCTCAGCAGCACCTGTGATCACACCTGTCGTACAGGTAAGACCAGCACCAGGAGCACACTGAGATATTTTTTATCTTTTTAATGTGGTTGTTATTTTTTAGAAGTGTAGCAGGTCTGTTATGAAGTCTGGACAAAACCGATCCTAGAACAGTAGCATCAAATCTTTTCAACAACAAACCTCTTTTAAAACTATTTCATCTGTTGCCAGTGAGAAATAATCGCTAGTGAAATGTGACACTGCTGCCATCTGTGATCGGCGGTGGGAGCAGTGAGCACACTAAGTCTTGTTGTGCTGACTGTTCTTTCAGGCTGGCACCTCTGGTAAAATGGAGGCTGCACTCTGTTTGCAGGTGTGCTCAGTCAGGAAGTCAGATTCTGGTTTTAGCTTCCACCTTTGACAGACATGTAGTTACTGTGTTTTGCCTCTGAGGGGCAGCACTAATCAGCGTCTGTCTCCTCAGGTTCCTGACAACCCACCAAACTACATCCTGTTCCTCAGTAACCTTCCCGAAGAGACCAACGAGATGATGCTGTCCATGCTGTTCAACCAGTGAGTGTTGCGTTCACTGTCAGTGCGTCTGCCCGTGTCTCTACACAGCCTGACCGTGTTTGTTGTCCTCTGCAGGTTTCCTGGTTTCAAGGAGGTGCGGCTCGTCCCTGGCAAACACGACATCGCCTTTGTGGAGTTTGAAAATGACACGCAGGCGGGCGTGGCTAAAGACGCGCTGCAGGGCTTCAGAATCACAGCAACCTGCGCCATGAAGATCACGTATGCCAAGAAGTAGCTCCACGCTTCGACCGGTGGCTTGATACAGAGACTGAGTGGGGTGGGTTCAGATTTTTGTAAATCCCACAGAGCATTCTGGGAGTTTTTTGTTTTCTTTTTGTGTATTTGTCAAAGAAACATCTCTGACTTGCATCTTATTTTGTAACATGGATAATAAAAGGTTTTTACATAAGCTGCTTTATGAAGGTTCCTGAGGTGGCCTGTGTTTACCTTTGTGGAGCCTGTTGTCTCATTCTGCTGCTGCTGCTTATGAACTGAACATTAGTTTGATTCATCCCTGCTGAGCTGGTACGATACGAAATCACCGCAGACAGAACACCTGCTCAGACATCAGTGTACTACAGTGGAAATATCAAACATTAAACTACTAACAAATCGTCATGTTGTTGCTGTAGTCAACGTCAGCTACCCAGCTGTATATAAAGTACTTCAAATTAGAAGTACATAAGGTAGTTAACGTCAGCTACCCAGCGGTATATAAAGTACTTCAAATTATCTGGCCAAAACTATGTGGACACCCTGTCTTTCAGCGTGGGCTGAACTGGGCTCCTCCTCGTGGCCAGTGACAAGATCAGATGATTAACTACATGAAATCAAGACAGAAGAGATGTTGTTTTCACTGGATGTAATTAAAGAATGTAAGAAAAACAACAAAACCAGTAAAATCATTTGAGACCTGCTAATAATAATCTAATCTATACATATTTACAAGGATTCTAATAAAAGACAAAAAATAGCATCATTACATTCAGGACTGATCCTTCCACAGCTCCTGTTTTAAAAACACTGTTGGGATAATTCCCAGTGACTCGCTAAGCATTCCCAGTTTACACACAGTGGTTTGTCCCAGTGTTTGTGTCTCCAGGGCTGATGACATTTGAACATTTCTAATTTAATCTGTAGTTAATGCTACAGGAGGCACAAAATCAGCCTGAATTATTACAATCTGCTGCTTGGTTACCATGGTGACACCTGTGCAAACACCTGGCAGCATCAGCACATCTGCAGCTGGAAACAGCAGAAATGAAGCTGTAAATCTTCTAAGACTGCTATGAGGAAAGGATTGTGCTAAAACAGGCACGTGCTTCTGTGTTGAAGGACAAAACCACGGGGGATAATAAAAGACTGGATGTCAACGTGACACGTCTTTTATCAAAAACCAGCTCCAGACGCTGAGAACGGCCGTCAGTTTTTACAGTTTTTAACTTTTCTCTGAAGTAAAAAAAAAAAGTCGACTGGTCTGTTTCCACCAGCTTCTCTCTGCTCACAGCACAACTGGTTTTTGAACAAAGACACAGTGAGCAGTCATAGAGGAGTGAAGCTTCCAAACCAGCCCTGCTGGATTCATCACATCCTCAGACTTTACTAATGTGCTGCAGGTGATTCCCCTTCATTCAACCGGTGTCTCTGCAGCTTTAAAACAAGCCTCTACTTCCTCCTCTGCAGAAACACCTTTGCTTCTCTCTGCAGGCGCCTCACGTCCTCCTTCCCGCTGTCGTCGGAGTCAGGGGGGGCGTAGTCCGAGTCATCGCCCACGTCCTCGCTGTCGTCATTAATGAAGCTGTCGTCGTCCTCAGAGCCATCGCCTCCATCCTCATCGTCCTTGGGGGCCTTTCTGGGGACGGTGCGTGTAGAACGAGCTGCAGGGACATGGACCGTGTGAGATTGTTACAGGGCAGAGCCCAGATAAGTCAGAGACTCCGACTGTTGTCTGCTGTGACTGCTGTGACTGCTCTGAGACTGCTGTGAGACTGCTGTGAGACTGCTGTGAGACTGCTGTGAGACTGCTGTGAGACTGCTGTGACTGCTGTGAGACCTGCTGTAGGACTGCTGTGAGACTGCTGTGAGACTGGCTGTGTGACTCTGTGCGACTGCTGACTGCTTTGAGACTGCTTTGAGACTGCTGTGAGACTGCTGTGAGACTGCTGTGAGACTGCTGTGAGACTGCTGTGACTGCTGAGACTGCTGTGAGACTGCTGTGAGACTGCTGTGTGACTGCTGTGTGACTGCTGACTGCTTTGAGACTGCTTTGAGACTGCTGTGAGACTGCTGTGAGACTGCTGTGAGACTGCTGTGAGACTGCTGTGACTGCTGAGACTGCTGAGACTGCTGTGAGACTGCTGTGACTGCTGTGAGACTGCTGTGTGACTGCTGTGAGACTGCTGACTGCTGTGAGACTGCTGTGAGACTGCTGTGAGACTGCTGTGAGACTGCTGTGAGACTGCTGTGAGACTGCTGTGAGACTGCTGTGAGACTGCTGTGAGACTGCTGTGAGACTGCTGTGAGACTGCTGTGACTGCTGTGTCTGCTGTGTCTGCTGTGTCTGCTGTGACTGCTGTGACTGCTGTGACTGCTGTGACTGCTGTGACTGCTGTGAGACTGCTGTGAGACTGCTGTGTGACTGCTGTGTGACTGCTGTGAGACTGCTGACTGCTGTGAGACTGCTGTGAGACTGCTGTGAGACTGCTGTGAGACTGCTGTGTGACTGCTGTGAGACTGCTGACTGCTGTGAGACTGCTGTGAGACTGCTTTGAGACTGCTGTGAGACTGCTGTGAGACTGCTGTGAGACTGCTGTGAGACTGCTGTGAGACTGCTGTGACTGCTGTGTCTGCTGTGTCTGCTGTGTCTGCTGTGTCTGCTGTGACTGCTGTGAGACTGCTGTGAGACTGCTGTGAGACTGCTGTGAGACTGCTGTGACTGCTGTGACTGCTGTGAGACTGCTGTGTGACTGCTGTGACTGCTGTGACTGCTGTGAGACTGCTGTGAGACTGCTGTGACTGCTGTGACTGCTGTGACTGCTGTGAGACTGCTGTGACTGCTGTGACTGTTACTGACTTTTCATCACATAACCATTTTTATCTGTGCAGACCTTTGGCTTATGACCAAACAGCTGCTGAAGCACTGACGGGAGCTCGCTGCTGAGGCAGTCTCATGCCTCCTGATTGTTTAGAAGCAGAAGTGAAGGGTGAGGATGATGAAGCTCACTCTGATTCCTGTTCTGATGGATAATAAAAGCAGTGGCTGGGTGTTTGCTGCTGTCACTGCTGAACCGAACCAACAGTAAAAAAGGTTAAAATCAGCCTACCTGGTTTCTCTGCGTGTCGGTACTCTCTCCTGTGAAGAGGGTTCTTCCTGTGAGAGAAGAAAAAGGATTCATGTGGTGAAACTCATCACATTCTGCTCATGTGCCGTCCACTTTGTGTTGATGACAAGAAGGACAATGACTTTTTTTGGGCTGAATCATCTGTAGCAGAAAACAGAAAATCCTCTGCTGTTGCCAGTAACAGTAATGAAAACAAATTCAAATCTAAACATTAAAATGCTGCAGACAAAACAGCAGCACAGACGTTTCAAACAAACTCAGTGTCTCTTCAAATCCGTCCTGCAGGAAGCAGGAATCATGCACACAAACTCAGAGCAGAGCAGGTTTATCAGCAGCTCAAAGAAATGTGCCGGACCGCCTTCCACAAAGAAGCGTAATCATTTAAAGAGCAAATGTGCGTCCAGAAAAAAGGTCAGTCAACGTTTGACGTTTTTGCTGTCTGACCTGTAGCAGTCGGTGCCGTAGGGACACTCGGGTCGGTCCTCCTCCTCCTCTGCTTCCTCCTCTTCGTAGTCGGTGTCCCCAGGGTGGCTACACTCCTGGAAATGCACCGGGTTCTTCCTGGAGAAACAAACAGCTATTAGTGGGTAATTTAGAGCAATCTATCAGCAGTATTGATAAATATGTTGAATATGTTTAGAATGAGCCTTTTAAATCTGCATTCAGAGCGGGTCTCCTTTCATGGAGGCAGCCATGTTGTCTCACTATGATTCTACAGCAGCCCAGAAAGGACAAACCAAACTCCAGCTCTAAACAGGGAATCATGTTTTAAAGGTACTGGCCACCATACCTCAGTCACACCTGGAAACAGAAGGTTTCGTTCTGCAATCTCACCACTAGATGGCGCTAAATCCTTCACACTTTACACACTGCACCTTTAACTTTGCAGGTGGATGATACTGACTGGGCTGCGTTCAGGTGCCCATTTCACTAAGAATGAGTCGAAACTGGTCATTTCTTAGTCCTGATGAGACTCATGGAAAAATCTGAATGAGAGTCACATGAAAAAAAATCCCACATTCCCAGGTAGAGGTACCTGTAGCAGTCCTTCCCGTATGGACATGGAGTTCTGAGCTGGGATTTGGGTGTAGCAGGGACGGATGACCTGACAGAGTCTGACGGTTTACTCGTCTGTCGTGTTGTGGCGTTTCTGTCAGCCCTGGACGTCTCAGGTCCTGTTGCCACCTCGTCCACCTCTAGGGTGAGGCCATCAGACCTGACTGTGGGCCCCTGCGAGGGGATATCCTGAAATCGACAAAATCAACAGAACAGAGAATATCGTTTAGATTTCTGATGATAGATTCACCTGTTGAGTATTTTTTTCTATTGCTTGAATCAGTTACTTCATAAAGTGAAGAATTCACCTTTCCCAAGATTCAACTTACAACCAGAAACCAGGAAAGCAGCAGATCTACTCCGAGTAGATCCAGCTCCAGTATTCCTGACATTATTTGATGGTTCATATAGTCCAAGGTAAATATTTCTAGTGAATTCCACATAAAACAGAGGGATCAGTCGCTGCAAAATATATTGATGGAGGTTTGAATAGAATCAATAATAAACTCATCACTTGACAAACTCACTATTTTCACTACTTTGTCTCCATTTCTCCTGTAATCAGCACCAAGTATTTGCTTCTTTACAGAAACTATAAAGAAATGATTAAAATAAAAACATTACATTCACCTATAAAATAAATACTTCAGTTGATGCTGATCATTTAATTGATTAACAGCTTGGTATTCTAATGGCAGCAGAGGGTTTTTTCCTTTGGCCCTAATTTAACAGGATGTGGATGATAATTTCATTTAGTCGTATTATTTTATTCACTCAGTTTAGCTGGAAAAGAGTTTTGGCTGAGCTGAAAATAAATTATATGTTTGTTTTCTAAAATAAAAGCCCAAGTAGTCGGATAATTAAAGCTGCACAGTGTCAGCACTGTCCCCTCCCAACAGTTAACAGGACTCAACTGTTTTAGACTGAGCTGCTGCTTCATCACTCAGCTTCCTCCTCTTCTTACTCGGCCTCCTCTCCGCCTCCTCGCTAAGCCCCGCCTCCTCAGCTGCACTGGGTGGGGCCTGCTTGGCTGCTGCTCGTTTCCTATTGGTCGATGCTGCTGCAGGTGTTGTACTTCTCTTCACCGCTGACTGAGCTACAACAGAGACATGTCATTGGGTTACGCAGGAACGAGACCCTGGTCAATACCAAGTATTCATGGATTAACAGTAAAAGTACAGCTTCATGTAGCCAGTGGTCATCAGTAGTAAAACTACTTCATTCTACAGTAAAATGTCTCCTGTCACAGGATTAACTGTTTCCATAGTCCACCTAATGCTACTAGCAAAATAACACGGGGGTCCTGAGTGCAGACATTTCAGTTTCCCGCCACCATGCTATGACGGCCCCGCCCATGGTACTACTCAGTTATACTGGTATACAGTTATACATGGTACTCAGTTATACTCAGTGGTACTCAGTTATAATGGAAAATGACCAAAACCGAGTCGAATCGAGCCAAGTCAGGCTAAAACTGTGTGATGGAAAGGGGCATAAAACAACTTATAGCCCAGTTGGGTTCTGGATTACTTTACTTGGATGCTGTTTGTGTCTTATATGAATGTACTTTTTGTCACAACGGTGTTACTGCTTTTTTATCCAAGACAAATTTCAGATTAAGAATCTGACAATAAAGAATTTATCTATCTATTATCTATCTATCTATCATGTGGATTCAGACCTCTACACACCTGTTTGCTGTATCACAACATTTGCTGCATTTTCATCATAATAAACCAGTTATTTCACAAAGGAAGGAAACAAAACCCAACAGAGCTGCAGTAAGAGGAGGAGCAACAGCTGAAATAAAAACCTCCAGCATCACATCCAGAAGGGAAAGTAGCTTAAAGCATCTGTGAGAGCAGCAGCAGAGGAGACAGGTTCTGTTTGTGTCTAACAGAAAACAGAGTTCATCCAAACACTGGGATGGATGAGTGATGGATGATGCGTGATTGCCAAGGAGAGGAAAAAAAGAGTTAACTTAGGTTGAGGTCAGCATGTTCAGCCCCTCAATACAACAAGAGTTGAGCAGTGGTGTCTTGGTTCAACAGATTTGGGAGATGGAAGACGAGAGACACTTTTCTTATTTCAGCATGTCGGATGTACACAACGTTCAGGCTACCTCTTTCCACGAATTATTAGCCATTTGCGTGTCTATATGCCTTACAGGATTTTTATACTTCCTCACCACCTCTGCCTTTAAGGTCTATACATACAAATTTGTTCTCTCTCCCAGGGCTGCAAGAAAAGAATGACGTAATTTTTTTCTCACCGTCCTGGTTTGGGAGTTCTCGTAGCTTGTTCTCGACACATCATCTAGGCAGAACTTTTCTCATGTGGTGTCTGACAGCGTTGAGGAAGTATGAAAATCTTTATAGCATATCTTGGATTTGACTGGAATCATGGCCCTTATTAGTCTGGATTAATAATCCACTGTGTCAAAGATTTTGATGCTAGAGGAACAGGAGCAGCCTGGCTCACTGATGTGTCTCCCAGTAATAAACAGTACAGATGATGTTCAGCAGCTACGTTCACTGCTGTTTCTGTCTTTTCATGTGATTTTTGGACAATACATGAAATATGTACTGTAAAATGAGAGAAATTTAAAATGGATTTGATGTTGTTCAAGGATCAGCATATTTTAACCAGTGATTCTGTACAGTCTCTGCAAGATCCATCCCACCACAACTGGTTGGTTAATGTAGGAAAACAGGCCTTTGAGTCTTGTACCAGTTATAACGGAGCTGCAGTAAGAGGAGGAGCAACAACTGAAATAGAAACCTCCAGCATGACACCCGGAAATCGAAAGTAAAAGTCTGAGAGCAGCAGCAGAGGTAGACGGGTCTCTGATTGTGTCCAACAGAAAACAGAGTTCATCCAAACACTGGTGAGTACAGCTGATCACATTTACTGTCTCAACAACCAGGACGACACAAAGCTTCAGCCCTAACCAGGAGAGGAGCTCCACTCTTTGCATTTCACTGGGACGTGCGTTAAACTGGTGACAAGTGTTAAAACTGGTCCCAGTAAAACTCTGTAAACAGTCTCTGTCAGGTCTCAGACTTTGGAGCTTGTGGCTGAATCTGTGTTTGGACTGTAGTTTCTCTTTTTACTTGGTTTTAGCACTTTTTTCTCACCACTCAATGTAAACATGTTGGGTCGTGTTTCCTCTGGCTCTTTCACATTAAAAGCTTTCCAACAACAAACCACTGGAAGGCTTTTATTCTGAAGAGACTAAAAGAACTCCATAATGTCTGTGTCCAAGTAAGTAGAGCTTTGTGCTATTTGTCAACAAAAGTTGATCTGAACAACATGTATGGACATATGTGACTGTTTTGAACAAAACTCACTGGCAAAATGGTTCAACAGTCCAACACAGTGAAAGTGTCCTCAGTATTTCAAAGTAACTTGACCTAAATATCTTATTACATTTCATGAAACAGTCAGAATTCCTGTTTCTGTTGAAACAAATAATTCAAGTTGTATTTTTTCCTTCTCACAGTCTGTTTGCAGAAATGCTTCCTGCTAAGCGTCTGAGATCTGAAGACCAGTTCCTGTGCTCCATCTGTCTGGATGTGTTCACTGATCCAGTCTCCACACCATGTGGACACAACTTCTGCAAGAACTGCATCAACCAACACTGGGATGTTAATGACAGGTGCCAGTGTCCAATGTGTAAAAGGGTTTTCAACCCAAGACCTGAGCTGCACATCAACACCTTCATCTCTGGGATGGTTGCTCAGTTCAGACATGGAGCTCAACACAAAGCCAGCAGCAGCAGCTCAGACCAACAAGCTGCCAAACCAGGACAAGTTCCCTGTGACGTCTGCACTGGAACCAAACTGAAGGCCCTGAAGTCCTGCCTGGTGTGTCTGGTCTCCTACTGTGAGACTCACCTGGAGCCTCATCTGACAAGATCAGGAATGAAAACACATCAGCTGATCCAGCCTGTGGACAACCTGGAAGACAGGATGTGTAGGAAGCACAATAAACCTCTGGAGCTGTTCTGTAAGACCGACCAGACATGTGTCTGCATGCTCTGCTCTGTTTTAGACCACAGGACACATGAGTTTGTTCCTCTGAAAGAAGAAGGTGAAGGAAAGAAGGCAGAGCTGGGGAAGACACAGGCTGAAATTCAGCAAATGATCAAGAAGAAACGAGTGAAGATTGAGGAGCTCAAAGAGTCAGTGAGGATCAGTAAAGCAGCTGCAGACAGAGAGACAGCAGAAGGTCTTCAGGTCTTCACTGCTCTGAAGGAGTCTGTTGAGAGAGGCCTGGAGCAGCTCATACAGGAGATCGAAGAGCAACAGGAAAGTACAGAGAAACAGGCTGAAGGTTTCATCAAAGACCTGGAACAGGAAATCTCTGAGCTGATGAAGAGAAGCACTGAGGTGGAGCAGCTCTCACGCTCTGAAGACCACCTCCACCTCCTCCAAAGCTTCTCCTCCCTGAAAGCTGCTCCACCCACCAAGGACTGGACAGAGGTCAGAGTCCGTCCTCCATCGCATGAGGAGACTGTGGTGAGAGCTGTGGCTCAGCTGGAGGACACACTCAGGAAACAGAAGAAGAAGCTGTTTGAGGCTGAGCTGAAGAGGGTCCAGCAGTTTGAAGTGGATGTGACTCTGGATCCTCATACAGCACATCCTGCACTCATCCTGTCTGATGATGGGAAACAAGTATATGACAGTGATGTGGAGAAGAATCTTCCAGACAACCCAGAGAGATTTTCACGTTGTCCTAATGTCTTAGGAAAGCAGAGTTTCTCTCCAGGCAGATTTTACTTTGAGGTTCAGGTTAAAGGAAAGACTAAGTGGGCTTTAGGAGTGGCCAGAGAGTCGATCAACAGGAAGGGAAAAATCACACCGAGCCCTGAAAACGGTTTCTGGACTATATGGTTGAGAAATGGAAACAAGTACAAAGCGCTTGCTGACCCTAGAGTCCGTCTCTCCCTGAGGTCTAGTCCTGAGAAGGTGGGGGTGTTTGTGGATTATGAGGAGGGTCTGGTCTCCTTCTATGACGTAGATGCTGCAGCTCATATCTACTCCTTCACTGGCTGCTCCTTCACTGAGAAACTCTACCCGTTCTTCAGTCCCTGTATTAATGATGGTGGTAAAAACTCTGCTCCTCTGATCATCTGTCCTGTCAATTAAACTAATTAGTAGATTAATAAACTTCATAATTTACACTTGTACATTTTTTATAACACTGGTTTACAGTCTCAGCCAGAGTCAGACAAATTCAGACTAATCATTCCATTAGAAACAGACTAACTCCTGGTGATGAACACTACACCACCTATAATCTGCTAAATGTCATTGGTCCATAACAAATTATTGCTGCCGTTGGATGAAGGTGTTTCCAGTGAGTGTCTTCTAGGGCTGGGCAATATTATCGTTTTTCAGAATGATACTAATAACGTGCATTTATATAGTGCCTTCCAAAAACAATGGACGCTCTAATGCATAGAGAAATACCAACAGACAGAACAGCACAGAAAAGAGACCAAGCCTGGTAGATGTCAGATCTGCAGGGACTGGTCAGCTGCTGGTGCCCAGTGTACAAACTGAACAGGCTGAAATGGCTTTTAGCCCTGATGGCAGGGCTCCAAACTGCAACTAAAATGGTCACAAATATATTTATTTGCGAGTGAAATTTCTGCCAAGGTCGCCATTGGCGACAATACAAATTTACTCGCTTTGATTGTAAAATTTGCATCCTACGTGCCTGTTTTATAACCAGCAGCCTGTCGCTTCATTTGTTTTGTTAATGTCATGAAATGAGATGCTTTGTGTGAAAGTTTCACTGAGTGAAAGCGCCAAAATATGAACGGGTAAAGCGAATGTCACCTCTCTGTCAAGCACCAGCACGGACGACACACCTGCTAACAAGAAAGCAGCCTCCAGCAGCTGTGCCAGCACGAGCGCGCTAGAGAAAGCCAGAGACACAGGGATTCATCTTTCCGCGTCAGTCAATGAACACCTGCAGAAAGACGTTTCAAAACGTCCTGACGAAAAAGAATGGAAGGAGTTAAAAATGAAATTCAACACAACCTATATGATCAATAAATTTAGTTCACGTAATCTATAATCTATTTTATAATTTTTATGTGCATTGTTATGTGGCTGTTAAAAAAAACTATTTGGTGCCTGTTTTTTTCCCCTATAGGAGCCAATGGCTCCTTAATTGATTTTTTTGTTTGGAGCCCTGATGGAGTCACTGGAACCAGCTCCAACTGTATCATTTCTATCTATGTTATTTGTATCCACTGTGGGTTACTGATTATTTTTCATTTATGCTTTTATAATGTTTCTATTCTGTTTCTCTTACAATATTTTCCCTGCTGCGTTATGTAAAGGACTTTGAATGGTATTTGTGTATGAAAATGTAGCTTCACCCTGCAGGAAGTAAAAGTCCTTAAAGACCTTTCACTGACTGTCACCTTGGCTGAAAACATGAAATTTGACCTTTTGAAGGAGGTCATGGACCAGCATTATGGAAAATCATTATCTTTATTTCAGTAAATAAATTCTATGTACTTCTTTACAATCATTTGGGATGACCAGGTTTTGTATTGCACGATATGCTCCTCCTCCAGCTGACTGGAAAACTAGGTGTGAGGATAAAACAAGCACACGCCCAGGATGGAGAACTAAATGCCAAATGAGATCGTACATTTTTGGAATGTAACCAAATTCTGAGGGGAACTGTTTCCATGTAAGTGAATCACTTCCTATTGCAAGCGTGTCGTGTTGTGTGTACTGTATAGTTCGTCTACAGATTAACAACAGACTAGTTAACTATAGTCTAACACACCTAAAAACTAACTAAACTCTAAATAATTCATTAACTGCTACATTCTGGTACTAGTCAAGTACCTTTTATTTTGACCGGTATTTATTGCTATTTCCTGACTTAGCGCTCATTAGCCTACCAGCCTACTAGTAGCCGCAGACTCTGGCCTTGTCTCCATCCTCATCCTCCTTGATCTAACTGCAGCTTTTGACACCATCTCGCACAATATTCTCCTCCATCGCCTTGCTTCCATCGGCATAGCCGGCTCGGTCCTCACGTGGTTCACCTCCTACCTCTCTGACCGCACCCAGTCCGTCCATCTCCAGAACTTCCACTCCCAGCCCTCTACTGTCAGTTGTGGCATGCCTCAAGGCTCTGTCCTGGGGCCCTTCCTCTTTATTATTTATCTCCTTCCTCTCGGAAATATCTTTAGGCAACATAACATCAATTTCCACTGTTATGCAGACAACACCCAGCTCTACCTCTCTGCTGCTCCATCTTCTACCCTCCCCCCTCCCTCCCTCCTTACCTGCTTACATAATATCCAATCCTGGTTCACCCATAACTTTTTGAAACTCAACTCCGACAAAACTGAAATTCTACTCGTGGGCACCTGATCCACCCTTTCTAAAACCAGCACCTTCTCCATTCAAACTGACAATACTGTCCTCCCCTCCCCCCAAGCCTGGGTGTCATCCTAGACGGTACTCTCTCCTTCACTCAGCATATCAATACCACTACCCGGTCGGCCTACTCCCATATAATATATATATATAAACTATAAAATCCTCCTTCTCACCTACAAAGCCCTCCACTCTATTGCCCCACCATACATCACTGATCTACTTCATATCTATTCTCCGCCTCGTACTCTCCGCTCCTCCAGTTCCACTCTCCTCTGCACCCCTACAGCGCGCCCGGCCACCATGGGCGCTAGATCCTTCAGCCACACTGCGCCCCGCCTTTGGAACATTCTCCCTCATCGCATCCGGTCGTCTCCGGACTTATCAACTTTTAAATCATCACTCAAAACGTATCTGTTCCGTATAGCATTTTCCACCTAACTCTCTTAACTTCTCAAAGCATCCCGTGATGTTCTACCACCCTCTGCCTATTTCATATTGTCTCATATTGTTTCATATTTGTTGTTCTGTCATCTGGGTTTCTGTGTTTCAATTTACTTTTACTGTACATCACCCACTTCTTAGATACTCTACACTTTTGCCTTTACATTCTGGCCCTCTGTTTATGCATTGTTGTTATTGTTGTTTTAATGCACTCTATGTATTTCATGCTGTATGCTTCCTTTTTCTCTCTGTAAGGTGACCTTGAGACTTTTGAAAGGCGCCATGAAATAAAATGTATTATTATTATTATTATTATTTGGGATGACCAGGTTTTGTATTGCACGATATGCTCCTCCTCCAGCTGACTGGAAAACTAGGTGTGAGGATAAAACAAGCACACGCCCAGGAAAGAGAACTAAATGCCAAATGAGATCGTACATTTTTGGATTGTAACCAAATTCTGAGGGGAACTGTTTCCATGTAAGTGAATCACTTCCTATTGCAAGCGTGTCGTGTTGTGTGTGCTGTATAGTTCGTCTACAGATTAACAACAGACTAGTTAACTATAGTCTAACACACCTAAAAACTAACTACTCTACATAATTCAATTGTCAATCAGGATTTAGAGCACATCATCAGGATTTAGAGCACATCATAGTACAGAAACAGCACTGTTGAAAGTTACCAACGATCTTCTCTTAGCCTCAGATAATGGACTTGTTTCAATACTTGTCCTCCTAGACCTTAGTGCTGCATTCAACACTACTGACCACAACATCTTATTACAGAGACTGGAGCATGTGACTGGTATCAGAGGAACAGCATTAAAATGGTTCCAATCCTATTTATCGGACAGATTCCAGTTTGTTCATGTCCATGATGAACCTTCTACACGAACAAAAGTTAGTTATGGAGTTCCACAAGGCTCCGTGCTAGGACCGATTCTGTTCACCCTGTACATGCTTCCTTTAGGCTATGTCATTAGGAAGCACTCTATTAATTCCCACAGCTATGCAGATGAAACTCAGCTGTATCTATCTATTAAACCTGTTAACACAAACCAGTTAACCAGACATCAAGCGTGTCTAACTGACATAAAGGCCTGGATGACCAGTAACTTTCTACTTTTAAACTCAGAGAAAACAGAAGTTATTGTATTTGGGCCTAAAAACCTCCGAAACAGCTTTTCTAACAATATAGCTACTCTAGATGGCATAGCCCTGGCCTCCAGCACTACTGTGAAAAACCTTGGAGTTATTTTTGACCTGGACATGTCCTTTAACTCACACATAAAACAAATCTCTTAAACTGCATTCTTTCACCTGCGCAACATTGCCAAAATTAGGAACATCCTGTCTCAAAATGACGCAGAAAAACTAGTCCATGCATTTGTTTCCTCAAGGCTAGATACTGTAACTCATTACTATCTGGATGTCCCAATATCTCCATAAAAAGCCTCCAATTAATCCAGAATGCTGCAGCCAGAGTCCTGACAGGAACTAGCAAGAGAGATCATATTTCTCCTATATTGGCTTCTCTTCATTGGCTCCCTGTAAAATATAGGATAGAATTTAAAATCCTTCTTCTCACATACAAATCCCTTCATAATCAAGCTCCTTCATACCTTGAAGACCTCATAGTACCATATTATCCCAATAGACCACTTCGCTCTCAGAGTGCAGGCCTACTTGTGGTTCCCAGAGTTTCCAAAAACAGAATGAGAGGCAGAGCCTTTAGCTATCAAGCTCCTCTCCTGTGGAACCAGCTCCCAGTCTGGGTTCAGGAGGCAGACACTCTCTGTACTTTTAAGGCTAGACTTAAAACCTTCCTCTTTGACAAAGCGTATAGTTAGGGCTGGCTTCAGGCAACCCTGAACCATCCCTTAGTTATGCTGCTATAGGCCTAGACTGCCCAAGGACCATCGGTGCACTGAGCTCCCCTACCCTAACCCTCCCATCCCATCCCTTCCCCTCTCCTCCTCTCCTCCCCCCTCACGTATATTCCACCATTGAATGTCACTAACCTTGTGCTCTCTCTCCCCTAGTTTGTGCTCTCCCTCTCTCTCCCTCTCTCTCTCTCTCTGTACCTTCTGCAGGTGTCCCTGGTCCTGGAGCTGTATATCGCTGATGTGCAGTTACTGGTCCCACCAACCTGCAGTGTCTATTTGTTGTTTATTGTTGCTGTTCTTTTCTCTCTGCTCTATCCACTCACCCCAACCGGTCGAGGCAGATGGCCGCCCAAACTGAGCCTGGTTCTGCTGGAGGTTTTTTCTTCCGTTAAAGGGAGTTTTTCCTCTCCACTGTCGCCAAGTGCTGCTCATAAAGGATTTGTTGAGACGTTTTCAGTTTTAGTTTGTGTAAAGTGCCTTGAGATGATTTGTATTGTGATTTGGCGCTTTACAAATAAAATTGAACTGAATTGAATTGAATCGGAATAAGCTTTGTAGCAGAATAGGAAAGTATTTGTGTATAAACAGCAGCCTCAGTCCAGGAGGACCTGAGCAGCTGGAGGTGGAACTGAGTGTCTATGGTCCATTCATTGCAAGGAAATAAAACTTAAAATAAATAAACTCTTTACTGCTCACCTCAAGGTGGTGCCACAACAAAACCTACAAATCTACAAGACAACAACTAGACAACTAAAACAACTAGGAGCCCAGTTGGCATGACTCAGCTTCTAAATTACTTTACCTGGACGCCGGAGAATCTTCACGCAAACACAGACCAATAACCTAAACCAGCCTGTGGATTCACACCTGTCCACACCTGTTTGCTGTATCACAACCTTTGCTGCATATTCATCACAGTAAACCAGTTCTTTCACAAAGGGAGGAAACAAAACCCAACAGAGCTGCAGTAAGAGGAGGAGCAACAGCTGAAATAAAAACCTCCAGCATCACACCTGGAATTGAAAGTAAAAGACTGAAAGCAGCAGCAGAGGTAGACGGGTCTCTGATTGTGTCCAACAGAAACAGAGTTCATCCAAACACTGGTGAGTACAGCTGATCACATTTACTGTCTCAACAACCAGGACGACACAAAGCTTCAGCCCTAACCAGGAGAGGAGCTCCACTCTTCACTGGGACGTGCGTTTAACTGGTGACAATTGTTAAACTGGTCCCAGTAAAACCCTGTAAACAGTCTCTGTCAGGTCTCAGACTTTGGAGCTTGTGGCTGAATCTGTGTTTGGACTGTAGTTTCTCTTTTTACTTGGTTTTAGCACTTTTTTCTCACCACTCAATGTAAACATGTTGGGTCCTGTTTCCTCTGGCTGCCGATAGACGATATATGATGCTGATTCTTTTGGCTGATTTTAATTTTCCCCCTTTATCTCACAAGGAATAAAAAGTGATTTCATTGCTTAAATAAAACACTTATTGAGGATTGATTTATTGCAGGGTACCTGTCATGATCCTGATGTCTGTTGACAGACCTGCTATAATTCAAAGAGCCACAGTCTAAGAATATGCGTAAACAAATATGTGCAACAAGTCATTTGCATGTGAAAGTAGAAACACTCAGTTCAGACCAAACTTCAGGCTAAGACGTGCACATTAACTTTCCTCATTAAAAGTGTATTTGTGGTGGGAGCATCGTGCCCGTGTTGCGTGTGTCGGACACACAGACATTTATTGAGGAACGTTATCCTGCGTGTTTTAACGAGAATATTCGTCTGAATTTCACACGTTTCTACTTTCACATTAGTCGCACATGACGGTCAGCGTCAGTTCTAATACGCTACGATGTAATTACATGTTGGAAACGAATGGTTTTCCTCTGCCATCATTAGCTGAAGCCGTGAGTGTGAAATGTAAACAGGGCTACAGTGTGTTGCTCCGTCTCTCAACGCTTAGCTGGTCGCAGATGTGCCTGCCTATAAACCGGCCTCATAGGCAGCGAAATGGGCCGATGCCGATTAATTAAAATGTGCAAAAAATCGGCCGATAGATCGGTCGACCTCTAGTCCTCAATATTTCAAAGTAACTTGACCTAAATATCTTATTACGTTTCATGAAACAGTCAGAATTCCTGTTTCTGTTGAAACAAATAATTCAAGTTGTATTTTTTCCTTCTCACAGTCTGTTTGCAGAAATGTTTCTTGCTAAGCGTCTGAGATCTGAAGCCCAGTTCCTGTGCTCCATCTGTCTGGATGTGTTCACTGATCCAGTCTCCACACCATGTGGACACAACTTCTGCAAGTACTGCATCAACCAACACTGGGATGTTAATGACAGGTGCCAGTGTCCAATGTGTAAAAGGGTTTTCAAACCAAGACCTGAGCTGCACATCAACACCTTCATCTCTGGGATGGTTGCTGAGTTCAGACATGAAGCTCAACACAAAGCCAGCAGCAGCAGCTCAGACCAACAAGCTGCCAAACCAGGACAAGTTCCCTGTGACGTCTGCACTGGAACCAAACTGAAGGCCCTGAAGTCCTGCCTGGTGTGTCTGGCCTCCTACTGTGAGACTCACCTGGAGCCTCATCTGACAGTTTCAGGTCTGAAAAGACATCAGCTGATCCAGCCTGTGGACAACCTGGAAGGCAGGATGTGTAGGAAGCACGATAAACCTCTGGAGCTGTTCTGTAAGACCGACCAGACATGTGTCTGCATGCTCTGCTCTGTTTTAGACCACAGGACACATAAGTTTGTTCCTCTGAGAGAAGAAGGTGAAGGAAAGAAGGCAGAGCTGGGGAAGACACAGGCTGAAATTCAGAAAATGATCCAGAAGAGACGAGTGAAGATTGAGGAGCTCAAAGAGTCAGTGAGGATCAGTAAAGCAGCTGCAGACAGAGAGACAGCAGAAGGTCTTCAGGTCTTCACTGCTCTGAAGGTGTCTGCTGAGAGAGGCCTGGAGCAGCTCATACAGGAGATCGAAGAGCAACAGGAAAGTACAGAGAAACAGGCTGAAGGTTTCATCAAAGACCTGGAACAGGAAATCTCTGAGCTGATGAAGAGAAGCACTGAGGTGGAGCAGCTCTCACGCTCTGAAGACCACTTCCACCTCCTCCAAAGCTTCTCCTCCCTGAAAGCTGCTCCACCCACCAAGGACTGGACAGAGGTCAGAGTCCGTCCTCCATCACATGAGGAGACTGTAGTGAGAGCTGTGGCTCAGCTGGAGGACACACTCAGTGAACACATGAAGAAGCTGCTCGCTGAGGCTGAGCTGAAGAGGGTCCAGCAGTTTGCAGTCGATGTGACTCTGGATCCTCGTACAGCAAATCCATGGCTCACCCTGTCTGATGATGGGAAACAAGTGAATTATATTGATGTGGAGAAGAAACTTCCAGACAACCCAGAGAGATTTTCTATCTATGTTAATGTCTTAGGAAAGCAGAGTTTCTCTTCAGGCAGATTTTACTTTGAGGTTCAGGTCAAAGGAAAGACTGAGTGGGATTTAGGAGTGGCCAGAGAGTCGATCAAGAGGAAGAGAGAAACCACACTGAGCCCTAAAGTTGGTTTCTGGACTATATTGTTGAGAAATGGAAATAAATATGTAGCTGCTGATGACACTTCAGTCTGTTTCTCCCTGGCATCTGGTCCTGAGAAGGTGGGGGTGTTTGTGGATTATGAGGAGGGTCTGGTCTCCTTCTATGACGTAGATGCTGCAGCTCTTATCTACTCCTTCACTGGCTGCTCCTTCACTGAGAAACTCTACCCGTTCTTCTGTCCCAGTGATAATGATGGTGGTAGAAACTCTGCTCCTCTGATCATCTGTCCTGTCAATCAAACTAATTAGTAGATTAATAAACTTCATAATTTACACTTGTACATAGAAACAGACTAACTCCTGGTGATGAACACTACACCACCTATAATCTGCTAAATGTCATTGGTCCATAAGAAATTATTGCTGCCGTTGGATGAAGGTGTTTCCAGTGAGTGTCTTCTAGGGCTGGGCAATATTATCGTTTTTCAGAATGATACTAATAACGTGCATTTATATAGTGCCTTCCAAAAACAATGGACGCTCTAATGCATAGAGAAATACCAACAGACAGAACAGCACAGAACAGAGACCAAGCCTGGTAGATGTCAGATCTGCAGGGACTGGTCAGCTGCTGGTGCCCAGTGTACAAACTGAACAGGCTGAAATGGCTTTTAGCCCTGATGGCAGGGCTCCAAACTGCAACTAAAATGGTCACAAATATATTTATTTGCGAGTGAAATTTCTGCCAAGGTCGCCATTGGCGACAATACAAATTTACTCACTTTGATTGTAAAATTTGCATCCTACGTGCCTGTTTTATAACCAGCAGCCTGTCGCTTCATTTGTTTTGTTAACGTCATGAAATGAGATGCTTTGTGTGAAAGTTTCACTGAGTGAAAGCGCCAAAATATGAACGGGTAAAGCGAATGTCACCTCTCTGTCAAGCACCAGCACGGACGACACACCTGCTAACAAGAAAGCAGCCTCCAGCAGCTGTGCCAGCACGAGCGCGCTAGAGAAAGCCAGAGACACAGGGATTCATCTTTCCGCGTCAGTCAATGAACACCTGCAGAAAGACGTTTCAAAACGTCCTGACGAAAAAGAATGGAAGGAGTTAAAAATGAAATTCAACACAACCTATATGATCAATAAATTTAGTTCACGTAATCTATAATCTATTTTATAATTTTTATGTGCATTGTTATGTGGCTGTTAAAAAAAAACTATTTGGTGCCTGTTTTTTTCCCCTATAGGAGCCAATGGCTCCTTAATTGATTTTTTTGTTTGGAGCCCTGATGGAGTCACTGGAACCAGCTCCAACTGTATCATTTCTATCTATGTTATTTGTATCCACTGTGGGTTACTGATTATTTTTCATTTATGCTTTTATAATGTTTCTATTCTGTTTCTCTTACAATGTTTTCCCTGCTGCATTATGTAAAGGACTTTGAATGGTATTTGTGTATGAAAATGTAGCTTCACCCTGCAGGAAGTAAAAGTCCTTAAAGACCTTTCACTGACTGTCACCTTGGCTGAAAACATGAAATTTGACCTTTTGAAGGAGGTCATGGACCAGCATCATGGAAAATCATTATCTTTATTTCAGTAAATAAATTCTATGTACTTCTTTACAATCATTTGGGATGACCAGGTTTTGTATTGCACGATATGCTCCTCCTCCAGCTGACTGGAAAACTAGGTGTGAGGATAAAACAAGCACACGCCCAGGATGGAGAACTAAATGCCAAATGAGATCGTACATTTTTGGAATGTAACCAAATTCTGAGGGGAACTGTTTCCATGTAAGTGAATCACTTCCTATTGCAAGCGTGTCGTGTTGTGTGTGCTGTATAGTTCGTCTACAGATTAACAACAGACTAGTTAACTATAGTCTAACACACCTAAAAACTAACTAAACTCTAAGTAATTCATTAACTGCTACATTCCGGTACTAGTCAAGTACCTTTTATTTTGACCGGTATTTATTGCTATTTCCTGACTTAGCGCTCGTTAACCTACCGGTTAGCTTAGCTAGCTAGTTAGCTTAGCTAACATGGCCTCTCCCTCTCTCTCTCTATTTCTTGCTCGGTGTGCCACGTGTTTAGTTATTCCTCTGCCTCCTTTAGCGATAATGATACCTGTAATAAGTGTAAGGTTCTGTTAGCCTTGGAGGCGAGGATCACTGATTTGGAAGCGCGGCTCCGCACCTTCGAACAAAAGCCAGCTAGCCTAGCCCCGTTAGCTGGTGTGGAGCCACCGAGCTCAGGGTCTGTTAGCGGTCCAAGGGCAGCTCCGGAGCAGCCCGGAGAATTAGCCTGGGTCACGGTCCGAAGGAAACATACTCCTAAGCAGAAGCCCACGGCTCATCACCTGCCTGTTCACGTTTCTAATAGATTTTCCCCGCTCAGCGACACACCCGCTGAGAAACCGACTCTGATAATTGGCGATTCCATAGTCAGGAACGTGAAAATAGAGACACCAGCGACCATAGTCAAATGTTTCCTGGGGCCAGAGCGGGCGACATCGAGTCAAATCTGAAGCTGCTGGCTAAGGCTAATCGTAAATATGGGAAAATTGTTATTCACGTCGGCAGCAATGACACCCGATTACGCCAATCGGAGGTCACTAAAATTAATGTTGAGTCGGTGTGTAACTTTGCTAAATTAATGTCGGACTCCGTAGTTTTCTCTGGACCCCTCCCCAATCTGACCAGAGATGACATGTTTAGCCGCATGTCGTCGTTCCGTCGCTGGCTGTCTAGGTGGTGTCCAGCAAACGATGTGGGCTTCATAGACAATTGGGCCACTTTCTGGGGAAAACCCGGTCTGGTAGCGAGAGATGGCATCCATCCCACTTTGAATGGTGCAGCTCTCATCTCTAGAAATTTGGCCGAGTTTCTTAGCCGACCTAAAGCCTGACAATCCAGGGTGGGGACCGGGATGCAGAGACTCAGTCTAAAACGCCTCTCTGTAGTTTCCTTAGAGCCGCCGCCCCCCTCAAACCACATAGAGACTGTGTCTGCCCCTCGAACATATAAATCAAACAAATCAGAAGTTAACAGAAGAGGAGTTATTCATAAAAACTTAATAAAAATTAAGACCACTCCTCTTATTGAACAGAAAAACAGAACTGTCAAATGTGGATTATTAAATATTAGGTCCCTTTCTTCTAAATCTCTGTTAGTAAATGATTTGATAACTGATCACCAAATTGACCTACTTTATCTTACTGAAACCTGGTTACAGCAGGATGAATATGTCAGTCTGAATGAATCAACCCCCCTCAGTCATAAAAATTATCATGTTCCTCGAAGCACAGGTCGAGGTGGAGGAGTAGCTGCAATCTTCCACTCAAACTTATTATTAAACTTTCATCCTCAGAACAGTTATAACTCATTTGAGAGCCTCACTCTTAGTCTCTCACATACAAACTGGAAAACACAAAAACCAGTTCTACTTGTCATTTTGTACCGTCCACCTGTCCCTTACTCAGAGTTTTTAACTGAATTCCCAGACTTCCTGTCTGATTTAGTGCTTAGATCAGATAAAGTTATAGTGGGAGATTTTAACATTCATGTAGATGTTGAAAATAACAGCCTCAGCATTGCATTTAATTCTATATTAGATTCAATTGGTTTCATTCAAAATGTTAATAAACCCACCCACTGTTTCAATCACACCCTTGATCTTGTTCTGACCTATGGCATCGAAATTGAACATCTAATAGTTTTTCCCCAAAATCCTGTTTTGTCAGATCATTCTTTAATAACTTTCGAATTTAAGATGATGGATCATGCAGCGTCTGGAAGAAAATTCCACTACAGCAGATGTTTATCTGACAATGCTGTTAATAAATTTAAGAAAATGATTCCATCTTTATTTACATCTATGCCAAGTATAAACATAGTGGAGGGCAGCTGCCTTAATCCTACTCCCTACCAAATTGATCATGTTGTTGACAGCGCTGTAACCTCACTGCGTGAAACGCTTGATTCTGTAGCCCCTCTGAAAAAGAAGTTAGTGAATCAGAGAAGACTAGCCCCATGGTATAATTTACATATTCGTACCTTAAAGCAGGCATCATGAAGGCTGGAAAGGAAGTGGCGTTCCACAAACTTAGAGGAAATTTTTCTAGCCTGGAAAAACAGTCTACTAACATATAAAAAGCTCTCCGTAAAGCCAGAACTGCATACTATTCATCACTAATAGAGGAAAATAAGAACAATCCCAGGTTTCTTTTCAGCACTGTAGCCAGGCTGACAAAGAGTCACAGCTCTGTTGAGCCCAGTGTTCCCTTAGCTCTCAGCAGTGATAAATTTATGAGTTTCTTTACAAATAAAATCACAACTATTAGAGATAAAATTCAGCAGATGCTTCCTATACCTGCAATAAATGAATCTTCTACTACAGTAGCTCTTGAATCATCTGTAGGACCTCAGTTATGTTTAGACTGCTTCTCTCCCATAGATCTCTCTGAATTTACATCAGTAGTTGCTTCACCGAAATCATCAACGTGTCTCTTAGACCCCATCCCGACTAGACTGCTTAAAGGCACCCTGCCATTAATGAACTCATCTTTATTGGACTTGGTAAATTTATCTCTAGTATCAGGCTACGTACCACAGGCCTTTAAGACTGCAGTAATCAAACCTTTACTCAAAAAGCCTAGTCTTGATCCAGGTGTCTTGGCTAATTACAGACCAATATCCAACCTGCCATTTATTTCTAAAATCCTAGAAAAAGCTGTTGCTAAGCAGCTATCAGACCACTTACACAGGAATGAACTATTTGAAGATTTCCAATCAGGAATTAGAGCACATCATAGTACAGAAACAGCACTGTTGAAAGTTACCAACGATCTTCTCTTAGCCTCAGATAATGGACTTGTTTCTATACTTGTCCTCCTAGACCTTAGTGCTGCATTCAACACCATTGACCACAACATCTTATTACAGAGACTGGAGCATGTGACTGGTATCAGAGGAACAGCGTTAAAATGGTTCCAATCCTATTTATCGGACAGATTCCAGTTTGTTCATGTCCATGATGAACCTTCCACACGCACAAAAGTTAGTTATGGAGTTCCACAAGGCTCTGTGCTAGGACCGATTCTGTTCACCCTGGTACATGCTTCCTTTAGGCTATGTCATTAGGAAGCACTCTATTAATTACCACAGCTATGCAGATGACACTCGGTTGCATCTACCTATTAAACCTGTTAACACAAACCAGTTAAACAGACTTCAAGCGTGTCTAACTGACATAAAGGCCTGGATGACCAGTAACTTTTCTACTTTTAAATTCAGACAAAACAGAAGTCGTTGTATTTGGGCCCAAAAACCTGCAGAAAAACTAGTCCATGCATTTGTTACCTCAAGGCTAGATTACTGTAACTCATTACTATCTGGATGTCCCAATAGCTCCATAAAAAGCCTCCAGTTAATCCAGAATGCTGCAGCCAGAGTCCTGACAGGAACTAGCAAGAGAGATCATATTTCTCCTATATTAGCTTCTCTTCATTGGCTCCCTGTAAAATCCAGAATAGAATTTAAAATCCTTCTCCTCACATACAAATCCCTTCATACCTTAAAGACCTCATAGTACCATATTATCCCAATAGACCACTTCGCTCTCAGAGTGCAGGCCTACTTGTGGTTCCCAGAGTTTCCAAAAGCAGACTGGGAGGCAGAGCCTTTAGCTATCAAGCTCCTCTCCTGTGGAACCAGCTCCCAGTCTGGGTTCAGGAGGCAGAGACTCTCCGTACCTTTAAGGCTAGACTTAAAACCTTCCTCTTTGACAAAGCATATAGTTAGGGCTGGCTTCAGGCAACCCTGAACCATCCCTTAGTTAAGCTGCTATAGGCCTAGACTGCCCGAGGACCATCGGTGCCCCGAGCTCCCCTAACCCTCCCCTCCCCTCTCTTCCTCTCCTCCCACCTCACGTATATTCCACCATTGAATGTCACTAACCTTGTGCTCTCTCTCTCCCCTAGTTTGTGCTCTCTCCCTCCCTCTCTCTCTCTCCCTCTCTCTCTGTACCTTCTGCAGGTGTCCCTGGTCCTGGAGCTGTATATCACTGATGTGCAGTTACTGGCCCCACCAACCTGCAGTGTCTATTTGTTGTTTATTGTTGCTGTTCTTTTCTCTCTGCTCTATCCACTCACCCCAACCGGTCGAGGCAGATGGCCGCCCAAACTGAGCCCGGTTCTGCTAGAGGTTTTTTCTTCCGTTAAAGGGAGTTTTTCCTCTCCACTGTCGCCAAGTGCTGCTCATAAGGGATTTGTTGAGACGTTTTCAGTTTTAGTTTGTGTAAAGTGCCTTGAGATGATTTGTATTGTGATTTGGCGCTTTACAAATAAAATTGAATTTAATTGAATTGAATTGGAATAAGCTTTGTAGCAGAATAGGAAAGTATTTGTGTATAAACAGCAGCCTCAGTCCAGGAGGACCTGAGCAGCTGGAGGTGGAACTGAGTGTCTATGGTCTATGCTGCTCCGTTCATTGCAAGGAAATAAAACTTAAAATAAATAAACTCTTTACTGCTCACCTCAAGGTGGTGCCACAACAAAACCTACAAATCTACAAGACAACAACCAGACAACTAAAACAACTAGGAGCCCAGTTGGCATGACTCAGCTTCTAGATTACTTTACCTGGACGCCGGAGAATCTTCACGCAAACACAGACCAATAACCTAAACCAGCCTGTGGATTCACACCTGTCCACACCTGTTTGCTGTATCACAACCTTTGCTGCATATTCATCACAGTAAACCAGTTCTTTCACAAAGGGAGGAAACAAAACCCAACAGAGCTGCAGTAAGAAGAGGAGCAACAGCTGAAATAAAAACCTCCAGCATGACACCCGGAGATCGAAAGTAAAAGTCTGAGAGCAGCAGCAGAGGAGACGGGTCTCTGATTGTGTCCAACAGAAAACAGAGTTCATCCAAACACTGGTGAGTACACCTGATCACATTTACTGTCTCAACAACCAGGACGACACAAAGCTTCAGCCCTAACCAGGAGAGGAGCTCCACTCTTCACTGGGACGTGCGTTAAACTGGTGACAAGTGTTAAACTGGTCCCAGTAAAACCCTGTAAACAGTCTGTCAGGTCTCAGACTTTGGAGCTTGTGGCTGAATCTGTGTTTGGACTGTAGTTTCTCTTTTTACTTGGTTTTAGCACTTTTTTCTCACCACTCAATGTAAACATGTTGGGTCCTGTTTCCTCTGGCTCTTTCACATTAAAAGCTTTCCAACAACAAACCACTGGAAGGCTTTTATTCTGAAGAGGCAAAAAGAAGTCCATAATGTCTGTGTCCAAGTAAGCAGAGCTTTGTGCTATTTGTCAACAAAAGTTGGTCTGAACAACAATGTATGTGGCTGTTTTGAACAAAACTAAACTCACTGGCAAAATGGTTCAACAGTCCAACACAGTGAAAGTGTCCTCAGTATTTCAAAGTAACTTGACCTAAATATCTTATTACATTTCATGAAACAGTCAGAATTCCTGTTTCTGTTGAAACAAATAATTCAAGTTGTATTTTTTCCTTCTCACAGTCTGTTTGCAGAAATGCTTCCTGCTAAGCGTCTGAGATCTGAAGCCCAGTTCCTGTGCTCCATCTGTCTGGATGTGTTCACTGATCCAGTCTCCACACCATGTGGACACAACTTCTGCAAGAACTGCATCAACCAACACTGGGATAGTAGTGTCTGGTGCCAGTGTCCAATGTGTAAAAGGGGTTTCTACCCAAGACCTGAGCTGCACATCAACACCTTCATATCTGGGATGGTTGCTGAGTTCAGACATGGAGCTCAACACAAAGCCAGCAGCAGCAGCTCAGACCAAAAAGCTGCCAAACCAGGACAAGTTCCCTGTGATGTCTGCACTGGAACCAAACTGAAGGCCCTGAAGTCCTGCCTGGTGTGTCTGGTCTCCTACTGTGAGACTCACCTGGAGCCTCATCTGACAGCTTCAGGCCTGAAAAGACATCAGCTGATCCAGCCTGTGGACAACCTGGAAGGCAGGATGTGTAGGAAGCATGATAAACCTCTGGAGCTGTTCTGTAAGACCGACCAGTCATGTGTCTGCATGCTCTGCTCTGTTTTAGACCACAGGACACATGAGTTTGTTCCTCTGAAAGAAGAAGGTGAAGGAAAGAAGGCAGAGCTGGGGAAGACACAGGCTGAAATTCAGCAAATGATCCAGAAGAGACGAGTGAAGATTGAGGAGCTCAAAGAGTCAGTGAGGATCAGTAAAGCAGCTGCAGACAGAGAGACAGCAGAAGGTCTTCAGGTCTTCACTGCTCTAGTGGAGTCTGTTCAGAGAGGCCTGGAGCAGCTCATACAGGAGATCGAAGAGCAACAGGAAAGTACAGAGAAACAGGCTGAAGGTTTCATCAAAGACCTGGAACAGGAAATCTCTGAGCTGATGAAGAGAAGCACTGAGGTGGAGCAGCTCTCACGCTCTGAAGACCACCTCCACCTCCTCCAAAGCTTCTCCTCCCTGAAAGCTGCTCCACTCACCAAGGACTGGACAAAGATCAGAGTCCGTCCTCCATCACATGAGAGGACTGTGGTGAGAGCTGTGGCTCAGCTGGAGGACACACTCAGAAAACAGATGAAGAAGCTGGTTAAGGCTGAGCTGAAGAGGGTCCAGCAGTTTGAAGTGGATGTGACTCTGGATCCTCATACAGCACATCCTGAACTCATCCTGTCTGATGATGGGAAACAAGTATATGACAGTGATGTGGAGAAGAATCTTCCAGACAACCCAGAGAGATTTTCTATCTGTCCTATGGTCTTAGGAAAGCAGAGTTTCTCTTCAGGCAGATTTTACTTTGAGGTTCAGGTTAAAGGAAAGACTCAGTGGGTTTTAGGAGTGGCCAGAGAGTCGATCAAGAGGAAGGGAGACATCCCACTGAGCCCTCAATTTGGTTTCTGGACTATATTGTTGAGAAATAGAAATGAGTACAAAGCTGCTGCTGACCCTTCAGTCCGTCTCTCCCTGAGGTCTGGTCCTGAGAAGGTGGGGGTGTTTGTGGATTATAAAGGGGGTCTGGTCTCCTTCTATGACGTAGATGCTGCAGCTCTTATCTACTCCTTCACTGGCTGCTCCTTCACTAAAAAACTCTACCCGTTCTTCAGTCCCTGTATTAATGATGGTGGTAAAAACTCTGCTCCTCTGATCATCTGTCCTGTCAATCAAACTAATTAGTAGATTAATAAACTTCATAATTTACACTTGTACATAGAAACAGACTAACTCCTGGTGATGAACACTACACCACCTATAATCTGCTAAATGTCATTGGTCCATAACAAATTATTGCTGCCGTTGGATGAAGGTGTTTCCAGTGAGTGTCTTCTAGGGCTGGGCAATATTATCGTTTTTCAGAATGATACTAATAACATGCATTTATATAGCGCCTTCCAAAAACAATGGACGCTCTAATGCATAGAGAAATACCAACAGACAGAACAGCACAGAACAGAGACCAAGCCTGGTAGATGTCAGATCTGCAGGGACTGGTCAGCTGCTGGTGCCCAGTGTAGAAACTGAACAGGCTGAAGTGGCTTTTAGCCCTGATGGAGTCACTGGAACAGGCTCCAACTGTATCATTTCTATCTATGTTATTTGTATCCACTGTGGGTTACTGATTATTTTTCATTTATGCTTTTATAATGTTTCTATTCTGTTTCTCTTACAATATTTTCCCTGCTGCGTTATGTAAAGGACTTTGAATGGTATTTGTGTATGAAAATGTAGCTTCACCCTGCAGGAAGTAAAAGTCCTTAAAGACCTTTCACTGACTGTCACCTTGGCTGAAAACATGAAATTTGACCTTTTGAAGGAGGTCATGGACCAGCATTATGGAAAATCATTATCTTTATTTCAGTAAATAAATTCTATGTACTTCTTTACAATCATTTGGGATGACCAAGTTTTCTCTGCTAATTGGTCATGAAATATGATCGATCTTCATCTAAGTATGATGTGATTAAACTTTTAACAAGCAAATATTAATTGATCATGTCTTTATTAAACACTCAAAGGACTGGCCTTGGATTTATTAACTAGTTAAACCTCTATTGGCAGCAATAACCTGACAGAACTACTCCCTGTACCTGCAGTGTTCAGGAGGCATTTTGGATCTTTCGTCTTAAAGAGAAATCTGTCGCTTGTACTCCAGTCCAACTTATGACCCAGAAAATAAGATAGTTACTGACTAATGCTACATCTTTACTTACCTTACCTCCATCCATATTAGATTTTTTGAAGACTGAAGTTTTAAACTTTGAAGAACATTAATAACCCACAGGAGAAATTAGTTAAAAGCCATTTAGAAGATGGAAAATTGGTAATTATTGGTAATTAAACACCTATCCATCCATTTTCTGCTGCTTATCCAGAGTCGGCTCACAGTGGCAGTAGATTCAGAAAAGTAATCTGGATGTTTTCCAGCTCCACCTGTGGGCTCAGAGATGTTCCTGGACGATGACATGAGAAATTTAATCTCTGCGTTAGTCCAACAACTTTCAGCAGATGGACGTGCTGGAGATCCTTCAGTGGAAGGCTCCCAGGAGAATCAGACGCCTGAACCACCCTAACAGAAAGGTTGGGCGTCTCTACTCCAAACTTCCGATCACCGACCGAACCCCATCTAAGGCTGAGACCGGCTCAGATGGAAGTGATCAGGGTAATAATTTTAACCAAGAGCAAAGAACGAAAAAAAAGAAATGAATAACTGAAAATGTAGGAATGATAAAAATAAAACTAAGGCGTGTCGAAAACTGACACTGACAAGGAGACAAGTGTTAAGGATTAGGGTTTAATGGTTGTGTGGGGTGGTGGAGACAGACCCACTCAGACCCAGTTGATCCATTTCCACAGCAGTAAGTAAGACTTTCCACCTCTGGTTCATTGTCCAGTGGCAGAAAGAGAAAAGGTGAACATGGTACGTTACCTGTCAGGGTGGAGGAAGGATCAGGGGAAGCTGCTACCACCGCCATCATCCACGCAGGTAAAACTCTCTTCTTCTCTACTGATGGGGAAACATTATTCTCCACTTCCTCTGGTGCTGCTGAGTCTCCCTGTAGAGAAACAAGAGTAGACAGCTCTTATTATTGGTTGGCTCCAGTGTTGGTTCTGCTTGTGATTGGTTGCTCAGTTCCACAAACAATCATCATGCAAAGTTAACAAATTCCTAAATATGAGGTGAACAGTGCAGATTAGCACGTCTTCCTGTTGTTTCCTAAATGTTGTCAACATCAAGTCACCGGTGAGCGTCTGTCGCACCTGTCAACATCTTTTCAGCTGATTGAACATGATGGAGGATCCATCAGTGGCACAGAGCGCTCTGATTGGCTGCTCTATAGGTCTTCCACTGTCCCTTTTTGAATGACCAATACAGAATACCGCCCCCTGCTGGTATGGAGAGGTATTTCCTCTCACCAGGTGCAGAAGGTATGAGCTGGATGGCCGTCAGCTCGAGTCTGTGTGGTGCGTTCAAGGACACTTTTTGGTCCTGACGAAGGCGACATTCAGAGACAACAGTCGGCCTTTGTCTGTGCTGGTTCTGTTGAGCCTGGGTCAACACAGTGTCATCTGATTAGACCCTGCATTGGCCAATCAAACACATGCAGCCACATATTCCTGTGGTTTATTCTGTATATCTGCTGTTTATCTTTTCCTGACAAAAGATTCTGTCATTCTGTCTGGGATTAATCTCCACAGGTGAAAAATCCTGTGTGAGTATTACACGAGTCTGGTACTGGAACAGGACATATCCCACTGCTCATCAGTTCTTTAAAGGAATAATCCACAGCTCAGACGTTTTATTCATTGAATCCAACTCAGAACTTTATGTGCTAAGCAGTAAAAATGTTCTTAAAGCTCAGCTGACACACAGGAGTCTGACTGGAAAGAGGTCGTCTGAATCTAACATATTACTGTATTATCACTGCAAATAATACAAATAATAATAATACAAAGTATAATAATAATACAAAAACAAATGTATGGAACACGAAAAGGCAAATGATTATTTTGACTGGTAAATAATGTGTTTGTCACACTGACTGACTGTGTGTGTGTGTGTGTGTGTGTGTGTGTGTGTGTGTGTGTGTGTGTGTGCGCGGCAGCAAACCTTGTCTAAACTGGTCTCCTCCTCACTCGATGAAGCTGCAGATGTTCCGATCCCAGATGTCGGCACCTCCTCAGGTGGCGTCTGAGCCCCACCCTGTCCAATTTCTGGAGTCACTTCCACATCTGGCCTGGGAGAAACAGGAAGTCTGTCTTCTTCTTCCTCAAGCGTTTGGCTCTTTCTACAGGAAGACATATTTGACAGAAAGAAAAACCACACTGAGCAGCTAGTGCACTCCTGTCCAGCTGACTGAGAATCTCCTGTGTCAGAAACCCAAACTTGTGCTAAAGCTGCAGTTTGATGACTCAGCTGGTCTGACAGTTGCTCGAGTGGCCTCTCGTGTCTGTTTGATCTAAACTTCAAACATAGTATCAGGACACAAACTCGGAGATGAAAGATTCAGGAGAGAACACAAATCAGCGTTCTCCTCAATGCTGTCTTTTTATTGCATCAACAGCTAGCACTTCCGCCGGACCCTTTCAATCCCGGTGCTGTCTGTAAAGATAAAAGATGGAACTTTAAGTGAACAGGCGGAGAGCGGGACTGAAGCTCAGGGAAATTCAGTGAGTGAGATTAAACTTTTGATCTCAGCACCGTGTCTTAGCATAGAGAGGAGCGATTATCAGACGGAGATACCTGGGAGTGCACTCCTCACCGCCCACGGCCACCACCTTGTAGATGAACTGCCCTGGGAGCAGAGAGAAGAAGTCTCCATGTTGAAGAGGGAACCAGGAGTCTTTCTGCAGAGGTCGAGGGTCGTCGGTCAGCGACGTCTGGACGAAGCACGGGTTCAGGTGGGTCTGAAGAACAGAACAGAAAAACAATAATCTCCAGTTTCTTTTTCACATACACAAAGTACGGCACTCCTCTGAATCTAAAACACATTTCTCTAATATAAATCACAGGTATTTCAATCTGTGTGTTTGAATCTTTCATATTATATTTAAAGAAGAGGACAAACTGACCGGTTTGAGCCGCAGACGCCCGTTCAGGTTCTCCAGCAGCCCGTGGTTCCGGGACACTCTCTTATCACTGACCTGACAAAACAGGAAGACAAACAGGACACAAGGAGAGATTTAGTCCAAAAACCACGTTCACCTTTCATTTCCTAAAAACAGATCAGCATCCTGAGATTGGCTGGATACGTTTCCATAAACTCTCACATGAAGACAAATGACCCCAGGAGACAAAAGCATCTTCTCAATACAGGTCACACGTCACTAATTAGGTACTTCTAATTTGAAGTACTTGATATACTGCTGGGTAGCTGACGTTAAATACCTTATGTACTTCTAATTTGAAGTACTTGATATACTGCTGGGTAGCTGACGTTAACTACCTTATATACTTCTAATTTGAAGTACTTCATATACCGCTGGGTAGCTGACGTTAACTACCTTATATACTTCTAATTTGAAGTACTTTATATACCGCTGGGTAGCTGACGTTAACTACCTCATATACTTCTAATTTGAAGTACTTTCCATACCGCTGGGTAGCTGACGTTAACTACCTTATATACTTCTAATTTGAAGTACTTTATATACCGCCGGGTAGCTGACGTTAACTACCTTATATACTTCTAATTTGAAGTACTTTATATACCGCCGGGTAGCTGACGTTAACTACCTTATATACTTCTAATTTGAAGTACTTTATATACCGCTGGGTAGCTGACGTTAACTACCTTATATACTTCTAATTTGAAGTACTTTATATACCGCCGGGTAGCTGACTTTAACTACCTTATATACTTCTAATTTGAAGTACTTTATATACTGCTGGGTATCTTGGAAAAAGTACAAGGTTTGGCTCTGACATGTAGTGAAGTCCAAGGATGAGGTAGTACAACATGGAAATACTCAGGTAAAGTACTAATACCTCAACAAAGTACTGTAATGTGTGTAAATCCCAGCATGTTGCTCAGTAAGCTGGAATCAAACCAAAGTAAAGGTACAGGAGGACTCACTCCCAGTAAGGGGCCCCTGCCCAGCACCGTCTCCCCCGGCGCCAGGTGGATGTGGTTCCCGCCGTCCACCGGGACCAGGTCGAAGCCGGACATGAGCGCAGCTGGCGGGACAGGAGGCAGCTTCCCCCGGGTCGCTCGACAAAAGTCAACAGGAAGCGAAGCGAAGCTTAGGTCGCAACGAGCAGCAATGACCCTTGACCCGTATCTACCTGCGGAGGCGGGAAACTGGGGACTATTTATTTTATAAACTCAGCACTGTTCAAAACTTCCGGGATGCAACGGAGCGTGCGCAGTAGAGTAAACACGTGATACTGATTCGCTTCCATTATATTTTATCCTGATTTGTTTTCTAAGTAAATATAATAATAAAAATAATAATAATAATAATAATTAGTATTATTATTATTATTATTATTGTTATTATTATTATGTTTATCTGTGAAATAACACTCTTTATGTCTGTCAGAAATATTGTACGCAGTTTCAAACATTACTGTTTATTTGAGGAATATTCATGTCTGTAAGACAAATCTCGCAGCAGCATAAACATTTATTTCAGTATAAATGTATTTTCACAATTTGAGTTAAGCGTTAAGACATAATATTAAACGGTAAACTGAGTTTTGTGTTAGCCGAATTAAAGAAGATGGGTAAATCATGTAGAAAATATGTTGTGCTATTATAGGGTATTTTAGGGTAAGTACATGTTCTCAGGAGGATTTCAGATTAATTTGACAGATTATCGATGGGAGTCTGGCATCGTTTGTAATGACTGGGCGTGGGGCCTTTGTACGCATGCGCTCTGTGACGTGTCTGTGTGTAAACAGCCCTATTGCCATTTAAACAGCTGTCAGACACGGGGCGGACATCCTGCAGGTAAGAAGCCGCGATTAAAACCGAAGACGCCGCGTCCCGCCCGCACACACGCCCACACATTAACCTCCGGTGTCTCCCGGTGAACAAAACGCGGTGTTTGGCCTGAGACCGATCGGATTTGGGGTCGCTGTTAGCCAGCTAGCTAACCGTTAGCAGGGGCGGAGCTCAGAGCTGCGACTGACAAACATCTGGTTTTATCAACCGGAGATTCAGTCTGTTCTGATGAAACTACAGCTTCACTGCATAAAGCACCAACTACGGCTCTAAGGTGACTGCTGGGCCTGGAGCTGGACCCCAATAAGCTTGAATTGTTTTGTAGCATCATTGGGAGAGAGAGAGAGAAATAGAAAGTCAGCATGTTACCGTAATGTTGCTACTATGGGGAACAGAATAAAATATTAAATCCACACCTGCAGAAAAATCTACACAGTGACTGAATGAGGTCAATTTGTATTGCTGTGTCATAGCGACTCTGCACAGCTGGTATAAGACAAAACGCTTTAACCAGCTTTCACATCTGGAGACCAGCACAGTGTCCCAGACACACACACTGAGACATAGAAGTGTCAAGATCATCTCACTTCATCAGAGATGAGGAAAAATCAGATCAAGTTAGTTCAACAGCAGTGACTTCCCGCTGCTCAACCCTAAACCCACCATGCCTGCTCCTGTCACGATCTCCTGCAGAGCAGCGGCACCTGTTTCAGTTTTCTTGGTTGTCTGCAGTTTCTGACTTCACATCTCAAAGAATCATTTCTTTCCTCTGACATTTTCATCCCTGTGTTTCCCAGACAGTTTGAAACTGCTGGACTCTGAGCAAGCAGCATGACCCTCCAGGACTTCACCTGTGTGTCTGCTCTGTGAAACAAGACCGTCTCTGAGATCCACCATGGACCCTCCCTCTCGTAACTTTGCGGAAACGCTGCCGACAGAGATGAGTGTAAAAATCTTCTGCGAGCTGGACGCAGAGAGTCTGTGCAGTGCCTCGCGGACCTGCAAGCTGTGGCATCACATCATCGAGGACAGCGAGCAGCTGTGGAGGAGGCAGTGCCTGCTGGTCCGAGCCTTGTGTCAGAGGGAGGTGGACACTGACAGGAGGGACGGCCTGTCCTGGAAGGTGGGTCAGACTTCCAGTGAGTGCTGAGTGCCGGGTCGCCAGCAAACATTTTGTGCTAAATTAACTTTGAGCATAAGATGCTGATCCTCAAAATGCCGACGGCATTACTTTGACTCAAGTCAAAGATTTTCAGATTCTGAGCTTTTCAATAAATAAACACAAATTACACCTGTGCACATGCAGCAGCGTGTCCAGGTACAATGCACAAAACCTTTTCAATTGTTGTCAGACAAAAGACAAAAATAAATGTGATGCCTTTTAACTGAGCTGTCTGATCAACAGCCACATCACATAGAGGCCCAGGGGCCTCCTGATGTCTCTGGCCCCTGGGTCTTTGCCCTGTGTTGACTCAGCGTGTGCACACAAACCTACACAACCACATATTGTTCGTCCTGCAGAAACTCCCCTTCCAGAGTTAAACTCAACATAAAGCATGATCATGATTAAAGAGGCAGAGGTTCTGACGGCTTCCTGTTGCCTCCCTGCAGGTGACCCTCGTGAGGAACTACACCCGCAGCTGCCTGAAGAGGGACTGGCTGAGAGGACGATTCAGCCGCGTGAGCTCAGCAGAGGAGCTGAGCGGGAGGAGGATGGTGCCGCTGGACGCTGAGACGTGGGGAGAGATCCTGCAGGCCGAGCTGGACAGATGACCGATGGCAACGTTTACTGCACATTTTATAAAAAGCACTTATGAGTGTTGGATTTTAATCCCAATATATATTTTATATCTTGTGTTTTATCTAAATGACACACAAATGATTGTACATACTTTTTTTTTACTTTTTTAAGAAAAAAGAATCATGGAAAAATGAAACAATGACCGAAACTTTGATGTAAATATGGATGAGATGCAATAAATGAACCTCTGTGATGAACATGATGTTTTACTTGTCACAGTGTTAAAGAACAAAACATTTTCACCTGAATTTAAAGGAAGAGCTCAGCACTGGTGGATTCAATCTGAAGTGTTTTTTCTTATTGCCTTCACCTGCACACATGACTGAAAATATATCTCTACCCATAAGTCTTTATTTTTCCTGTAGTACGGCTGCACCTAACGACTGTCATCGTCTGGTTTTATGGCTCTTCTCAACTGACTGGTTGATTGTTGGTTCTTTCGTCTCTGGCTCCAGGAGTTTGCAGCACTTGGAAATATTCAGCTGAAACCACATGTGACCTGAATTAGACAAAAGGACTACAGCTAGAGCTTCTCACTACTCATGGTGCTGTATTCCAGTAGTTTGGAAAAAAACAATGAATCCTTACATTTAACAATTTCAGTGGCTAAAACTATTAAATGATGCACTGGGTAAATAATCAATAATTGTACTGCTGCAAAAATGACTAATTATTTACTTTCATGATTAATTCGTTCATTTTAAAACAGACAGCCTAGTTTCTAGTGAACATCTTTGAGCTGCTGATCAAACAAATCAATACATTCAAATCACACTGAGTTCGGTTAATTAGAAAATTCATTGATGAACAGATAATTATCTGCAGCTCTGCTCTTTGGCCCTCACTGCTCCACTTTTATTTTGAAAGGTGTGACCGGAAGCACTGCTCCGTCCAGCTTGACTCTGGTCCCTCCTCAGCATCACCGCATCATCCGCGTCCGCCCTCGCTTGAGACGGGACCAAAAACGGACCCTCCAACGCTGAAAAGCCGGGATCATGGACGACATCCCCCCGATCATCAACATCTGCATCTCCCTGCGGATCCAGCCCAACGAGGGGCCCGTGTTCTTTAAGGTGGACGGGACCCGGTTCGGACAGAGCAGGACTATCAAGCTGCTCACGGGCTCCAAATACAAGATCGAGGTGGTGGTGAAGCCTGGAAACGTTGAGGCCACGTACGTTTAAACCGACGTTTTTATTGATTCAGGACAGTTCAGGTGCAGCAGCAGGCCACACTGAGCATGCGCACTCCATTAATAACCATTTATTGATATAGGCTATAAAGTGACGTCATTCACTCCTGGGGCCCCGTCAGAATAGAATCGAACAGAACAGAACAGAACAGAATAGAACAGAACAGAACAGAATAGAACAGAACAGAACAGAATAGAATAGAATAGAACAGAACAGAACAGAATAGAATAGAATAGAACAGAACAGAACAGAACAGAACAGAACAGAATAGAATAGAACAGAACAGAACAGAACAGAACAGAACAGAATAGAATAGAATAGAACAGAACAGAACAGAACAGAACAGAACAGAATAGAATAGAATAGAATCGAACAGAACAGAACAGAATAGAACAGAATGGAATAGAATAGAAGCCACAGGAGACCAGAGGCGGCATCAGGTTTCCGCCTGAATAAGTCATGGGGGACCAGTCAGGGTTGCTGCTGTCACGACGTCACGAAGCTCATGTGGCTCAGGTGTGGAGTGGGGGTGGGGGCTCAGGTAGAGCAGGGCGGGGTCAAACAAAGGAAACACCTCCAATAAAGCCTATAAATACAGTGTGGTCATTACTGCAGTATCTACAGTACTACACATGAAAATACACATTTGAGGAGCCACCTGGACTTGAATCGTATTTGTGTTTCTGTGTTGATAACATTAATAGTATATGTTCATATAAAGCCTGAATGAGACTCTGCACATCAGGAGCATCATATAAACTAATCATGGTATTTTGATATGAGCCACCTCTGCAGGGACGTGCTGAGATATCAGGGAATAATATTGATAATAATAATATTGATGTTCTACTTTATTCAGTGGTGCTGTCAGTCTCTGGATGGGATCTGAATTCCCTGTGTCCTTCAACGTCATGGAAAGACTCAGACTCAGTTGTTTGACTCTTTTCCTTCCTACAGCAACATGAACATTGGAGGCATCGTCTTCCCTCTGGAGCAGCAATCCAAGGACGAGGAGTCTGTGGTGTATCATGGCCTGTACGACACAGAGGGCGTCCCTCACACCAAGAGTGGAGACCGGCAGCCTGTCCAAGTCAGTATAGAGGTAAGACCACAGCGTCACAGCAGCAGGTCTCCTCTCTGACCTTTCAGAGGCCCCTAAGGGCAGAGACGCACTGAGCTGCCAGTAAAGAACCTGCACAGACGAAGTCCGACTGTTGTGTCTGGACCAAAAAGTGTCCCTGAACGCAGCCGACGGCCAACCAGCTCGTACGTTCTGCGCCTGGTGAGAGGAAACACCTCTCCACACCTGCAGGGGGCAGTAGTCTGTACTGGTCAGTCAAAAAGGGACAGTGGAAGACCTATGCAGGTATACAAACTGACCATCTTCACACCACAGACGGTTTATAGCTGCCTCTGATCCAGAACATGTCTGAGAAGAAGCTGCAGGTGGTGAGTGAAACCACAGAGACCACACTGATCCACTGAGCTGATCAGCCAATCAGAGCGCTCTCTCTCACTGATGGATCAGACTAGAGCACTAGTGACGGGATCTGCAAAGACTCACTGGTGCCTAAGCGTTGACATTTGTTGTTCCTTTATCAATGAATCTATCCAGCAAAAGACTTTACCTTTTTAACTGTTCTCTCTTTCTGCCCAGTTCAACAAAGCTGGGACCTTTGAGACGGTCTGGCAGGCGAAGTACTACAACTACTACAAGAGGGACCACTGCCAGTTCGGCAACAAATTCAGCAACATCGAGTACGAATGCAAACCCAACGAGACGCGGACCCTGATGTGGATCAACAAGGAGGTGTTCAACTGAGTCCGCTCATCCCAACACCGTCCACACCGAACACACCTGGACTACCTTTGAGCATCAGCATCACAAAAGGGGGGGCAGCCTCCTCCTAAAGGAGTGTATCAAGTCAGCGAGGCTCTGGTGTTTGTGCTGTGTGGAAACAGCTGTTTGCTATTCTGGTCTTTTGAGTGGGGTTGGGGTTGGGTTGGGGGGTTTGCTTTAGGGCTGCACTCAGCAACGCTGCTTTGGTTTGCACATTAACCAGCTCTGCCTGTTATCATAAGAAACCAGAGTTTCCGTCCTAAGCAGCGCTCACGTATCTGTATTTGCCCTGAGCTTCAGTCCACTGCCTCCTGTGCATGTGGATTTTCTTTCACTGATCACACGTCTCCGTTTCAGGGACGGTCTGGGTGTAAGTTGCAGGGTGCAGCTTTAAAACAGGGGTGGACAGTTTAAAGGACCAGTCGGACATTTTGTCAGTAGTGAGAGCCACATGAGAAGGTTGAGACAAATTTCTGTCCATCCAGAGACATGTCAGTGTTTAGCTTGTCTGGACTCAGACTAGAATCAGGGGAAACTTAGGCCCATTAAGCTAAACGGAGCAGTGCGTCTGCAGCGCGGTCACCAAACTGCTAACCTAGGCTAAACCTCGGGCCTGTCTCTGGATGAACAATCTTCTCATCTCTCTGGAGATGTTACCCATAAAATGTCCCAACTGTTCCTTTAGGCTGAGAGACACGAAGCCAAGTGCTGAACTCCTCAGTAAGTACTGAAACACATGGCAGCAGGACCCGAGCGCAGGGTGTCAGCTGAAGACCAGGATGGAGAACACCTGTGGAGGGTGAAGGGTTTTACCTTATTTATTTATTTTAACTGTGTCTTTGAGAGTCAGGACGTGTGTACATCACTGTAGTAGTTGTGACTTTTCCTATGTGTTATGCATTTATGTCTTATTTAAAGGAAACATCCAGCTGTGAGGAAATGTGTGAGGAGGAAGTCCAGGTTTGTTTGTCTGTTCAGAACCTCAGTCCGTGTTTTTAGAAAACCTGAGTCAAATCACAGCCCGGGGGCTTTTTTAAGGAGCGGCCATGTTGACACTGACCTTCAGTAACTGCAGACAGAAGTATAAGAAATTAAAAAATAAGAAGGTCATTTTTTGTTTTTAAATTTTGTAATTTAACCAAACGTGTGAGAGGATGTTGGTGAACCAACACTTCCTGTCTGCGGCTCATTGGTTCCTATTGAAGACAATCTTTAGAAACTCCTCATAAACAAACAGTCTCAGTAACGTGAAGCAGCTGCTCAGCCTCTGTCAGGTCGTTGGTTGGGGACTATTTTCAGCGGCGGATGAATCCACATTTGGTGTGTAGTGAGTGTTAGTGGCAGCAAGACAGTGTGTGTGTGTGTGTGTTGATGCTGATGGTTTGTGGACACAGTGGAGGAAGATTCAGGCTGCGACACACACAGGACAGGTCAGTGTGAGACGTTCACTGACTGTTTGGTATGTTTATGGATTTGGTGACAATAAGACACACACAGACTCGTCACATCAGCCTTCGGACTCGTCTCAAACAAAGGGACACGGTGCTACAGGGGCTCCTCTCTCTTTGGTTCCTGCTGCTTGAAGAGCATGGCTTCGTTCATTTTGCCAAAAATCATCTGTTTGCTTGTTGTTTTGTTCAGGCAGTTTGTTTTGTTACTTATTGGCCTGATGAGTGTAAAGTGTCTTTGTGAATAAACCAGAGCTGAACCAACAGAAAATCGAATCATTAGCTTCAGTATTTGAATTGACAAGAAGCTTCCAGGTCTGTAAAATACAGGAACTGACCACTTTACAAGTAAAGGCCCCAAAACTGTACTCGCTCTCTCTACCTCCACACTAACTGAACCTCTCTCTACCTCCTCTCTCTCTCTCTCTCTCTCTCCCTCCACACTAACTGAACCTCTCTCTACCTCCTCTCTCTCTTTCTCGCTCTCTCTCTCTCTCTCTCCCTCCACACTAACTGAACCTCTCTCTACCTCCTCTCTCTCTCTCTCTCTCTCTCTACCTCCACACTAACTGAACCTCTCTCTACCTCCTCTCTCTCTTTCTCGCTCTCTCTCTCTCTCTCCCCCCCACACTAACTGAACCTCTCTCTACCCTCTCTTCTCTCTCTCTTCTCTCTCTTTCTACTCTAACTCTCTCTCTCTACCTCCTCTCTCTCTCTCTCGCTCTCTCTCTCTCTCTCCCCTCCCCACACTAACTGAACCTCTCTCTACCTCCTCTCTCTCTCTCTCCCCACACTAACTGAACCTCTCTCTACCTCCTCTCTCTCTCTCTCTCTCTCTCCCCACACTAACTGAACCTCTCTCTACCTCCTCTCTCTCTTTCTCGCTCTCCTCTCTCTCTCTCTCTCTCTCTCCCCACACTAACTGACTAACCTCTCTCTACCTCCTCTCTCTCTCTCCTCTCTCTCTCTCCCCCACACTAACTGAACCTCTCTCTACCTCCTCTCTCTCTCTCTCTCTCTCCCCACACTAACTGAACCTCTCTACCTCCTCCTCTCTCTCTCTCTCTCTCTCTCTCTACCTCCACACTAACTGAACCTCTCTCTACCTCCTCTCTCCCTCCGGTGACCGTAGCCGGTGCTCGGTGTCTTGTCCCCGTTAAAAGTCAAGGCCCTTTCTGGAACACCGTCTTCCTGTGCCCACCCACTGACTCAGCTGTACCCCAGTAACCTGCGGCGGGAAGATGGTGAGGAAAGTTTTTGTTTATGTTGTGGAATTAGTTTTAATCAAAGCTCCTTCTTCCGGTTAGCATGTAGCTGCAGCTAACGCTAGCTTCCGTTAGCACCGAAATGAAAAAAACGTTATGTCGGCTAATTCTGTGATTTGTGACAGCAGGGGGCAGTTACTGTGTTATTATATCACGTTCATGATTAAAGTGGTTTGTATCTGACGGGGACAAACGCCGCTTTAGCTGCTGCTCTAAAACAAACACTGGTTTTGTTAGCAGGCTAACAGCTAAGCTAGCTGGAGGCGCGTCAGTTACGTAATCAAATAGAGACGGAAGTAAAATGCAATCATTTTATTTTGAATAAAAGCTATAAAAATAACTAATATGGTCATTGATTGATCATGTTCTTAAGATTATTAAAAGCAGCATATAAACCAGTTTATCTGATTTAGAGTCAACCTGGATTTTGTTCTGGAGCCGCTTCCAGTTTCTGTCTCAGAGAACTGAGGCCAGTTTGGATCATTTGTCAGTTCTGTCTAATGGAGAAGACCAGGGATGATATGTTGATATGTTGATGATATAAGTGTAATACTGAGTCAGTAGGGGAACGGTTTGTATTGTCATGTGCTGATGGACCTTTGGCACAGACCGAAAACTACCTCCTCACTTCCACTGATAAACTCAGTCGATCACAGCCCTGCTCTGTTCTCACGTATATAAAGTCTGATGGGAATAAAGAGTTTCCTTTGCTTTGAACCAGATTCCTGAATGTGGAAATCATTCAGCTCACAGTTCAGAGCTGTGTCACTTAAAGGTTTGGATTGTTACTGTTACCTGTTACTACCTGGACAAAATATGCAGGGTACAGATTACAAAGGCTCTACCTGTGTGGTGGATGCTCACATGGAATGGGAAGTATTGGCAAAATAAAAGTCCGGGTCTAAACACCAGCAGCTTGACCTTGCAAGGTTTTTGTCTTGCTGTGAGTCTAACCTGTCCAGCCTGTCATTTGCTGGCACTGCTACAAACTACTGACTGTCTTCTTCTCTCGTTTTCAGGGAAATGAAGCCAGTTATCCTCTGGAGATGTGCTCGCACTGTAAGTTATCAGTAAATTAGCTCTGGATAAAACTCTTTCAGTTACAAACATTATATCAAATATCTGTTTGTGTATTTGTTTATGGTTAGCGTTTATTCTTTATTTTAAGAACAGTAATATCTGTAATCTGTAGATGTTTCTAATGATTGAATGATGGTGAAGACGTGATCTAAAAAAATCGAAAACATCACGGCACAGATTGGATTTTAAAAACTACGTGGAGAGAAAAACAACTTTTCCTACTGCTGCGCTGAAACTCAACAGAACTGTTTTTCATAAAAACAGATGGCTGCCTTCTATAAATACATGTAAACGAACAAAAGCAGAGTCACCATTCGCCCTTTTACTTTAGACAAAAAACAAGTTTTCTGTTTACAAGTGATCTGTCTGTTCCACGTTATTGTGTTTATACTTACAAAAGCACATTCAAGTGACTTTGTCACTATTTAGTTTCATTTGTGATAAACTTAATATCTATTAAATGACTAAATAAAAATCTTTGCATAAGTAGAAAGTCAAATAAAATATTTACGCATTGCATGAATTAAACAGTACAGTGAACAGTGGGATTAATTACAGTTTAGGATTAGATATTATCTTGTCAAAGCACGAGATTTGCTTTTTTGGACTAAAACTCTTTTTTAAAAAGCTGATTATTTATATTTCTCAGCCAGAAACACTTGTAATCCTTATTTTTCATGTTGGTGTTTCAGGTGCAGATTTTGCATTAGCATATGTTCTACAGATTAACTCTTTATGTTTATGCTGTAGACACGTGATTATTAGGTCTTTTTTCTGTTGCCCCCTATCAATTAAAAAAACCTGAATTTAGATGAAATCCATCTTTTAGTTATTAGACACTAGTTTGTTCTGGAACTGAAGTGAAGTCTGTGGGTTTAACAGAGGTTTCTAGGACAGATGATCAGAGGAGCAGAGTTTTTACCACCATGATTAAGACCAGGACAGAAGTACGGGTAGACTTTCTCAGTGAAGGAGTAGATAAGAGCTGCAGCATCTACGTCATAGAAGGAGACCAGACCCTCCTCATAATCCACAAACACCCCCACCTTCTCAGGACCAGACCTCAGGGAGAGACGGACTGAAGGGTCAGCAGCAGCTTTGTATTCATTTCCATTTCTCAACAATATAGTCCAGAAACCATTTTCAGGGGTCAGTGTGATCAGACTCTTCCTGTTGATCGACTCTCTGGCCACTCCTAAAGTCCACTTAGTCTTTCCTTTAACCTGAACCTCAAAGTAAAATCTGCCTGAAGACAAACTCTGCTTTCCTAAGACCATAATACAGATAGAAAATCTCTCTGTCTGGAAGATTCTTCTCCACATCACTGTGACTCACTTGTTTCCCATCATCAGACAGGATCAGATTAGGATGTGCTGTATGAGGATCCAGAGTCACATCCACTTCAAACTGCTGGACCCTCTTCAACTCAGCCTCAGCGAGCAGCTTCTTCATGTGTTCACTGAGTGTGTCCTCCAGCTGAGCCACAGCTCTCACCACAGTCCCCTCATGTGATGGAGGACGGACTCTGACCTCTGTCCAGTCCTTGGTGGGTGGAGCAGCTTTCAGGGAGGAGAAGCTTTGGAGGAGGTGGAGGTGGTCTTCAGAGCGTGAGAGCTGCTCCACCTCAGTGCTTCTCTTCATCAGCTCAGAGATTTCCTGTTCCAGGTCTTTGATGAAACCTTCAGCCTGTTTCTCTGTACTTTCCTGTTGCTCTTCGATCTCCTGTATGAGCTGCTCCAGGCCTCTCTGAACAGACTCCTTCAGAGCAGTGAAGACCTGAAGACCTTCTGCTTTCTCTCTGTCTGCAGCTGCTTTACTGATCCTCACTGACTCTTTGAGCTCCTCAATCTTCACTCGTCTCTTCTGGATCATTTGCTGAATTTCAGCCTGTGTCTTCCCCAGCTCTGCCTTCTTTCCTTCACCTTCTTCTTTCAGAGGAACAAACAACAAACTCATGTGTCCTGTGGTCTAAAACAGAGCAGAGCATGCAGACACATGTCTGGTCGGTCTTACAGAACAGCTCCAGAGGTTTATCGTGCTTCCTACACATCCTGCCTTCCAGGTTGTCCACAGGCTGGATCAGCTGATGTTTTTTCAGGCCTGAAGCTGTCAGATGAGGCTCCAGGTGAGTCTCACAGTAGGAGGCCAGACACACCAGGCAGGACTTCAGGGCCTTCAGTTTGGTTCCAGTGCAGATGTCACAGGGAACTTGTCCTGGTTTGGCAGCTTGTTGGTCTGAGCTGCTGCTGCTGGCTTTGTGTTGAGCTTCATGTCTGAACTCAGCAACCATCCCAGATATGAAGGTGTTGATGTGCAGCTCAGGTCTTGGGTAGAAATATCTTTTACATATTGGACACTCGTACCACATATTAATATAATATAATGTTGGTTGATGCAGTTGTTGCAGAAGTTGTGTCCACATGGTGTGGAGACTGGATCAGTGAACACATCCAGACAGATGGAGCACAGGAACTGGTCTTCAGATCTCAGATGCTTAGCACGAAACATTTCTGCAAACAGACTGTGAGAAGGAAAAAATACAACTTCATTTATTTGTTTCAACAGAAACAGGAATTCTGACTGTTTCATGAAATGTAATAAGATATTTAGGTCAAGTTACTTTGAAATATTGAGGACTAGAGGTCGACCGATCTATCGGCCGATTTTTTGCACATTTTAATTAATCGGCATCGGCCCATTTCGCTGCCTATGAGGCCGGTTTATAGGCAGGCACATCTGCGACCAGCTAAGCGTTGAGAGACGGAGCAACACACTGTAGCCCTGTTTACATTTCACACTCACGGCTTCAGCTAATGATGGCAGAGGACAACCATTCGTTTCCAACATGTAATTACATCGTAGCGTATTAGAACTGACGCTGACCGTCATGTGCGACTAATGTGAAAGTAGAAACGTGTGAAATTCAGACGAATGTTCTCGTTAAAACACGCAGCATAACGTTCCTCAATAAATGTGTCTGTGCGTCCGACACACGCACCACGGGCACGATGCTCCCACCACAAATACACTTTAAATGAGGAAAGTTAATGTGCACGTTTTAGCCTGAAGTTTGGTCTGAACTGAGTGTTTCTACTTTCACATGCAAATGACTTGTTGCACATATTTGTTTACGCATATTCTTAGACTGTGGCTCTTTGAATTATAGCAGGTCTGTCAACAGACATCAGGATCATGACAGGTACCCTGCAATAAATCAATCCTCAATAAGTGTTTTATTTAAGCAATGAAATCACTTTTTATTCCTTGTGAGATAAAGGGGGAAAATTAAAATCAGCCAAAAGAATCAGCATCATATATCGTCTATCGGCAGCCAGAGGAAACAGGACCCAACATGTTTACATTGAGTGGTGAGAAAAAAGTGCTAAAACCAAGTAAAAAGAGAAACTACAGTCCAAACACAGATTCAGCCACAAGCTCCAAAGTCTGAGACCTGACAGAGACTGTTTACAGGGTTTTACTGGGACCAGTTTAACACTTGTCACCAGTTTAACGCACGTCCCAGTGAAATGCAAAGAGTGGAGCTCCTCTCCTGGTTAGGGCTGAAGCTTTGTGTCGTCCTGGTTGTTGAGACAGTAAATGTGATCAGCTGTACTCACCAGTGTTTGGATGAACTCTGTTTCTGTTGGACACAATCAGAGACCCGTCTACCTCTGCTGCTGCTCTCACAGATGTTTACTTTCAATTCCAGGTGTGATGCTGGAGGTTTTTATTTCAGCTGTTGTTCCTCCTCTTACTGCAGCTCTGTTATAACTGGTTTAACTGGTTAGATTAATATGGTTGTGATACAGTAAACGAGTGGGAAGAGTCAGTTTGGTGAAGGTGTTGCTTGTGTTCATCCTGTCATAGGAGAGTTTGGCAGCAGGTCACATGGTGTAGCTGTGTTTTTGTCCACAGGGAAGTTAGTTGGTCAGACTGGCTGAGACATGTACAAGACTCACAGGCCTGTTTTCCTACATTAACCAACCAGTTGTGGTGGGATGGATCTTGCAGAGACTGTACAGAATCACTGGTTAAAATATGCTGATCCTTGAACAACATCAAATCCATTTTAAATTTCTCTCATTTTACAGTACATATTTCATGTATTGTCCAAAAATCACATGAAAAGACAAACAGCAGTGAACGTAGCTGCTGAACATCATCTGCACTGTTTATTACTGGGAGACACATCAGTGAGCCAGGCTGCTCCTGTTCCTCTAGCATCAAAAGCTTTGACACAGTGGATTATTAATCCAGACTAATAAGGGCCATGATTCCAGTCTTGGGAGACATAATTGTTAGTATGAAACATTATTGTTAATTTGGACTTTTCATGGGATTTGTTGACAAAAGTCTAGAAGGACTCGTCCTCTGTAAAGTACCTCCTGGTTACGAACACGGTACTGTCCCGTCAAGTCATGGTTATCAGCAGGGCGATTAGTGCTGAAAGAGGTGTCACATGACCTGGTGTTAGGGCTTAGAGCGAGGCACCGGGAGGTCCGGCAGCTCTGGGTTCACTTTAACTGGTGCAGGAAGGATCAGCAGCTCTGAACGGTCATGGCCAGTACGAACAAGAAACCAGGTGAGTTTGTCCTGTTTCTGTGGGACTGGTTTTTGACACGGGAAGGGAGCAGGATACAGGTGGACGAGGTACAGGTGTCCTGGATTACGCAGGTATTTCATGTTGCCCAGACTCGGTGTTTGACCAAATAAAGTCGTCCTGTTCCACTGAAAGTCGGACTGTTTGTTTCAGTCTGTAACTGTGTCTCTGTCGTCTGTTTCATTTCAGTTGATGCTGATGAGATTAAGAGGCTCGGAAAGAGGTTTAAAAAACTCGACCTAGATAACTCGGGCTCCCTGAGTGTGGAGGAGTTCATGTCCCTCCCAGAGCTCCAGCAGAATCCCCTGGTGCAGCGAGTCATTGACATATTCGACACCGACGGAAATGGAGAAGTCGACTTTCAAGGTAAAGAAATCCTTGGGCTCCTGTCCTGTGTCCTGTGACCTGTGGGTTTGACGTGAGGACCATCAGGACAGGGAAATCCACAGTCAGACACTTTGTGCCACCACATGAAGTAAATAGCAGCATCATCATGGACCTAACTCGGTCATCTTCACTCGCTTTATGTAGTTTTATTTACCTGCTGGTTTGTGATGAGGTGAGATAAACCTCATTTATCCCCAAAAGGAAATCCAGTTTCTAAATGGACTGATAATTCTGTTCCTCTGTTTGCAGAGTTCATTGAAGGAGTCTCTCAGTTCAGTGTTAAAGGCGACAAGGAGCAGAAGTTACGCTGTAAGTGTCCGTTGTGCGTCGGTTATCTCCACATCTGTGCTGCTTATTTAACATCACACACACCAATGAAAGAGCCTCATGGTTCTGTTCAGGATCCACTTCAGGAAAAGACTCGTCAAAAAAACAAATCAGTTTCATGCAGAAATGATCAGTGAACACCTTTAAGTGGATTAACTCTAAATTCAAGGAGCAGGTACTGTGGGCCTTTACAGCTGTTCTTCCAAGAACGTGTCTGTGACATTTAGATTTATCTGAGTCCGTCCTCACAAACAGCCCAGGTTCCCCTCTGTCCTCCAGCAGCTGCTTTCTAACAAACTCACGGTTTCAGTTGTAGCCGGATGAAGCTAAGGCTAACAGCTTAGCTTTAGCACAGATCTCTTCATTTAGCTGCTTTTGCTAATGGAGGATTTTTGTCTCCAGAAGTGAGTTTGAGCCATTCCTGACCTAAACTTCTATCTCCTCACACATCTGATGATCTGATGACCTGATGACCTAATCATCTGATGATCGAATGATCGGCAGTTTCACCAAAACAGTGATGGGTGTTTCAGCCTGAAATATGCTCTTCAATAGTCACTGGGAACTATTTGACAACTTTTGAAGGTTTTTTAATTTAAAGCCATTTAAATATTTGAGAATCATTTTCTATCCCTAGTAAGTACCTTAACACAGCAGAGATAGATCAGAATTTACTCAGCTCTTTAAGTTTAAACATCAGCACTGTAGCATGGAGCTTTTTATAACTGAGGTGTTAAACCTGTGGAAACAGCTTTTCTACACCAGAGGAATCGCTCTGGTATCACCCAGACCAAAAACAGACACACTGAAATCTGTGTTTTTACCTCAGTCGCCTTCAGGATCTACGACATGGACAAAGACGGGTACATATCCAACGGAGAACTCTTCCAGGTCCTCAAGATGATGGTGGGCAACAACCTGAAGGACACGCAGCTTCAGCAGATCGTCGACAAAACCATCATCAACGCAGACAAAGACGGCGACGGCAGGATATCTTTCGAGGAGTTCTGTGCGGTGAGTCTAGGGTTTAGTTTAAGGTTTCATCAGCTTCAGCATCAAAGTGCATGGATGCAGCAGCACCTTTAGTAAAAAAACTTTACTGAGAGACAAAAACAGACACAGGCAGAGACGTGTTGATCTCACAATATGCACAATAACATGTTTCATTGCTGCACGTGGTGCTGGAGTTTTGGCCTCCTCGTGCTGGAAGCAGCAGCTGCTACAAACATTTCACTTATAGGTGATAACTGAGACCAAAACTAGGAGCTAAAAGAGGCTAAAAAGGATTTGACACTACAAGTGACAATAATATGAACAACACAGCAGTCTTTCAGCTAAACGCTAATATGAGCAGGCACATGTTTACTATATTCATTATGTTAGCATGCTAACAGTAGCTAATCAGCAGTGACCAGCTGTGCAGCTGAGGCTGATGGGAATCTGATGCAGGTATTGGACACGTCAGGCGACTCAAACAGCGACTCACCTCCTGTCTCCTCAGGTGGTCGGTGGATTAGACATTCACAAGAAGATGGTGGTGGACGTCTGACTCTTCTGTGGTTCTTCTTCTTCCATTTACTGATGATCGGCTCGAAGGTGTCATCCAGCAGACGCCATTTTCAACCCCCCACCAAAGCCTCACGAGGCCAAACCTTTACCGCCAACCAGGAACCAACCAGGAGCTGTAACGGACAATGACGCTTTTTAACGCAGGAAAGCTGGAGCGTATGTGTGCTCTATGTGTTAATAGTATTTTTAGTCTGTGGGTTTTTTATTGATTTGGCGTCAGTTTTGTTAAATCTGAGACTCTTTGTTAAACTAGACACTATTCTATGTTGGAGAAAGTCAGTGTTAGCAGACGAGTGTTGTCAGCGGTGAACGACACAAAGAGCCTGATGTGCCAACACACAGGAAAACACCTTGTTTTAGTGGTTTTGGTGCGTTTGTCTCGGTGGAGCGCTGCAGTACTTGGACTTCAGTTCCAACCTAATTCTACACAGCATGTTTGGATCCGATGAATAAAGAGAGAAACCGGGCGCTGCATGTTTTAAACCACCACCTTTGGACACTCCATCTGTATTTGCTGTATTTGTTATTAAGCACCAAGTCAGAGAATCTCTGTCCTGAACATTACTTACCAGTCAGAAGCTGTGTTTTACGATCGCTCTGATGCGACTTGAACGCAGCATCTGTCAGGGGTGAGGCTTTTCCTTCGCAGCACCTGTTACTGTTGACCTGTTGGAAAGACCACACATGGAGCTGCTGATGTATCTGCTGTGTGATGACATGGCACCACTGTCCTCGTGATGTGAACGCAAATATATCTGCAGCTTTGTGTTTGGACATTTCCTGCAGAGATCTTTGCATCCAGTCAACAGTCTCATGTTCTCTGTGTATTGGAACAATAGAAGAAGAAACACTGTTTACCTGAACAACTGGAGGATGTTGAACATCTGCAGGCAACATGCAGCTTTTCGACAGGCTGGAGAACTGGTCCATCGTAAGGTGGACGTGTTCTCTATAAAGGGTTTACACAGCAGATTTACTGCAGCTGGAACGTGTTCGCTAAAAGCCCCTTCACAACATTTAGCTGCAGCTTTTCTAAATGCAGAGACGTCCAGCTGCAGGACTCATCTCTCTTTGCTCCGCCTGCTGCTTTGTGCATGTAGCTCCGGTTTATCCGGCTGCTCCCAAACAATTTATGAAATGAGCCCAAAGTTCTGCAAATGAAAACGGCTGCGTGACAGAACAGTGACAGTGTTTCTGCCTCAATACAAAAACAGGTCAATGTGTGGCACCAAATTCCCACAGTAAATCAATAAAGTCTAGAGCCTGTGGAGAACGTTCCACAGCACCGACAACTACACCCAGAAACGTTAATAATCCATGTTTAGCTATTAGCTGTCATTGTTTTGCTTTGAGGGCATGACAGGAAACGTGTTAAATGTCATTTCAATGTGATTCAGCAGTTTTGCTGTGATGTTTTGTGTTTACATATGAACAATGCTAAATGTGGATGCTGCCAATTATTAAAGGGTTGACATGGACTGAAATGACTCCACTAGTGTTTTGTAGTCGCCTCCACCTGCTCAGTGTCAGACAGACATGAGGAGGACTGAGACATCGTGAACCTTTGGAGAGCAAAGAACCAGAAGCTGCTGAGCTCTGGGATCAGAGCTCGGTGAATTTAAAGACGTGAGGTTTTCATTTAAGCTTTTTGTTGAACTGCTGTTTTCTACAAACAGCCTGAACCTGAACACGCAGCTGCAGTTTGGCTGTTTCCACCAGCAGGGGTCAGTGTGGGGTCAATTAGCAGCTGCATTAAAACGACTTGTCATCAAAGTGCACAAGGAAACAAAGGATCCTCTTTTGTTTTTTATTGTTAAACCTGGTTTTACTTTTGGAAACTGATGGTTTCTGTTATAAACTCATGTGCTGATTGGTTTTTAAAGAACAGTCCAGAGTGATTCATCTGAGCCTCCATTGATTACTGATAAGACCGGGAACAGAATCTCAGACCACATTAAAAACATTCTCTTTGGGGCCGAATGGTCTCAGTGTGTTTCAGTGTTGTTGCTTTGGCTTATTGTTGTATGTCCTGATCAATACAACAGTGATCACTTTGTTTCTGTTTGATCAATATTGAACCTAAAGGTCAGAAACTCGTCTAACGAGGTGTGAAAAGGATCATAATCCACAATTAAACCTAAACTGGTTTTAGGTTTAGATTTAATCCGATGCTGCTCAGTGCGGCTGGACTGAGGATCCGAAAACGTCCTAAATGACCCTGTTGTTGACGTCAGAAAGGTCTTTGAAACCCGCCCCCTCCTTTATCAGCCCCTCCTCTGTGATTGGACTGGGAATGATTGATGGTGGCGGTTGGGGATGGGGGGTCAGTCAGAGTTCAGGGGAAGTCTCAGGTAACTTAATTTCAGCTGCAGGTAACGGATCCACATAAACACCAAGTCGTCGCAGGCGTCAGGTGAAGACGGAGAAGCAGTGAGTGTCCATCTTAACCAATATTCGCATCAGGGTGTTTGGTTCCTTCCAGATGATTTTTCCAACATTTGGCCTATAGGAGGCAGAAAAACTCACAAGCACCAACAGGCCATGACCTCAGCTCGTCTGCTTCGGACAGACTACCTGGACCTGGCAACGAACCTCAGAAATTTCCGTTCCAGATGAAGCGAAGTGAATCCTGGAGTAAGTCTGGGACCATGGTAGCGTGACTGACCCGAGGCAGGACTACAGTTACACACCTGTCTGCTGATAAGGAGGCTCGGTTTACCTGCCGGGACCATACGAGCTCCCTCAGACAGCTGCCTCACTGGTAATGAAGAGACCGGGAACAGCTGATCCGAGTTATAATCTCTTCTCTTATTTATGTTTCAGCCCAGATCAAACCCAATGAAAGGTTCATGATCACTTTCCTGCACGGCACCATTTTCTTCTTTCATTCTGGGAGGAAATTAAATACTTTCACTCCAGATCTGTACTTCAGTCCTGTTCTGAGGTACTTGTACTCTGTCCATCCATTTCAGCCGCTTAGAGTTGGGTCATGGCGGCAGCAGGTCCAGTCCAGATGTCCCTCACCTCAGCAACGTTTCCCAGCTCCCTGAGGGGTTTCCAGGCCAGATGAGGTGTATAATCTCTTCAGGGTCTATCCCAGGGCCTCAGACCACTTGGATGTGCCTGAAAATGTCAGGTCAGATGCCTGAACCAGCTGAGGCTGATGGGAATGTTTGTCTTGTCTCAGTGGCTTCTTCAGTCTTTCCCTCTGGACTTAGGTCCCTCTTCTTCACCTGCTGACCCGGCACCAATCCACCTGTCACCCTCAATGTGAACAGGACCCAAAACCACAATCACCTTATGTTTGAGAACAGTGTCCAGTCCATGAGTAGCACAGGAGTCCAGAAACAAAACACTACTCAGGTTCAGTTTCCTCCATGGAAGTGAGTTCCTCTTTGGGGTAAACCCCAACACAGCAGCACCATTAGTACGACCAGACCCTTCCCTGCCAGGGGGGTACTGTTCCATGTCCCTAAAGCCAGTTTTAGAGACGATCCAAATTCCCATCCCTGGATTGGGGTCATTTGAACCTTCACCTGGGACTAGTTTTCCTGGGGAGACCCCACCAGGGGAAAAATCCTTCCAGGATCACACAAAGCCCTTCACTACGTTAATGAGGCAGGTCTCAGAGGAGAACTTGTACTTTACTTCAGTATTTACATTTTCCTCTCACTTGTTTTCATTTCAGAAGGAAACACTGTGCGTTCACCGTGAGCAGCTGCAGGAACTTTTCAGATTAAGAGTCATTCAGAACTAAACCAGCAAATGACCAGTTGAGACATTAAACTGGAACAGTCTCTCCAAGACCAGCTCCACATCTCACCACTTAAAATACTCACAATTTAATAACATCACTAAATATTTGACATTGACAGACACATCCTGCTGCTTGACAAGTACTTCTACTTTATTTTTCACTCCACTGCACTAAAATGTGTTTTTGTACTAATTTGATTATTTCTGTGCCTTTTTTAATTTCTGCTCTGGACAAATTCCATTAAACATTTTTCACTTTTGAAAGTGCAGGTTGAATCTGAAATTATTTGTCCAAAGACCACGACTATTTTTGAAATTAGACCAAAATACTTATTACTGTACGTTTATCACAGGGAAGGGCCATGATGGGTCCAGGCTCCAGGGTCCATGTGTGTTTAATCCCAGATGTATCACAAACCGACCAACAGCAATAATTTAAAGATCACACTCATTTTATTGGTGAAACACCTGCAGCTTTACAGGAGAAATAAAATGTCAGGTGTTAGACAGTCGGGTCAGAAGAGCAAAAAAAACCAGAACTGGCCGAGTCGCTGCTCGTGTTCACGGTCAATGCAAAAAGAAACTACACTCGAATGCAACACAGAACTGGGAGAATTTAAAGCAACAGTTCGTCATTTTGGAAAATCCTTTTATTAGCTGACCAGCATCTGTTTAGCTTAGCTTAGCTTAGCTTAGCATAAGAACTGAAGCCTTCCAACATCTCCAGATGTTGAATCCAAACCGCTGGACTGTTTAAGTCCAACTCATTAATGTCCTCGACCTTCAGACAAATCACATTTTTATCTTGCTCATAATCCCCCTGATCCTTTAAAGGCCTGAGCCTCTAAAGGATCAGGGGGATCTTTGCAGGGATGTCAACCTCAGGATGCACTTAGCTTAGCTTAGCAGATAACTGCTAGCCTCACTGCATCGACCTACTGACCTTGTGGTTTTAAAACATTTGTGGTTTTAAGGGGAATTATTTTCTGGAACGTCCTAAACGGCCCAAATATAAGAAACTATGGAAACAGTTCACCATCATTTCTCTGCTGCTACAAAAAGGCCAAATAATTAAAGCTCATTTTAAAAACAAAGTGAATAAACACGACTTGTGATAAAACAGAACCACAGAAACATCAAATTACACTAAACGTACAGTTTAATTGACAGTAACATGTTTTACAGGAAGTTCCGGTCAGCTGCTCGTACGGAGCCGATTCAGGGATTTGACTTTTAAAAACAGAGTCAGAAATGTGCTACAAGAACAAACAGAACAGCAGAGCCTGTCCAGGAGTGTCAGGTCGGAGTTGGGAGGTTCTGGGCGGCCTGCAGCCGCTGCCGTCTTCTCTCCATGGCCTGCTGCTTCTTCAGCTCGATCTCTGCTGCCGAACATTTAGCCACAGCTGTGCAGCAGGAAGAGGAAGGTGGAGAAGGTTCAAGAACTGGGGCTTTTTAAGCCAAGCAACATTTACATGTTTTATGAAAACCAGTTCCTGGGTGATGTGTGTGCTCGTACCTTTGCTGGCCGCAGTAGACGCCAGGATGTTGGGCTTCTTGAAGGTGAACTGGCCTCTGTTGGTTGGTTGCGGTGCTGCAGCGGCCAACTGGACCCTGGCGGTACATGGTGTTTGTCTGAAAGAATCCTTCACATTAGGGGCAGAACCAGCCGATGAGGTCTCAGCAGGTCTACCCGAAGCGCAGGAAACAGCCGTGGACGTCTGTTTTTGTGGAATTGGCCACGACACCGTGCCAGCTCGTCCTGCTGCAGGCTGGAGGTTCCTGTTGTCCCAGACTCTGCTGGACGGCTGCAGAGCCGCCCTCTGATTTGACACCTGACTCTGTTTGACGCGCATGTTATCCACACTCTGAATCTGGTTCTCCAGGTCTTCACACACCTCACACAGCAGGTCGTCATCAGCCGGGTCGTCCCAAACCAGGTCCAACGAGAAGAAAGAGTCCAGGTCTTCGTCCTGGAAGTCGTAGGCAGCGTCATGGGAAGCGATGAGCTCAGGTTTCTCAGGTTTTGTAGCCGATGTGTTTGGCACAGAAGCAGCCGATGAAGAGCAGGTAAAGGAAGTTCTTTGGTTAAACTGGGATTTCTGTGGCTCGGACTTCCCAGTATGCTCGGATCCCACCTTGCCTGTAAGCGGCACTTTAGTGGATGAAACCCTGCTCGGCTGAGCGTCTCCTCTTTTAGGGTTTGCCCATGTCTGGACTCTTGTCACAGAGACATTAGGACTAGACTCCAGTTTGAAACTTGTTCTTTGTCTGATATTTTCCTTCCCCACGTTAGAGGCGGCAGACCGTCCGAGTCCAACACCTCCACTGACAGGAACATTCACTGGAGCTGCATATTTCACTGGGGGTGCTGGTTTCTGCGTGGAGCTGTGCTGCAGAGCTGTGAACTTCTGTGGGTTTTGTGTCATCTCTAACATTAAAGAGTCATTTAACAGGTCGTCGTTTTCCCAGTCGTCCTCAAACTCATCGTTCGCTGAGGTGCGTTCGGTGTTCGGCGTGGAAACAGAACCAGTGGGACCAGGTGACGGTTTCACATCCGCGTTAACTTGCGAAGGCTGAGCCCACGACAGCTGACTTAAATTTCCGCTCACGTGTTGAGTCGGGCCGTCAAACAGAAAATTCAAATCGTCCTCCACCTGCTGCTGCAGACGCAGCTGCACATCTGTCCCATCATTCACAGCCGGTTCACCACTGTTGTGATCCTCATCCCGAAAATCCAGGACGTCCTTGGACAGGAGCTCCGGACTCTGCGGCGGCACGTCCTCCGGCTCGTCTTCATCCTGACGGAACATGTTGAAGTCGAACTGTTTGGCCAGTTTCAGGAGGTCGTCGACTCCGTTCGGTCTGTGGCAAAACAAAACGCAGGGAAGCATCTTTAGTTGGTTTGGTTGTATCAGTCAGACCTTAATAAACAGACTGGATGGGTGATAACTGCACTTCCTGTCTGATGGTTTGTCCAACCCAAATATAAACAAACAGTTAACCCACAGATCAATTTGGAAAAGATGAAATTACACTGAAAAGTAAAGAGAAACAAACATATTTGCTAGAAAAACAACCTGAACCAGTGAAAGTTCCTGTTAATGTAATTTAATGAAGGGGAGAGAAATCCAAAAGAACACAGCCCTGCTCTGATACACATCATGCTCTTTGAGACAAGTTAGAAACAGCACTACAGTCGTGTGGGAGCCCACCTCGGAGATTTCTTCTTGGGTTTGGGAGCCTGAAGGTCCGGAGTGCAGGGGATGGAGGCGCTGTCCCCGATCCACTGCTGCAAAGTCGGCTCTGCAGCCTCCGGCCTGCCGTGCTTCAGAGCGACAAAACCGATTGTAAGACGCAGCACAGTCTGATCTCAGCCCTTAGAACCTAAAATGACCTTTACTCTTTTGACCCCATTTGTTTCCTGAGAAAAGGTCGAAACGTGACCTGGACTCAGACACCAACACCTGAACACAGGTGACAGGCTCAGTTTTCTGACTGTACAACATTAAAGTGCCTGAAATGGCTTCGTGGCCACAGCTGCAAACAGCTGTATCTCACTCACACACACACTCACACACTCACACACACACACACACACACACAAAAGCGCCACAGTAAAGACTCATTTACAGGTTTGGTGTGAAACCTGAAAGTGTCTGTCGATATTTAACCTCACGGACCTTCGGGGCGATCCTGTTGACGATCTCTGAGATGTTCACAACTCCAGCCGAGTGTTTTTTCCCTCTTCTACCTGCAGGGCACAAACAAACACACAGCCCAACCCTCACGTTTAGACAAACATCTGACCTTTGACCCAGTAAACGTCAGTACCAGCTGATCGTCTCTATATTAACTCAGACACATCCACGGGCGGCTGCAGTTACCGAGTCTGCTGGGTGAAGGGGAGCTGGCGTCCCAGATGATATCCTGCTGACAGTCGGACTCGTGCGGTGACTCCTCATTGAAACCTCCAGCTGGTCTGGACCTGGGGATTCTGGTCGGGGTCTTGAATTCTGGAAGGCTGAAAACTGAGACAGGGATTTCCCAGTTTAACACATGTGGGCTTCTCTTTTCCTGCCCCGGGTCTCAGGGTGGACTGTTTTAGTGACATGGACATGGACATGGACATGGACACAGACAGGTCGAGGACTGTTTCATGTTTACCCTTCGCAGACACAGCTGCACCTTGATTGTAAAAGGCCGAATTAAGGTGTGAACCCCCTGGATTATGAAGAGGTCTTTGCTGACGGGACCAGAACCAGATGTTCTTATTTACAGACACATAAGTTACAAATCAGTCTGTTTTCTAACGGAGCTCGGTCCATCGCCCCCATGTCACAACAACCACAGACCGTAACGAATAAAAACGCAACCACTGACCGGACACTATAATAAACTGGATCAAAATCACTGACCGGAATTCTGGCTCTTCGGAGAACCGAGCCCCGCCGCTGCCCGGTTCTGCCTGTGACTCCTGCTGAGCCGGTTCGGTTTCGCTCGGGGTGTCGGAGGCTCGGGCGGGGAGTCCGTCCGTCCGCCCGGGCCTCGGTTCATGGTTACACCGGGGACGTGTTGACGGGAGCAGCCTGCGGGTTTTATGGCTGCGGTTTAGCTTCTAGACCCGGTTCCGTTCGGGCCTCTCGGCGGAGCCCTCAAACGTCCCGCCATCTTGTGGGTCCCAGAATGCCTTTCGACGGTGCGTTCAAGAGCAGCGAAGGTGCCCGGAAATTCACGACCGGTTCTTCTTCTTCTTTTTTTAATCCGTTGATTTTAAATAAATCAGAAAAGTATTTAAATGTAAACAAACAAGATGTCGGAGTGTTTGTTAGGTATAAATGAGTACATGTATATTTACATGTAGGTTGTGTCTGTATGTTTAGGTCCATCCGGTATCAGTCAATAAGTTTGATAAACCCAGTTTGGACAATATGTGCTGGTTTTACATCGCTGCCATGATGCTGAGGAAAAGGCCTTTAACAGGAGACAGAATTAAACAGTCTGTACAATACTGTTGGACCAGTCTCCTTATGAAGACAAGTTTCCTGTGTGATCACTTCAAAGGAAGCTCAGTGTGGTCTGTAGTTCTGGACCAACAGACTTGACTTCAGCTGTGGCCTAACGGTCAGTTCCACAACTACAGGCGTCACAACTAACATGATGCAGAGCAGCATCCTCCTCATCCTCCTACTCTTCTTCATCCTCCTCATCCTCCTACTCTTCTTCATCCTCCTCATCCTCCTACTCTTCTTCATCCTCCTAATCTTCTTCATCCTCCTCATCCTCCTACTCTTCTTCATCCTCCTCATCCTCCTTATCTCCCTCATCCTCCTCATCCTCCTACTCTTCATCCTCCTCCTCATCCTCCTCCTCTCCTGAAGAACGTCTCCAATGGAAGCGTCCTGGCCCGGTACCTTCAGTGTGATGTGAAGGTCCGTGGGTAAGAAAGGAGGACTGGGCGGGCACAGGCTCTGGGAAGAGTCAGAATGATCCTGAGGGCTCAGGACTCCGTCCATAAACGCTGAGCATCACGGGTCAGTGGAGATGTGCAGGTTTGTGTACACTTTCCAGTTGAAATGACCCAAAGTGAGTGTGTCTGGTGGACTTCACTTCAGTCCAAGTGTCTGAAAAGGAAAGGCCTGATTTTCCCACTCAAACTAAATCAACATTTTACAACATCAGCATCAGTCATTCTTAATAATGTGTGTATAAAAGCGCTGGAGTGCCTTTTTTGGACAGTTTGAACTTTGGTTCCTTTGGGATGATGAACTATGTCCTAACATGTTCCACATATATGAAGATTCCCAAAATAACTTTCCCACCATTTTACTGCCTTTAGCAGGAATGCAGTGCTGCTTCCAGCTCACCAGCTGTGGGCTGAGGTGAAATCTGAGCGATCCATCACCACCCTGTTGGGCCGGCATCGACCCTGGGCCCGGCTCACGGCCAAACAGAGATACGCTCCATATTTCACGGCCTGTGCATCCAAAGAGAAAACCCGCTGCTCTAAAGAAAACACTGAGTCCCAGTTCAGGGAGGGAGGACTCAGTGGCAGAGCTGTCAGGAAGGAAAGGCCTTTCTACCTGGTTTTCACATTATGGTGGCACAGGCTAAGCAGATCTTCCCCCGGGAGACATGGTCTGTCTTTGAAATGTGATCCAGGACTGTGGTTAGAAAAGGTCTGAGCACTTTCAGGCCGGCGGATCAGAGAGGAGTGTCAGATACGCTGCTCTCTAATCTCACCAATCCATCACTGTCTGCTTAGAAGTGCCACAGAGTCTCCAGGGTGCAAACTGCAGCAGCACTGATCATCTGTACTGAAATCAAACCCCAGTTTACGAGTCAGCGAGCAGCTACTGGGGGGCCTGGACACCAAAATGTTCTGTGGCATTGGAAAAGCTAAAAACTTGGCTTCAAATGCCTCATGTTTTCTCTAGAGTCTCACATATTCATGAGTGAGTCAGAAATGAAGTTAAAAACATCCTGAGGTTCATCCTGATCAAGAGTAAATCAAATCACATGTGCAGCCACTTTATTATCTGTTGAGCCTGGACCCATTTTTACATCACACTAATCCAGGAAGTTGTATTTCTGTTCCTCTACACCTGGACCAGTCTGTGCATATCGTCGAACTAAAGTCATGTGTTCAGGTAGAACAGCAGGACCCATCAGAATCTGGTCAAGTCTCCAGGACCTTTAAGGAAAACGATGTGCTCGGCACTTAAGCTGCAGACTGCACAGAAACTGTGCTCCAGCTGCTCCAGGTGTTCAAGGTGCTCCAGATGTTCCAGGTGCTCCTGATGCTCCAGCTGCTCCAGGTGTTCCAGGTTCTCCAGGTGCCCCAGGTGTTCCAGATGTTCCAGGAGCTCCAGATGTTCCAGATGCTCCAGGTGCTCCTGCTTGCTGACCATCTCTTCTGTCTCTCTGTTAATGCAAATAAACCTGGAAAAGCAGAACTGTAGATCAGATGTTTCAGCAGAAACTGATGCTTCTTGTTTCACTTTTCCTTCAGGTGCTAATAAACATGGAGATTGTCATTTATTGGCCTTCGCTGCTCTCATGGGGCCTCCAGGAAATTTGACATCAAAACCATTTGTGGTCCTGTGGAGCATGGTTCCACCTGGAGCTTCACTCTGCAGCACGTCCTTTCCTTCCAAATGCTTCTCCTTATGCATGTTTAAAGTCCAGCACTATGGACGTCATGACCCAAGATATGGTTTGATTATTGATTAGTCTTTGTTGACGGCTGTGTTGGACCTGACGTGTGTTCAGAGGTAAAACAGCTTTTGCTAAGAGGTTTCATCTCATTAGGAACATCAACCTAATCGCTGCATTAAGCAGATTGACTCGGAGAAACTGCCCCGTTTGTTCTTCTTCCTCCTGATTTATTTTTTCAAGAAGCCGTCAGGGTGCGTCAGTACTGTCTCTCGTCTGGTTCCACAGGAACGTGAAGGACTGAAAGCTGAGCCAAAGGTGAAGCTTGTTCTAATAATGAGTTTATCATTCAGTGGCTGTATGACCATATGTGCAGATCCAAACAAACAGGTTGAAGAACAACAGGCCAGTTTCCAGCTCAGTGAGCTGGAACGTGAGCAACCTGTCACTTCCAGGTGAAGCAAACTGCATGAGCAATGAACCTGAGATCACAGCTTATGTCACATGATCCAGTGAGGAACCAGCATGTCACACCTGTTGGAACAGCATCCACACCCTGTGGGATCAAACCTGTCGACAAAATACAGAAACGTGAGAAAAATAAAAGGATCAGGCCTCAGTGACGAGGAGCACTCAGCCTTCATCGGTCAGACATTTCTCTCCTGTTGACTGACTTCAGACTTCTTGGGTTTTGGCACAAAACAGACAAAACTGCATGAGCTGGACTGTTGTGATACTGACCACATATTCCCTTCAGTCTTGGAGAGACCAGTGTCAGGTGGTGACCAGCATTTTATTTCTGTGGGTCGTACGGAGACAGACGCAGGGAGCAGTTGAGCTTCAACAGGCAGGGTCAGGATTTACTGAGGGAACCTTTTGAGGATCAACAAGTCCTCAAACATCAACCAAACAGCTGAAGAAGATGATTTTCTGACGCTCTCCGCTGAAAGATTCCTGGTGCACGATGCCTTTGTTTGAGGACCGGAGCAGGATCAGTTGTTGGCGCTCTGGGCCCAGGACCAACAGTGGATCAGAGTCCCAGTAATTCCAGTATTTTCATGTGAAATGGAGCAGGGAAGCCAGTGGTGCACACACTATTTGGCCTGTGTCAGCTCAGCGGACCTCAGGCCAAACTGTTGGAAGTCTGTCAGACAGTCCTGATCCGCTCTGGTTCAACTCTCCTCCCAGTCCCCGAGCGCTGATCATGAGGTCTGGAGACGTCTGCTCCCTGTTCCAAGAGTGAGGACTGTTTGGATTTATAGATCTGCTTCACTGGACCGTTGGGACCCAAATGCAATGAAACCCTGACATGATTTTGCCTCAGCTCGAACGCGTCAGTCCTGCTTCAGAAAGATCTAGAAAGGTCTCCACGCTGCGTCAGCTGCGTTTAGGGGGTGGTCAGGAGGTCACTGTACAGGTCTGAGCTGCCACACGGTTTACGAAGGGAAAGTCTATTAAACGAACATCAGTCACTCTGGTTGTTTAATGCCTGTTATCAGTTGTCGTCTGATTCGCTCCTGTTGTAATTACGACAACCACTAGAGGGCGCCTAATTCTAGCACATATAAATGACATGTGCCTGCTGGTAGGTGCAGTTTACCCCATTTAATGGTGTGATATTTATTGTTGCTGTAACTGATGTTATTCTGTCGTCGACTGTGTTGAGTTTAGCTCAGCACAGCGACTGTGTTCATTCATATTATCATCAAAAATATTGATCTTGAAAATGTTAGTTTTCTATGTTGGAGTATATTCTCAAACAGTACAAGAGTATTATGTAATAGTATTTGCAGTATTACTTTTGAAACTGCATTGGACTAAAATACTGTGAACGAACTGCACAGTTGCAGAACTAAAGCTTCATTATTTATTACTGACAGTTTATTTATTACTACAGTGTTTATTTACATGTGGTCTGTTCAGGCCCCGCCCCTCACTAATGAGCTGAGCTCACTGATTTGAGTCTGGAGCTGCAGGCCCTCGTTACCCTGATTAACCCACCCGGTCCTTCCTGTGAGCAGGACCGATGAATCTGACCTGGCACCTGCAGGGAAATGAAGGAGTCGTGCAAACGTCCCCAGGCGGCGTCACATCTGTGCGACCACTTTGGTGTCGTGTCATAATCAGACTCTAATTATTCCACATTTAAAACCAGTGACTCTGTGTTTAGGCCAAATATCTTCGCCAGCATGAAACACTCAGCAGCTGCCAAACTCTGATTTAGTTCTGCCTGTGTGCCGGCTCGGTCCATGGGACAGGAAACACAGTGAAACCTTAAAACAGTCCAGTGGTTGTGAGAAATGAACCCTGTCCCTGCAGTGGTGATTTAAAATCATATTTTTCATACAGTCTGTTATTAGTAAAACAGTTTTACCTCAGGGGTGTTTCAGTCTGTCCAGGACTCCTGGTTCTCAGTGTGGTTCTGGTTTAACCAAAACACAAAGCTCGGTGTTGGTTTCATCATGAACAACTGTGACCCAGAACTGGTTCAGAGTCCAAAGTGTTTCCAAGCCAAAGTTCCTGCTACAGGCCCGTTTGTCTCTGACACCAAACGTCCACTGGTTCAAACAGTTTGTGCGTCTGACGTCACATCAGTTTGCTCCGGTTCCTGATGAGCTTCTATAAACGGGTTTGACTTCCCGTCCTCCAGGTCTCTCGCCAGGGTAAACCGACCCCCTCACCTCACCGCCTCCACTTCCTCTCTGAAGGTAACCATGATCCTCCCCTCCCTGGGTTTCTGGATCCCCTGTGCGACACTGAATACTTTCCCCTTTTGCCCCACACATGGAGAAACACATTTAATCCCTCCTGAAGCAAGCATTTAATTAAAGGCAATAAATTATCCAACTTCCCTTTCAGGCCCCTGGATCCTGAAGACGAGAACAGTGAGGGTTTCTGGAGGGGGGGCTGTTGTTTTTAGCTGAATATTGATGGACCTGCAGGTCACAGCCTCAGACCTGGAGGAGGCAGATTGATGGTGTGTTCAGGCAAACGCTGACTACACCCGTTTCATTAAGGAGCCGGCCTGTTTAGACAAACCTGATTACCTCCATGAGGGGGGGCAGCGTCGGCACCTCTCCCAGGGCAGTGACAGCCCATATCTGACACGTATGGACCAGCTAACGGGCCAACGGGGAACCGGCCCAGGGGCCCAAAGTGTCAGGGGGCCCCTAGAACAACAGACGATGAAGAAACAGTTTCTGCTGAGAGGTCGGTCAAATGAGGCTAAAACAGGCGGATAGAGGTTTGAATCCAACCAAAATAAACAGGACAACAAGTAAAAATAAATGGAACCTGCATAAAAATAAAAAGAGACAAAACGAGACAACCCGAGTGCAGGCCATGGGGTCTGGACTTTTACAGGTCTGTGCCCAGGGGACCATGGTCTTGTGGTCAGTCCATGATCAGATGAATGAAGCTGCTGAAGAACCTCAGACACAAAACAAGACGTGAAAAACCACAAGAGATAAAAGGAAAACGAAGTGAGACAAACACAGAAACATCAGATGTTCATTTACTACAAATAATAATTATCACACACACACACACACACACACACATCAGACGCTTCAGACCAAAACCATTAAAGCGTCCACTGTTGTTGCTGTTGTCACTGACTTATTGATAAGGTGATCAATACGAGACCAAACAGAAAGAGGCTGGATGGGAACAGGTGAAGTCTCGATTTAAAGCAGCAGACAAATGTGTGTTTGAAGAAACGTTCAATCATTTTCAGCAGCTGTTCATATAAATGTTCATATATATATATATATTCATATATATCTATATGAACATATATTATATATATAATATATAAAATATATTCATATATATATATATTCATATATATATATATATATATATATATGAATATATATATATATTATATATATAATATATAAAATATATATATGTATATATAATATGTGTATATACATATTATATATACATATACATATATATGTATATGCATATACAATATGTATATATATATATATATTCATATACATATATATGTATATGAATATATATATATATATATATATATATATACACATATTATATTATATATATATATTATATGAATATATAATATATATATATATATAAATATATTTTCTTTCTTCGTGTCTCAGTGGACGTCAGACGTACGGACAAAAGTGCAGGAGGACAACGATCTGTGGAGATATTTAGTGTGTGTGTGTATAAAAGCTATGTGATGTATACGTGTGTGTAAGATGGGAGGCAATGACCTTTGGCCCCAGGAGAAATAAACCGTCACATGTATTTTTGTTTATGTTTATGTTTATATAATATGTTTATGTAATGTTGTTGTCGTGCTGCGTTCACTGCCTGCCTGCTTTATGTGTGAAGCGCATTTGTTTACTGTCACCAGCCTCCAGAGACTCTTTACTTTCCCTCACATGTTGGATTTTCTCTGCTCTGTTTTGCATGTTGAAGTGCACATATCTCACACTGGGCTTTAAAGGCAGAGATGAAGGCAGTTTGCAGAATCCCCTAAAGAGGGCAGTCCAACACGGGGCCTGTCAGTCAGCTCGGGGGAGGCCAGGACGCGTGTTTGCCTCAGCTCTCATGTTTTCTGCTTCAGAAATGATCTGAAAAACTCTCACCAGGAGCATTAAACTCATCCGGACAAGTTCTGAGTCCTGCACAAACGCCCACACTCCTGGTCCACGTTGGTGAGGGTCTGGAAGAGGCAGATACATGATCTTTGAATGCAGAGCAGATCCCTTGAAGGGGCCAGCCGGAGCGGGAGGGGAACTAGTCTCTGTCTTTGGGCCTTTGGAGCAGTTTTATGTAAATCACCTTTTTCCTCCTCAGTCAAACTGGAGAGGAAAAGTTGCAGCGACTGGCTGAAGAGCAGCCGACGTCCCGTGTGAGGCGGCGGAGCCCGGGCCAGCTGCTGTTGTCCGCTCCAACCAGAGCAGATCTCCAGTACTGCTCCTGAACTCACAGCGGGAATTCTGCTGACGCTTCTTGGCCTTTTTCTACTGGATTGAGCTCAGCTGCCATGTTGGCGCTCGGACGTGGAAAATGAAGGGAAAGGTAGTTGAAGGAAGTTGACCAGGCTGAAGTCATAATTTATCTTTTCAGTGATTTGGCCTCGGACCAGCGCTGAAACATATGACTGCCCCTGACGCCAAACTCAGACTCTTCACATCCAAACTACACGAAGAGGTTTTAAATGTGCAACAGCAAATATGAGCTGAAAATTATGATGAAGACATTTTTCATGTAAACACTTTACGGCTCCAGCTTCTCATGTGACGTGTTGCTGCTTTGTTTTTACTTAATTATCTTAATTATTAAATATTATTATAGACCCTAATAATCAGTGGATCAGAAAAGTCTTTTGTTTCAGGTCAAAAGAATTAAAAATGGCTGCAGCAGTAAAATGTTGTCACACCAGTAATAATCTGAAATCATATGTAATTATATGTGTCCCCTAATAATAATACTAATACTATTATTATTATATTTTATAATAATTATTATTTTTGTTATCAATTATTTATCATTATTATACATAATAATAATAATAATAATAATACTGATTATTATAAATAATAATAAATAATTGATAATAATAATTATTATTATTGTGGTGCTGATTTGGAGGTTTTAAAAGTAACAACATATCAGATCATATAACTTTAAAAAATATTTTTTAAATATTCTAATTAGTTTTTTCAAAGGTTGGTATCAGTTTGTTTAACATTAAAAATATGAAACTGTTGTAAAATGAAAACAACAAAGTGCATTTAATGATGAAAATACACTATTTTAGTTTGGTTGGTTATTTTCAATTGTTTTTATTTTACACTATTTTATTTTTCCCACAATAGAAATCCTCCAGAACCTTGAGCCTCAGTGCAGGCAGAACTACATCAGGCGTTCTGTGGTGTTCAACGGCAGTTTGGTTCTAATCTGAGCCCGAGGAGCCAAAAGCTCCAGGTGTCAACAATAAAACACGTTCAGGACTCAGAGATTAAAGTAGCTTCATTCTTTATTTCAAACTCAAAGATTTGTGGGGCTCTGGGGAGACGGACGTCTGTGAAAAAAGACAAACACACACAGTGTGGAAAGGAAAACAGTTCTCTGAGTCCACAGCAAACAGAGCTCCGTCCAGTTTCACAGGAACTGCTCAGGAAACCTCACGTCCTGCTGCTCTCTAAATGTCCACTCAGGGCTTCTGTAGTTGTAGTCCAGAAAAGGTCAAATCTGTGGTCGCAGGCTGGTTGAGTTCCGTCAACAGTTTGACGCCACGTCGACGTTCGTGTCCTCGTCACAGCTGCCGATTTTTAACTCATGTTCTCCCTCTGTCCTCACGTTCTCTTGGTTCCTGTGCTGCAGCTGCTAGACTGTACATCCTAAGGTGTTTCCTCATAAGCTCAGGTAGATGCACAGAGGGGAGGACAGGTGAGGACAGGTGGGCCCTGATCCATTTCAGCCAAGGAGGTCTGCAGACCTGCCGACAGTCCTGCAGAGAAACTGAAGGAAACAGGAAGGATGAGTTCCCCAAGAGAAATCAAGACCTGAAAAAACCTGGGTCTCATCCAGAAAAAGCAAATGTGTTAACAAACATTGGACTCTCACTCTGAAGATACCAAACCCTCTGAACAGCAAAACCAACTGGGTTTTGGGAAACACAGGGGTTCCTAATAAACCGACCGGGTCCGACACAGGGGTTCCTAATAAACCGACCGGGTCCGACACAGTGGTTCCTAATAAACCGACCGGGTCCTACAAAGACTCTTTAACAGACCCTCCCCCCAGTCATCCTGCCCGTGCTGCGTTCACTGCCCTCCCTCCTCCTGCCTACGGAGTAATTGGGCTCTGGACGATCAAACGAAGAGACGCCGCGTGTCCCTCCGCTAACGACCGGCTCGTCAGACAGAACATGGGAGGGTCTCACAGGACTAATCAAATCCCAGGGAACTGGGCTCAGTGAGGGGAGAGCAGGGAGCTGACGTTTTCTTTTTGTTTCCCTGCTTCTGTTGTTAGTTCTTCAATATTGACACGTCTGATCATTTTGCTCCTTTAATTTTCATCTGTAACTTTAAATTCTCATTATTGTCTTAAAGGACCAGTTCACCAACATTACAAAAGAAAAACATTTTAACTGGACCAAGTCTTCAGTAGGAAACAGTTCCAATGATTCATAGTAAAATAACTCATTCATCTTCATCTCTACACAAACGTCAGCCAGTTCCAAACCTGGACAGGAGAAACCAGGACTGTCCCCGAGGACTGAGGAACATTAACTCAGCAAAACCCACGTTACCGTTAACTGAGAATTAATTAAAAAGAAATAAAACTGGAGATAAAACTGGAGAGGCCCCGACTGGACCCGATATGAGGAGCAGATAAACTTAAGGAAGGCGTGGAGAGACTCACGGAGGTTCTCAGGACGCTGGGCCGGTCCTCTGGCAGCAGGGGGCAGGTGGTGCTGCTACATGTAGTGCCACTGTCCCTCCACTCCCACCCCCATCTCCACAGCACCCAGAGGCCCTGCAGCACCAACACACGAGCCAGATGTTTAAACACTGCACATCCTTCATTTTAGGCAAGATACTGCAGTAACAGTACAAATACACAGAGTAAAAGTCCTGCAGTACAAATGTTACTGCAGTAACAGTCCAAAAGTATCAGCATCCAAATGTACTTGAAGTATCCAAAGTAAAAGTAGCACTTCTAATTTGAAGTACTTTATATACTGCTGGGTAGCTGACGTTAACTACCTTATATACTTCTAATTTGAAGTACTTTCCATACCGCTGGGTAGCTGACGTTAACTACCTTATATACTTCTAATTTGAAGTACTTTATATACCGCTGGGTAGCTGACGTTAACTACCTTATATACTTCTAATTTGAAGTACTTTATATACTGCTGGGTAGCTGACGTTAACTACCTTATATACTTCTAATTTGAAGTACTTTATATACCGCTGGGTAGCTGACGTTAACTACCTTATATACTTCTAATTTGAAGTACTTTCCATACTGCTGGGTATCTGACGTTAACTACCTTATATACTTCTAATTTGAAGTACTTTATATACTGCTGGGTAGCTGACGTTAACTACCTTATATACTTCTAATTTGAAGTACTTTCCATACTGCTGGGTATCTGACGTTAACTACCTTATATACTTCTAATTTGAAGTACTTTATATACTGCTGGGTATCTGACGTTAACTACCTTATATACTTCTAATTTGAAGTACTTTATATACTGCTGGGTAGCTGACGTTAACTACCTTATATACTTCTAATTTGAAGTACTTTCCATACTGCTGGGTATCTGACGTTAACTACCTTATATACTTCTAATTTGAAGTACTTTATATACTGCTGGGTAGCTGACGTTGACTACCTTATATACTTCTAATTTGAAGTACTTTATATACCGCTGGGTAGCTGACGTTAACTACCTTATATACTTCTGATTTGAAGTACTTTATATACCGCTGGGTAGCTGACGTTAACTACCTTATATACTTCTAATTTGAAGTACTTTATATACCGCTGGGTTGCTGATGTTAACTACCTTATATACTTCTAATTTGAAGTACTTTATATACTGCTGGGTAGCTGACGTTAACTACCTTATATACTTCTAATTTGAAGTACTTTATGTACTGCTGGGTGGCTGACGTTAACTACCTTATATACTTCTAATTTGAAGTACTTTATATACTGCTGGGTAGCTGACGTTAACTACCTTATATACTTCTGATTTGAAGTACTTTCCATACTGCTGGGTATCTTGGGATTTTCCCCCCAGGGATCAATAAAGTTTGATGATCAGTCTGTATTTTGTTGGATCCATCTGATCCTGAACAGGAACTAAAGTTATCAGGTAAATGTAGAGCAGGAAAAAGTCCAAGGTTTGACTCTGACATGTAGTGAAGTCCAAGGATGAAGTAGTACTACATGGAAATACTCAGGTATAAAGTACATTGCAATATTTAAGTAATTACTTGAGGTAAAGTATTTAGTCCTTTCACCATCAGACCATCACATGTTTTGTGTGTCTGGATGTGAAGATGTGTGAAAGTTGTTTTGCTGTAATGATCGTGTCAGTTCAGCTGTAAACTTTTTAATTATTGTTGATATGATGCTTCATTACTTCAACTAAAAACTACACATTCAGCAGAAACACAAAGAAAAAGTAAACATCAAATTACATCTAAACAATTCTGTGTGTGTGTGTGTGTGTGTGTGTTTACCAGGCGGTCTGATTCCCAGGTGCGTCTGTCCGTCCATGACGAAGCCTCCCATTGGCTGACCATCTGTGCCGTACGGTGCGGCCTGGCTCACTGTGGGCGGAGACGGGGACGACTTTTTAATTATCTCACTCTCACAGTCACACTGAGCTGCAGGACGGACCGACAGCTGCTGCTCATCGCACAAACATTCAGCAGCACACACACCTCAGGCTGTTTGCTGCTGAATGTGATTTTCCTCAACCAACAAATTCACAAAAACCCTTTTCATAGGTTCAGTTTTCTCCCATGTGTCCTGCAGTCAGACGTCTCACTCTGACCAGAGTTAAAGAAAAATGACTGGGTAAAGCTTCAATTTATGGCTCTTTACATTTTCTAGTATTTAATTAATAAAAGCTAAAGTATCCAGCACACGTATTATATATATATATATATATATATATATATACAACAACAGCAACATTTATTTGTTTATTTATTTGTTCTTCCAGTCTCTAACTGTACTATCACACCAGGCTGAGGACGTGACTGGAATATTAAAAACACTAAATGTTCCTTTGCGACCAAATCAGCCTCCTCGTCAGGATACGATATTTATTCCTCTCTGCTCACGCAGCAGTGTGAGCTACGTTGTGTTTACAGATCAGTAAACTATTCTGGACCTGATGGCGGAGCAGCAGCAGCAGCAGGAGGAGGAGGATGATGGGAGTGGGTCATTAATCATCGATGAGGTGACGTTAAATGAAAAGTATTCGCCCTCGAGGGGAAATCAGTGTGATGAAGTTTCATCTTAGGGGGAAGTGAGTGAAGGTTTCCAGCCTAAACAGTCTCATTCCCAGGACTAAAGACTGTGACAGCTTCTCTCGCCGTCCTTCAGCTGTGCATCGATGCTTTTGTGTGGAAGTCAGCCCCGGGGTTAATGCTAACAAAGCTTCGGGGCCAAAAGGCTAGCAGGAATTTAGCCCCGCTTTAGCCGAGCTCCCATTTGTTTTAATCCCAGGTTAAAATGTTCAATGGAGTGGTCAGTCAAAGCGATTAGCATCTTTGTCTGGAGCTAATCCTGCTGAGGTTTAGAGGCCATTCCATCCTGGACTTTAAGCCTCTGTTCGCTTCAGCACACCAGGCAGGGGGAGGATCGGCAGGGGGACTTGTACGGCTCAAACCGAGCCTGGGTGTGTTTACATGTGCGTTAGTATTCCAGATGTGAGCCCAGTTTTGTGCATGTGAGCATCACATCCTGATTTCAGAAACTCACATCGTCTGGATTTACCTCCAGTACAAACTGGGATACTGGGGGACGGAAGCGTTAGGTTGTCCAGGTCTCAGACATATTAAGTTAATGTTAAGACTAATGTTTCAGCACGATTGGTTCAGCAGCCTAAACAAACCCAATGAGCTAAATGCTGCTCATTTATCCTGATGATGTTTCTTCTTCACTCTCCAGGTAATAAAAACATCTTTTGCTTTTTATTGGTTCTTTAATAACAAATCGCTCAGAAAACGCAAAGAAAACTGACAAAGACAAGCAGGTTTTCTGAATAATCTCAATTGCTGTGGTTACAACCTGAATTTGTAGAAATAATTTAAAGGTGCTGAATGAAACTGAGACGTCATGATACGACGAATATTTGCTTTAAGCATCAGACAGACATGAAACGTACCTGCCCTGTTAGACTGGTCGATCATGGGCTGAACGATTCGCCGCCTCGCGTTTATGAACCTGAGACAGGAAGGAAGGGAGAGGAAGAAGAAAGAGAAGTGTTTTCTGTGTTATGTTCGTTGGACAGTAACATCATCAGCCCAGTACAATGTCTGCACCAGTTCACTGGGAAATCTAGCAGCTAAATTACTAAAGTCAGAAAAAGACTCAGTCTGAAAATTAGTTTTAATTTTTCTACTTTCAAAAACAAAATTATTCTTGGCCCTGAAAACGACGTGACACAAAACGATAATAGCAAAGGTTCAATTTAACAGCCAGAACTTGGTGCTGGTCCAGTTTGTCTTTGTAAACAAGGGTCAGTTTCCATTAGATGCAGTTGGCTTTTCGTTAGCTAAGTCGAGTTTAGCAGCCCAAACACTTCAGCTCAGTTTAGAAACGAGTGAAGTCAGTTAAGAAAATGTTTGGTTTTCATTAACCAGTGGTTCAGTTTCACAGTTTAAACTTAGACTTACAATAAAGTCATGTTCACAGCTAAAGGTCTGTGGTTTAGCAGGCAAAAGCTCAGTTACACAGAATTTTGGTTCCCTTTAGCTCGTGGTCCAGTTAATGCAGGTTGGTTCAGATTAGTGTATTGATTGATCACCTGCTGCAAACATCACTAACACAGACTGAGCTCAGATTTATGAAAATACTGTTCAGATCAGTCCATTTAAGCTGCCTGTCACTGTGGAAACTTCCTGGCGCTTGGCGAACAGCTAACAGCTATGAGCTAACAGCTATGAGCTATGAGCTAACAGCTAACAGCTAACAGCTATGAGCTAACAGCTATGAGCTATGAGCTAACAGCTAACTATTGATGGACACAACAGGGCGTTCACATTATTTTGTCTCAGGGTAAACCAGTGGTTAACACAGCAGCGGCGCATTCATACACGTCTAAGTACACTCTTGAAAGCCATCATCCTGGTATGCGTGACCTTTGACCCGGCACCCCCCCCCCTCAACTCCCCTGCTCAGAGGAGCGCTCTGGTCTTCCTCAGCTTAAAGCCTTCTGGACCGCCTGCCGACCCTCCTGACCCGCCCCGGAGTGAAAGCCTTGTGCTTTCCCCCTTGATTTATGTCCTTTGGTCCTCCCCCTGACACCTCTGCACCCCCAGGTTGGAGGGCTCCATTTCAACTTGTTTGGAAAGAAGGGTGGAGAGGGGCCAAAAAAAGTGCGGAATGACCCGGTTTCCTTTTCAGCAAAACAAAAGCCTCAGAGGCCTTTTCAGGGAGTTGGGACAGGCCAGGAGGAGGATCCTGGATAGAGTATTTGGCATCACCTGGTCGGCATCAGTCACCTTCCTCCCTAACTGAAAACTTCCTCAGATGCTCTGAATACTGTTGGAAACCAAACTGAGAGATGGTGAATAAATATAAACATTAGAAAAAACTAAACTGACAAACACAACAACTCAAATATTTAAAAATCTTTAAATATCTTAAAAATCTTTTCACTTTATGTCTTTGTGGAGTTTTTCTCCGCAACAGTGGTCGAGGATTGGGGGGTAGCTTAGTCCCCCCAGTACAGTCGGACCCCTCTGATGAGGTTTCACACAAAGCAGCTCCACAACACACACACACACACACACACACACACACACACACATGAAAACTACACACAGACTCCAGTCCTGGAAGTCATTCTCTGGTCACCCCCCCAAACTCCACAGCGAGTGTGTTTAGATAAACCAGTCCAGCTGTTGGCCATGAAAATGCCATTTACACCAACTTACACACACACACACACTGGTCTTTCTTAGAATTGTGAGGACATTCATTGAAATAATGAATCCTTTACCTCAACGTGTAACCCTGACCTAAACCTGGTTCTAACCTGAACCCTAAAACCAGTGTGGACGTGTCTGGACACTACAACTGGGGTAATGAGCAGCACATTGTGGTGTCAGCACACAGAGACCTTTACTCAAAGAACCTGTGAATCGTCAGGTTTTATGTTTTCTTTGATGTCACATGGATCCACTGCTGTTTGTCACTGCATCAAAAAATGAAGCAGTGAACATCAACTTTGCAAACATAAACAAATACTGGCTAAAAACCGAGCTGCCAGTTGCCGCCCACAGCATAACTCACTACATTCGCCAACCGGCCTGTACTGAACAGAAACTTTATTCTGTTGTAGCTTTTCCTCCTCAGGTGACATCAGAAACCTGAGACAAAGGTATGTTTATTTTCCACACCTGTGCACCTGCTGCCGCAGTGCTGCTAGGAGCTCATTTTCGAAGGATAACCCCATTTCTCTGTGGTTTTTCAAATCATGCAGTGAAGCAGAAGATGAGCTCAGAAATTGTTCAGAGAGGCCAAACACCAGTTTAAGTTCAGGTGAATAAAACGTGGTAAAGGTCTGAACAATAAAAAGCTGCTGATGTTAACATTTCTGTCTGGGTAAACTGCTCCTCCACCCTCCAATTAGTTCTACAATCAACCACCTGCTGCCTCCTGTGACTGGATCAGGGATGTTTGGAGACAGGACACCCCCACAGGAGCTAATCATTCAAATCATTAGGTTTCCTCAGGGATGGAGGGGCCTCCCAAAAACAAGATGAAGAAGAAAAAGAGCGTGTCCTCACCAGTTGTTGACCTGCAGGATGGTGAGGCCGGTGTCCTGAGCCAGCTGCTTCTTCTGCTCCTCCGACGGGTATGGGTGCTGCAGGGGGACAAAACAGCAGGACGTCAACTCGCTGGAAAACACCACAGGCCTGTTGTTGTTGTAGGAGAAAGAGGCTGCTGCTAATGAGTGTTAAAGATGGAGGAGGGGCGAGACTCATTAAGGGAATATGAAATGGAGCATAATTAACGGGAAGAAGTGGGGAGCCAATTACAGAGGGAAGCCGAGTGGAGACAGAGCTGTTAATTAGACTGTGTGTGTGTGTGTGGGTGTGTGTGCGCGCACTGAGAGTTTGTGTGACTGATGTTTCTACAGGATGCATTTCTATTGTGTGTGCATGTATTGATTGATTTACTGATCTGTTTACAAACCACACATTTAACCTAAATGCTATTCAATGACCAGCAGAGTTTTCCAGCTTAACATACGTCGGGTTCAGTAAAACGACTCGGACGGGTTCAGTAGAACGACTCGGTCGGGGTCATTAGAACGACTCGGTCGGGTTCAGTAAAACGACTCGGTCGGGGTCAGTAGAACGACTCGGTCGGATTAGTAAAACGACTCGGTCGGGTTCATTAGAACGACTCGGTCGGGTTCAGTAGAACGACTCGGTCGGGGTCATTAGAACGACTCGGTCAGGTTCAGTTTTATGACTCGGTCGGGTTCAGTAAAACGACTCGGTCGGGGTCAGTAGAACGACTCAGTCGGATTAGTAAAACGACTCGGTCGGGTTCATTAGAACGACTCGGTCGGGGTCAGTAGAACGACTCGGTCGGGTTCAGTAGAACAACTCGGTCGGGTTCAGTAGAACAACTCGGTCGGGTTCAGTAGAACGACTCAGTCGGATTAGTAAAACGACTCGGTCGGGTTCATTAGAACGACTCGGTCGGGGTCAGTAGAACAACTCGGTCGGATTAGTAAAACGACTCGGTCGGGGTCAGTAGAACGACTCGGTCGGATTAGTAAAACGACTCGGTCGGGTTCATTAGAACAACTCGGTCGGGGTCAGTAGAACAACTCAGTCGGGTTCAGTAGAACAACTCGGTCGGGTTCAGTAGAACGACTCAGTCGGATTAGTAAAACGACTCGGTCGGGTTCAGTAGAACGACTCGGTCGGGTTCAGTAGAATGACTCGGTCGGGTTGCAATAATAGGTTTTGGTTTATTAAGGACTTTTTTTCAGTCAGAGCTCAGTGACAACACTGTGCAGAATCATTTCTTTATTCAAGCACTTTCCCTGTCAGATGTGCGCTGCTGTAAAGGAGGTCAGTGCTCCAGTGGACTCTGGTGGACAAAAGACAATCCAAATGTTCAGATAATTATCAGGTTTAATTTAAACAACACCAATAAACAGGAAAGACTACGGCCTGTAATGCTCTCAATGCACATATGGTCATGTGGGTTTAGACTTGGATGGAAACTGAAATTAGGAAGGAAGTGCATGTGATGAGACATGGCCTATTCCAAAGATCAGGTATCCAGGCACAGAAGTGGTATTGAGCCATGTCTGTGTTTTAGTGTTAAATAAACAGTGTGAGCTCAGAGGACAGAACAGTTACTCAGGCCTGTGAATTATGACGTTTCAGTGCAGCAGCTGAAGGTTTGTTCATGTGCTGACTGAAACCAGCTGCTGCAGATCCTCCACGGCTCGTCCCTGCCCGTCCCTGACCCAGATAGCAGAACTCTGGGCAGCTGTTTTCACACTGACGGAACGTGCGCCGCCGCACAAGTTCACACTTAGCTCTGCAAAGAACGGCCACATGGTGCAGGCATGTTAGCTGCAAACAAAATATGAAACATCACAGTGAGTCTGGTCCAACATGGTTCTGATCTGGAGTGTTTCCACTTTGGGCCTCGTGAAGACTCTTTGAGATTTAAAAGAACTTGTTGCATTTAGAATTTTCTCCGACATATGAGCCAAATATCTCTGCGACATACAGAAACTACAGAGACCTTCGCTGCCTGCTGAGGACCTCATGGCTCAGTTTGTCCTCTAAACCATTTTAAAGTACACGTCTGTGTCCTACGGCTTTGGTGGCTTAAACTGTCTGTCGTGTGTGTTACTGGATATAATCCTCCTTCATGAAGGCGATAATGTACAGTTGGTGTTTCAGAGCTGTTGGTCAACGACCATAAAGCAGAGCAGCCCCTTCTCTGTTCCACCTCCTGGTTTCACTCCAACCCTTAAAAACCGAGCAGCAACCCGTCGAGCAGCCTCAGGGCGACACCGGAAGATTCACCACAGCCCTCCCCGCGGCGAGGAGGGAAGCTCTTTGAAGCCTCCTGTTCTGCAGCCCAACCATCCCACTGCCAAAACCAGTGTGTGTGCCCTCTCATGTGATCACAGGTAATTGGCCTAAACTGCCTCTAATGTGCCACAAAGAGCGACAATCAGGAGGCAGCTTCATTCTCTCCTGCACTGGGGAGGAGCTGTACCCGTCCGGCTGCAGATTTCATGGAGAAGCACAAAGGAAGTGAAGAGGCAGCTGCTTCTCTGAGAGCTGCTGTTACGACAAGGATTGTTTAAACCGGGGCAACACACACACTAATGCTCCTGCAGTTCATTTAAAATCTGGAACCACAGACGTGATGAGGCTGATGATGTTTTAAGGTACTGAACATGCCTGTGTGTGACTGTCCAGTCATGTTTCAACCAGACCCCCAACAGGCCTGTTCACTGACAACACAGTTTGTCAAACACACACCTCAAACAAACGATCAGAGTTCGGCCCAGGTCCAAAACGGGGGTGTAAACCTTTAATAATCTGCCCCTTGTGGGGGGACAGGTTTCCTGACCACGACCTGCTGATTAAAAATGTTTGAATGAATAACATGAATAACAATAAAACACAGAAAGTGGTAACTGGGGAGTCGGACCAAATGAAATGAAGTGAAACTAAAATTAGGACGAGATAAGACCAAGAGGTAAAATCTACCCAGGATGTTTTTAAAACGCGACTTGAACAAAGACACTGATTTGGTCTGATTCAGTTTCCTCAGGCTTTCCCAGAGTTCAGAAGCTGGATCCTTCTGGCCCTAAACCTCCACAGCAGGAAATAAAGTAGGACTGTAGGACTGGAGGGGGGGGGGGGGCAATAACTCTATATAACCAATCAATAAAACTCAATATCAATCAATAAACTTTTATAATCAGAACAGCAGCCGGTCAAGTGATGCTAAAACAGGAACCTCATGTGTTGTGGACTGGACGCAGCTGTTCACCTCCAACAGTCTGAATGCAGCGATTGTTTACGTCCCAAAATCAGAAAGCGCCTCCTGAAGTCTCCTTTCAGCTGCATCTTTCTTCCTGAGGTGTTTTCAGACGGGGGGAGACCTTCCCTCCATCTGCCACCTCCTTCTGTGACGGACGCTCATTTACGCTGTCAGGGAAGAAAGGCCACGCCGTGATGTATGTGACCACATGCTGGACATTTTTGGGTGTATGTTTGTGTGTGTGGGGGTTAATAAAGGCGACCCCCACAGAGAGCCGGGCCCCGGGGCCCATGGGGGGCCTGTCACAGAGGTAATGGATGATGTTTGCTCTGCAGGGAGAGGGAGCCCCAGAACAGCAGGGACTGAACGTCTGATCCAGTTTAACCAGACCCAGAACGGCAGCTAGTTTCAGTGCTGATTACAAACCACAGGGCCCTGAACATCACGCTTCTACTCTTTTATATATGTTTATATTTCTATATCTGTAACCACATCTGAGCCCGAGAACCCACCGGGTCAAGACTGGTTCTGAAAGTGCTCCCGTTTAAACTGAAAAAGATTTGGTTCAAAATATCCAAAAAAGAAATTTGCTTCGGGCGACTTGACCACAAAGATCCAAAAGACGAGTTTCTGAGGCACCAACCTGGTTTTTACCAACACACCCTGAGCGTTTAGCCAAACCAGTTTTAAACTGGTTTTGATTTAATTTCAGTCAAACAGGCCTAAAGAGACACACCCACGTGTCTCATGGGACAGACGTTCATCTGATTTCCGATGGCCCAGGACTCAGAGGTCAGACACCTGAGCAGCTGACCTGACGTCACGAGCCGTGTTCGTTTTGACGAACATGGCCAGTCTGTGGACGTGGCAGAAGGGTCATCACGGGGTTTTGTCAGAGACACGGCAGCAGGAACCATGGAGGTCACGTCTGTTCTGTTGTTAAATCTGTGGCCCGCTGATTCTGACTGTTCTGGGCCGATGGTAGCGTTCACACTGATGGCGTTATGAGAGCGAGACTTCCTGTGCGAACATGTCTCTGAACACGTGTTGCTGCCTGTAGGCCGCCGTGGCCTCGCCATTACCCCCATCTGCAGCTCTGTGGCTGTAAACTGCCGCTGATGGATGGATGGAGGTGTCCTGGTGCCCTCTGACCCCTGATGGATGGAGGGCAGGGGGCAGTGAGGTCGGCGAGGGGGCTTCCTGCTACCTCATCCGTCCCAGCTCAGGAGGCCCCCTCACCAGCGGGCGAGCCTCCGTGCGTCTGTGGCGCTGATGGTGGAGTTTTTTCTGCCGCCGCCGTGCTGAGAAGCTCTGGACCTAAAGTCTCTCCAGCTGTTTGGATGGAGACACATGGAATTTCTAAACCAGCTCTTTAATGGCGACCGACCAGACTCTTCTCCCACGTCCTACTGCTCCAGTCTAAGATCCAACTCACTCTTCTGATGAATGTCAACATATTCCAAACCACCGGTGCCGACACTACGTGCCAACAAAACTCAGTGAGATGATGCTAAAAAATAATAATTTACTTTTTAAGCCTCGTTTTTAGTCTCAGAGCTTTTTTGTCTTAATTATTCGTCAAATTTAAAATTGTTTTATCTTCTGTTAGTTTTACTTGGCTGTGACTGTGAATCAGTTTGTATATAAAGAAATTTATTATCCTTTGCTCCTGAACTGGATCATTTATCTGTGTCTGTTGTCCTTCTCACGACCTTAACCTCCAGCAGCCGGCGCCTCCTTTCTGCCCCCACCCTCAGGTGCCGGTGTTCCCTCCCCCTCCCTCCCATCTGCCGCAGGACTCGTGTCCTGCAGGTTCAGCTCCAAGTCCTGGCAGCGGCCCGAACCCCCGCCGAGCCCGGACCGATTTAGCCTCTCTGTGTTTGGAGGCAGGCGGGGGAGCTGTGAGTCGGTCACGACTCCACTGGGCCCCCTCCCATTTTTACTGGCTGGTTCATTTCAGCTTCACGCTCATAAAGAAACATATTTCCCTTCAGGTTGTTTTATCCTGCCTGATATTTACGATGCAGTTTCATGCCGGTCAACAGAAACATATTAACATGAGGCTCAGTGGGAACAACACGCCCTGTCCAAACCAGACTCACCTGGCTTTTCTATTTCATCAGCTCCAACAACCGAACAGAGGGACCAGGGCTGAAACCAGGATTTGAGAAAAACTGAGGTGCTGAGTCTAAACTCAAACCAACCAGACTCCATGCAAATTAGTGAGTATTTTAAAAAATATATGTATTTTATCTGAGGCAGCAGCATGAAGTTTGGCCTTACAAGGAGCAGGAACAGCTCCCAGACTGATTCTGTCTGTAGACTGGTCGATCAATACCTACACACACACACACACACACACACACACACAGTGCAAGTTGTGGATTACTTGGTTCTGGATCAAAACCAGAGTTTGTTGTGGCGTCGCAGGTTCAGACTGACTTTCACCATCAGGTCGCAGCTTTTCGGTTCTATGGGCAAACTGAAATTACACTGTGGCCAGAAACTGGCCCAGCAGGAGAACCAACAGCCTGGTGAATCGTTCGGATGAACGACCAAGTGGAAGTTCAGGTTGTTTCATGTTGAAACGTTAACCTGGACTTAAAAACAGTGACAAGCTGATGCTGTAACCTGGAGCCACTTCCACAACAGGACAACATTTCTGTGTCCAGTTCAGGTGAAGACCAAAAGCCGTGACCGTGAGTGAGGACTGATGCACCTACCGTCAGGTGCTGGAAGAGCCAGGCCCTCAGGATGTTGGTGGCCACTTTGGGGAAGATGCCTCTCTTCTTGTTGTGCAGTCTGTCTCTGTCAGGGTCGTCGTCGTCCCCCGTGCTGGGAGACGCCACGCCGTTCTCCAGACAGTCACCTGAAAGAAACGGCTGAATCAGCGAGTTTTGCTTTCTTTCTGGGCACCGCAACACGTACGTGACCTTATTCTGAAGGTGTGAAGTGTTTTCGAGATGAGGCCGTGTCAGAGAACAGCCAACGTTAGCCAGCTGCTGTGGACATTAAAGCTCAGACCCTAACTCATGGACCGTGCACACATTTTCCCAGTTCAGACCGGCGACCCTGCGGCCCCACCATCCCCCCGCAGGTGTGGCTGGTGACACAATGCGGCGTTTTAGCTGGGAGCCACTAAAAGCTGCTGGCCCCAGTGTTTTTACTGCACTTTCTCTGCCTGTTTAATGAGGCTCATTTTCTCCTCAGTGTTTTTAACAGCGCCGGGCCACGCTGAGGGCGACGGTCCCCGGCAGCCTGCAACAGCAGCTCCAGGTCCTGTACAGAGTCAGCGGTGAACCGGGGCCTCGCTCCACCTGAACAGGGTTCTGCTGAGCGGCGGAGCCTGAAAAGGTGGAAATAATCATAAAAATGATGCGTAACTCCATAAACAAGCTCTCAGCCTCATTAGGCTGAACTGTGAACTCCCTGAGGCTGATTTACACTCCACCCCTCCACCGCACTCCCTCTGTCCTAGCCCTCCAAGGAAAACCAGGTCCGACCCAACCTGCCAATGGCTTGTGACAACTCGGCTCCACAACAAGCAGCAGGAAAGAAAACAGACAAAGCTTCATGCAACGATCAGGTTTGTTTCTTCTGCTCTGTGGTCGACATTAGACAGAAACCTGCAACACAACAGGAAGAGAAGTCTTCTCGGTTTTACGACAGGATTTGAGCTCAGTGATTTGGACTGTTATCAGCCCATTAAATGGCCGTTATCAGCTGTTATCAGGACCATACAGTTGTGCACAATCAGAGAAATATAGGATAGTATCAATAGTATCGATACATTTATAATTCCACTTCTTTAATCCCCATTTATTTTTAAATACCTGAACTTTCCTTCGGGATGAATAGAGTTTATGTTGCCTTATGCTAAGCTAGGCTAACCCCGTCACAGACAAGAGGCTGCTCTTCTCATTTCACTCGCTGAAAGAAAATCAGTGGGATTGAAAGCGACAGCGTTATGGTTTCTCCGTCCTGCAGGATGAAAAGTGAACACAGGACTGAAAAAACAGTTTGGCTCTGGACGCTTCGCAGAAATCCTGGTGAACTGAGGTTTTTCATTTTCCACTTTACATTTGGCTGCATGTCATAGGTGCAGCTGGACCAGCTTGTGGTCTGATCCACAGTGAAGCATATTGAAGATGTGACAGTTGGTGTCTGGCTCTTCTACAGACTTTGGGTCTTTGGTTTGGTACCAGGGACCCAACCAACCAGCACCAGTGCAACAGTTAGTTTTAGTCTGTAGACTAGTATAAAATAGTAATCCAGTCTTACAAAGATGAGAGCGGATCAGTTAGCACAAAGACTGAAAACACCAACGTGTCGAAGCTTCTGCTGCAGATAAACCTCGTCCGGTTCGTGTGACTGGACCCGTCCTCTGCACGGACACTTCACTCAAACACTAATGTGTGAGATGAAAAGTCAGGGCCAGCCACAGCTGAGTCCATCAACAGGTGCTCAGATGGTTCAGTCTGAACCAAAGTGACCAGCCGCCATCCACCGAGCTACACCTGGACCAGCTGAGCCAGAGGGGGTGACGCCTGATGAAACACGTCCAGTGCAGCAGGAGATTCTGGTCCAGACAACACCAGGACCGATGAAAAAAAAACCTTCATTGAGAGAAAACATTTTCTGGCTGCGTCTCAGGGAACACCGAGTAACTGCCAAAGTCCGCGGCACCATTAAACCGGACAAAGGTGCAGTGTGGTGTTGGGTTCGCTTGATTAACAAACGTCCTCATCTATCAGGCTGCCGAGGTTCTGCTGATCGCTACTGTTTCTGAAGGTCGGACTCGCGGGTGGCGTCGAACTGTAAATGTCAAAACCACAGGGCCTGTTTCAGTTGGACTGAACAGGACCAGCTGGACTGAGACCAGAAGCCACAGAGTGTTCTGTGTGGTGATGTTCTCCGTGTGCAGTCACCAGTCAGTAGGGTTATGTTCCGTTCAGAACCAATCAGACATGGGTCCAAATGCTGCTGCACACATACTCGGGACTCTTCACGTACCTTGTTCGCTGCTGTTGTCCCCGCTGTGGGACGTGTGTCCCCCGCTGGACGGGCCCGGAGTCCCGGCCGACCGGGTCGACACCGTCTCGTCGACATCTCTGCTCCATGACGTCTGCGGAGGAAAAGCAGCAAACACACTGTGAGTTTCAGCAAAGACACGGAGACTGAAATGGAGAAATAAAAAATATGTAGAGAAATGATCACGAGCACAGTCACCAGATCCTGCTGAAACATGCTGCTCAGGCGCTGAGCATGAAAGAGTTTGATCCTATTTTACTTTTCTTTTATTATGAATTGGCACGTTTCATATAACCCGCCTGACATCAGGCCACAAACAGTCTCACACTTGGACCAGCTTTGGCTTCGATTGTTTCATGTAACGACACAACATCTTGTTTGGCTGAAGGAACATCTGTCCAGGTGGGAAACAGACTGTACACCTATTTGACCCACAGAGACTCTGAGACTAGACCTGAAAACTGAACAAGCATCGTTTTACTGGAGAATCTCCCAGTTCAGCTCCAGACTCTGAGGCCGACACTTTTTACAGTCTCTGGCTCCACTGCAGCTTCTCTCTGCTCACAGCAGCGTCTGGAGCTGGTTTTTGGAAACAGACGGGCCTCCCATTGTTGGTGAGGAAGAACCATATGAGCCAGGTCAGCGGTGTGGCTCCCTGCTGGGTTTTTAATAGTCTTTGGACAACAATGGAGGTCTGAAGGTCCATAAGCTGAACCAGGTTCTGGATTCACACACATTCATTGGTGCTGTCAGTCTCTGGATGGGGTCTGGACTCACACAGAACCAGCAGCTGTTGCCTGTGAATGAACCTGGATTCACTCTTTCACCATACAGGTGTCGTCTTATTCAGCGTCTCACCTGATCCACATTGTTCCCCGCTGACCTGATGAAGTCCTCGTTGTCTGATTTGTTTCCGTCTCTGTCGTCTATAACCAGATCAATCGGCATTTTCCCTTTCAGACAGCTGATGTACCGATGGCAGAAATTATCACAAAGCTCATGAACCTGGAGATAACAGACGATTTACAGCAAAGGTTGCAGAGATTCATCAGAGATAAATTCAGACAAAGACAGAAACATCAAATCAAATGTTCCAGGACTGTGACATGATGGAGGTCCTGCAGGATTACAGAGGTTTCTGTTCAGGACTAAGCCTGGACTAAGCCTGGATGAGCAGCACAGTGGCCGTCTTTGCTTTAATCTCATTACTTTAGATTAAACAGCACATGTTGGTTAAATTAGATAGATGAAGAGGTCAAAGGTCGCAGGGACAAATCTGTGTTTTCTGACCTTCTCCAGCTCCAGGAGGTGGAAGCGCAGCACCTGAATCGCCTGAATCATCTGAAAAACAAACAAACAAACAATATTTCGACTTAAACCAACATTAAAACTCCAATTCAGAAACAGCACTGGGACGAACGGAGTGTCCTCAAACGTCTCATCTGCTGCGGTTTTTATCGTCAGCGTTTTCAGTTTGCTGCTGAGAAATGTTTACGTCAAAACAGCGTCTGGGGGGGCTCAGGTGTGCTGGAGGATTGGGCCGGCACCTGCGGTGGTTCCCGGTCTTTTAGGAAACTCATCAGGCACATTCAGACCAGGACAGAGACCTGGACCTGTACCTGGACTGCACAGTGTGACAGTGTCGGTCGAGAACTCACCAAATTGTCCAGCTCCGGGTTGGATGAAAACAAAGGCTTCTCCGATCGGATCTACACACAGAAAACCAGAACCAGAACATTACACACAAAACGACATGAGGCCTCAGGTGAGACTGTTTGTTCTCTGCTGGTTACTGTTCTTAAGGAAATCTAATTAATACTAATGATACGAAGTACTCAAGAGTATTCATGAACTATTGTCAGCTACACTTGTGAGGTACTTGTACCTTACTCAAATATTCACCACTTTATACTTCTACCCAACTAGCGCCTCACACCTGCCTCCTTCCTGGTGCCGCTGATCCGACAGGTGCGGGACCCCTGGGCCTACCTGTTTGGAGAAGACGGCGATGTCCTCGCTGAAGGAGTCCGAGGAGCAGACGTCTCCTCCGGCCACGCCGCTGTCTCTCGGCGTGCAGGTCGCCAGTTCACATTTTTCAAAGATCAGTGCGAGCAGGGGGAATAGGGGATGTCTGCAGGAGAAGAAGAAAGAGAAGAAGAAGAGGGGGGTCAGTTTCCTGCAGACGCCAGAGGTTTAAACTGGTTCACTTCACGTCTTTTCTGAGGTATTTGAGCTTCACCTGAGTATTTCTGTCCTGTGCTGCTTCATTCTTGGACTTCACTACATTTCAGAGACAAAGCTTGTAGTTTTTCCTGAACATCTTTTTAACTCCAGAAGAAGAGTTTAACAGGAAAAATCCCACTCAGCGACACGAGTGTTCGCTCAGTCCCAGATGTCAAAGGTGCAGCCGTTGACCCCGAGTCCGACCGGCCACTAACACACAAAACTACTGGTGGGTTTGAGTTTTAGAGGCTGCAGCAGGATCATGTTGGGAAAAGACTAATCAGACAGAAAACATCATGTTCATGGTGCGATTTCTACATTTTCATTATCGGCTTCATTTTATTTATTTATCTTATTTTAGATTCTACTGTGAAATACCGTACTGTAGTTTTCCCAGTACTACATAGACTCCACAGCTGTAATTAGAGTTCTATGAGTTATGAGGTACTAAACCTATACTGTGTATACAACATACAAATACAAGTATTTAAGGAGCTTCTATTTTATAGTTTTTACTACTTTACATGGTACTTTTTACTGCACTGCAGTTATTTGACAGTTTCAGCTGCAGGTAAAGTTGTTAACAATAAAAATAATGAGCTTTGCACTGGCTGGTTGTCACGTCCACTAAACGCCTCAGATCGTCTCTTTTCTGAATTTACAGGACAGGGCAGTGAAAGGCAAGAAACCGAACGTTAATTAGAAAAACACGACCCACCACCTCGTCTACGTGATCCAAGGGAAACTTCCACTTTAAAATTCAAACTAAGCAACGACACTTTCATTTTTCTTCCGTCTTCTCCATGAATCATGTGACGACCACTCGGGTTTATCCGGTGACCCTTCGCTGGCCCCCAACCCTCAGGTTGAGAAACCCTGGATGAACTGAACTGTGGCAGCAGCTTCAACAGGAAAATGCTGCTGAAGCCTCAGGATCAATAATCTGATCAACTCAGAGCTGCAGGACTTTTACTTTGACACAGTACATTATACTGATAGTACTCATGTACTTTACTGCAGTAAAAGGATCAGAGTACTTCTTCTTCCAGCACTGACTACAAGTCATTTAAATGAACCCATGAAAAAATAAACCAAACAATATTAAACTGACAGGAGCCATTTTTCTGTAGTACAAGAAGTTCTTTTACTTTGTTTTACTGCTTTACTTTGATCTGCAGTGGAGTATTTCTACTTTCTGCTACTTGAATTTGAGTGAATGTGAATCATGATTCCTCGAGCTTCACTTCATGACAATAGCACAGATGTTGGCTTGGCCCGGCCCGGCCCGGCCCGGCTCGGCGTGTCCAACTCGAACCACATGAACAAGCTGCTTTTCACTTTGTGACAGCACTGTGTTTTGTTTTTTCACACTGTCAGTGAATGCATCATACCCATAAATGGCGTCTTTGTCCCTCTTGACGGCGTCACCAGCTGTGGCGGCCACGCTGCTGCTGGTGTGGCTGGACTGGGAGTACTGGTGCGGAGGGTAGGGACCAGCAGCCGAGGCCGCCAGGTGAACGGCCTGCAGGGAGCGGGCAGCAGCTGCAGCAGCGGCGGCGTGGTGGTGGTGGTGTGGGTCTCCGTAGGGCCCGCCCACCCCCTCCAGCCCATAGTGGACTAGGTCTTCATACTGAAACACAGACAGACATGTGACCTTTGACCTCAGTGACGCTCAGCCTCAAAATAGCAACGAAAAGGGGAAGAAAACTGATGCAGTGAAGGTTCTGGACTCGGTGTGAATCCAGAACCTGGTTTAGCTGTTTGGTCTGTGCCGTAGTGGTCCATTGCTGGACAAAGACGGGCCTCCCATTACACAGACCAATAAGCTAAACCAGGTCCTGGACTCACACGTTACACTGAGGACACTTTCACATTCAGCTGCTGTTTCTGTTAAAGTTACAAAACTCAGGTTGTGTCTGTTGATCTGAGCCGTTTTTGTTGTGAAACAGTCCAGAAACCCTCAGACCTCCTGTGACTTTAAAACCATCTGCCTGTAAAAACATCCGCCCAGATTTAGTGAGTGAATTTGTTGTGGCTCAGACTCTGCAGAACGAGGGCGTGTCGGGGACTTAATGAACCGAACACTGAGTGAATCAGAAAGAACAAAAGGAAGAAAATCACGGCCCATTTCAGACGAACACTGAGTTTGTACCCGAACAGAAAAATGCTCTGTCACATACGTGCTCAGTTTAATTCTACGTCACATTTATAAAGTCCTGTGTTTAAACCCTCATCCTGTTAAAGCACACACACACACACACACACACACACAGAAAAAACTAAAATCTCACTGAACAAAATCAGCAGCAAACACAGAGACAGGCCCCAGTGTTCCTGTTATTTTGTCCACCCCCTTTCTTTCCTCTGTAGTGCTGAAAAATTATTAGTTTGACAAAATCTCACATTCTCCCAGTCCGACAAAGTTTTTTGATTAAATAAAAAATAAAACGTGAAACAACAAAAGAAAAAATCGAAACGTTTCTAAACTAAATGACTTTAAGATCCAACAACAGCTCCAGGTGTTTGATGCGCTGTTCCTATTATTGTGTCCACCCCCCTTTAATCAGGGCTTTTGCTCTGAAACAGGTTCGATCCAGTTTCTGATCAAAACGACTGATCGGGTGTGGACAAAATAACGTGAACACCAAACAGCACGTCTGGTTGTTGGTGAGTTTCTGACACGGATCAGCTGCTGTAGTTTCCCTCACGAGCTTCTTTAAAAAATAAATATAAATATAAATGAATCGCCTCCTTCTTTATTTCCACTCAAATCTTTTCAAATAAAGTGAATTTATAAAGCAAATTTATAAAGTTAATTTTTCATTTCTTTCATTTCTTTTCTTTGTTTTATTAAATGTGAAACATGCAAAGTTCATATTAAATTTAAAAAAGCTTTAATCTTTAGTCTTGAACTGATTAAAAGTCAAACACTGCTGCACTTTCAGTCTTTTAAAAAACTGATTGATTGATCAAATGTGTTTAAAAGGTTTAAACTTCCTTCAAACAGCAAAAGCTCCTGTGTCATTTGTGCTTTAGAGAAATTACATTATTTTCCTTTGCTCTTTAAAATCGGTCCGTGTTCGACTTTATTTCCCTCTGAGCCGGAACCAGCAGCCGGTCGACTCTGACGCTCCAACTCAGCATTTCACCAAAAATCTGCCACATAATTATCCTCAAATATTTGGGTCATGAAAAATAAACATCGCTTCATTTTTGACATCGGAGCTTTTAAACTGAGAGAAGCTGATTTAATAAACTTCCTCTCCCTGACGCTCAAAACATGTTTTATTCTTTTCAAACTTTCACTGAATCGTTTTGTCATAAATGAAGAGGAAAACAAACCAGGCTGAACAAACGATGTTGAACAATAATGTTAATGTTGTTTTTTAAGCTTTAGTCGCTGTGACATTTTTTTGCGTTTCTCGCATCTGTTGACAGAACAGAAATTATTACGAGAAGAAAAATAAAACTCTGGAATTAAGTTTTGAAAAATAAAAAACTCTGGTGGGTCGTTTTTACGCGCGGGACAAAGTTCGTTAAACTGTGAATCTGTTTTCAGGAACAAAAACTAAATTTGAATTTTATGGATTTTTATTTTTTTATTTTTAGAGTCAAATCGTGTTTCGTGTCATTTTGGGGTCAAAAAACATCCAACAGCTAAAACAAACAAGCGTCTCCGCGCGCGGATAAAAGTGGATTTTTACGCACCCGTTGCGCCATCGGCCCCGTCTCTCCGCCCGGACTCCAGGTGACTCCTGCGGGGCAAAACACACATCCAACCGCCCGGTACCGGAGCGCTAATCACTGAATCCGCGTGTATCCCAGCCGAGTGCAGCCCGCGGAGGGAAGCGCACGAACACACTCGGGCAGCAGCCGCCGGAGGTCTCTGCAAGCTCCGCTGCGCGCTCCACAGGAACCGACCGACGGCTACAGCCCGCCGACAGCAGCACCAGCCCGGGCACACGCTGTCCTGCTCCCAGCCTCCAGGCACCAGCCGCTCAGTCAGCAGGCCGAAGCCGACCAGCATACATCCAAACCGGGGGAGGTTACCGTGACGCGGACCCGCTGTGAGCCGGGCCGTGTGGCGGTGTCTTCTGCGCGTTCAAATTCCCATCAGAGCCCCGGCGGAGCGGCGTCCTCCTCTCTCAGAACAGGCCGCCGGGGGGAGGGGGGCGCGTTTGTTACCCTCACTTAAAGGAGCAGCCTCTCTGCGCGTCCCCGCAGCTAAGATGTGCCAAGGCGCGCGACCGTCAGGTGCACTGGACTGAAACAGAATGGAGCCAAAATATTTCTGCTCCTGTGGAAAACACACATCAGTTTGGCAGCGCGGTTTGTTTTTAAAGGCGGAACTTCTGTCCTTAAAGTCAATAAAACTAGTTCTGTACCTGCGGACAAATAAGAAAAGTGAAGGACTGTGCAGGGGCCCGGGGCCAAATGTTGGCGCTGAGTCTGATCTGCAGCAGCACTAAAGCACAGTTGACACCTGCCGGGGCCCCGTGTTGTGGGGGCCCCTGCTCAGATCTGGTTTATTCTGCGTTTGCAAACACAGCAAACGAACTAATGAACTGGAAGCTGCACAAAAACAGTTTTCACGGTTTCTGTGCCACACGGGTCAAATGTCACAGAACAGCACCAGGAGCGAAGCTGCTGTTTTTCCGCAGTAACTTTTACTTTGGAAGCTGATTCTTTGTACTTTTACTGCAGTAACAGTTTGAATGCAGGACTTTTACTCTCTGGGATTTGGTGGAAGCGGAGCCAGGCCACAGTTAGTCGGTGATGTGAACTGTTGTGGTGTCGTGTTTCCAGCGTGACGAGTTGGACGCCTGCGACACCTAGTGTTTGGAAAGTGTCTGTACCGACCTGGGCCCTCTGGTTATAACGAAACCTTTAAACCCACAATGTTAAAATTTGATGAGTGTCACCAACATTCATCAGACAGGAGCTGTTCTCACCTGAAACCTTAGAACCAATGAAATAACAGGAGCAGTTCAGTTCAGAAGACATGCAGTTTACCGAGGGAAGATTGGCCTGAGTTGCATTATGGGAAATGTAGGATCAAGAGATTTTGTGGCTTATCTCATAGGCCCTAATCTCAGCCTCTGCTGCTTGTTACCACGGTTTGATGCAGTCTGGACCTTTCTCAGCTTCCATCCTGGACTCATAAGGCCACACACAAAGTCTGAGTCTGAGTCCACTTCCCAGGACTGAGTCCTGCTGTTCCCATCAGACCTGCTGTTTGATCCATGTCTGTCAGGGACATGTACCAGGTTCTGGTGTGAACACCTTGAGCTCCTAAACTGCCACCATGCACAGACTGAACTGACATGTGAGCCACCTCCTACACATAAACTTCAAAATAAAAGTACAGAACAAAACAATGGCAGTTACAAAATAAGAGACCAGTGAACAGTAACACTCAACTTTATTCTCCCACAGACTGAACAGAACCACAGTCTGAACAGAACCACAGCCTGCACAGGACCACAGTCTGCACAGGACCACAGCCTGCACAGAACCACAGTCTGCACAGAATAACAGTCTGCACAGAATCACAGCCTGAACAGGACCACAGTCTGCACAGGACCACAACCTGCACAGAACCACAGTCTGCACAGAATAACAGTCTGCACAGAATCACAGCCTGAACAGGACCACAGCCTGCACAGGACCACAGTCTGCACAGAACCACAGTCTGAACAGAACCACAGCCTGAACAGGACCACAGTCTGCACAGAATAACAGTCTGCACAGAATCACAGCCTGAACAGGACCACAGCCTGCACAGGACCACAGTCTGCACAGAACCACAGTCTGAACAGAACCACAGTCTGCACAGGACCACAGCCTGCACAGAACCACAGCCTGAACAGAACCACAGTCTGCACAGAACCACAGTCTGCACAGGACCACAGTCTGCACAGAACCACAGTCTGCACAGAATCACAGCCTGAACAGAACCACAGTCTGCACAGAACCACAGTCTGCACAGAACCACAGCCTGAACAGAACCACAGTCTGCACAGAACCACAGCCTGCACAGGACCACAGTCTGCACAGAACCACAGTCTGCACAGAACCACAGCCTGAACAGGACCACAGTCTGCACAGGACCACAGTCTGCACAGAACCACAGCCTGCACAGAATCACAGCCTGAACAGGACCACAGCCTGCACAGAACCACAGCCTGAACAGGACCACAGTCTGCACAGGACCACAGTCTGCACAGGACCACAGTCTGCACAGAATAACAGTCTGCACAGAATCACAGCCTGAACAGGACCACAGCCTGCACAGGACCACAGTCTGCACAGAACCACAGTCTGAACAGAACCACAGCCTGAACAGGACCACAGTCTGCACAGGACCACAGCCTGCACAGAACCACAGCCTGAACAGAACCACAGTCTGCACAGAACCACAGTCTGCACAGGACCACAGTCTGCACAGAACCACAGTCTGCACAGAATCACAGCCTGAACAGAACCACAGTCTGCACAGAACCACAGTCTGCACAGAACCACAGCCTGAACAGAACCACAGTCTGCACAGAACCACAGTCTGCACAGGACCACAGTCTGCACAGAACCACAGTCTGCACAGAATCACAGCCTGAACAGAACCACAGTCTGCACAGAACCACAGTCTGCACAGAACCACAGCCTGAACAGAACCACAGTCTGCACAGAACCACAGTCTGCACAGAACCACAGTCTGCACAGAATCACAGCCTGAACAGAACCACAGTCTGCACAGAACCACAGTCTGCACAGGACCACAGTCTGCACAGAACCACAGCCTTCAAATCTCAGGCCCGTTCTACACACACTGATGTGGAGCCACAGCTGCAGCAGCACAGAGTGACCACCAGGGGGCAGCTGATGGAAACTGGGGCTATTATTTTGAAAAACAAGTGAGCATGAGTACACCTACACATAGTAATACTACTATTATATATATATATTACTACGACTTCATGTGGTGAAGGAACTTAGTAACATAAAAGTACAGCAATATTGTAAAAGTAAAAGTACTTGTTATGTAGGATGCATATTATCAGGTGACGAAAATTAACTACTTCATGTACTGCTGAGTACTTTAATCTGAAACTCTGTTACATAGTCTAAATAAAAGCACATAAAAAATTAAATGCATTAACTTACATTCTACTACTGAGTATTCCAACTCACTACAACTCCAAGTACTAGTTTACTACTCATCTGCTAATGTTTAACTAGTACTATACGACCCTTAGTACCACCATTACGCCTGAAATACTATTACTATTATCAGTCAAGTAGTGCCACTACTACCAATGCAAACCCTACTACTGCAACTGGAACTACTACCACAGTAGTATTAGTGCCACTACTACTGCTTCTGGTGCACTCTACCAGCACTTCAACTACAGTACTAGTACTACTTTTACTGCCACTGCTACTTTTGGTACAATTACTTCTAATTACCGTTTTACTGTAGTGTTAGTGCTGTTACTAAGTCTACTACCACTGCAACTATTTTTGTTACTTCTACTACACTTATCTAGTAGTAGTATTTACTACTGGTAGGGCAGTAATACTGGTATGAAGCAGTATTGACTTATACCAGTATTACTGTATTTTCTTTCTTGTGTTTTTACATCTCATTTAATTATAATAATATATTATTAGTAGTAGTAACCTAAATTTGTAGTAGTTTATTTGTACTAATACATATAAATCTAAATATAGCCAAATTCTACAGTACTTGTAATTATTATTGTTATTATTATTATTATCATAGCACGTGACTGCAGTCCTTCGGGTCTGACGTCACCCCCTCCTCCCCCGTCGCTCACTGAATCCAACATGGAGTAAAGAGGAGATGGGGCTCGTCCGGGACCATCCTCACCGGCACCAACGCACCATTTTCGGTCACCACATTCCAGCGCGGCCCGGCGGGGGTGGCGGTAGAGGAGGCGGCGGAGACAGAGGAACAGGCGCAGGAGGCGCAGGAGGCGCAGGTCGGATGCGCCTGTTCAGATGCGCTCCAGTAAGCGAGCGGTGAGGAGCAGCTGAAGGAGAAGCGGAGGAGAAAACAAACACTGGGATTAAAGAACCGAGCGCAGCGCGGGTGAGCACCGGAGCCGCTGCACGGCGGGAGACATGAAGACACCGCACTGTGCAGCCGCGGCGGGAGCTGATTGTTACCGGAGGTGAAACGGAAAACATGAGCGAGGACACGCGCCCAGACGAGTGAGTACCCCCCACCCCCGTACCCCTATAATAATAAGACCCCGTCATTGTAGGCTTCTACTCTCACCGGATGCGTCCGGACGCGCCGCCTTGTCTGAGCATCGCTCACATGGAAACGTTTGGTGCTGATATGATGCCGAGGGCTCAGGTGGTGAGGGGGTGCAGGGGCCTCCGCCTCCTCCGCCGCCTCCTCTTCTGTGCAGAAAGAGAAGCAGAGGTTGGCTGAGGTCGGAAGACTTAAGGAAAGCCTCCTGCCAGGGTCCTAACGGAGCAGGGGCTGCAGTCTGCATCACGATGGACCTGCCTGAGCGGACTCACACACAGAACCCCACGTTTCCTCACTTACTCCTAAAAACCTCAGTCCAGCTGAGTCCCTTTTTGAAACCGGGCTGCTGTCGGTTGTGACTCATCACCTGTCGGCAGCTTCAGCCTCAGGCCTGCAGTACTGAGAACTTGATCCTTAGTGCTGCTGTGTCTGTGACCTCAGGCTGACCATGGAGACAGGCTGCAGCTTCAGTTCCACTTGGTTCCATCCACAGACCAGAATGTGTGTGAATCCAGAACCGCCTTCATCTTAATGGTCTGTGCCGTAGACCTCCACTGTTGTCCAGAACCAGCTCCAGTTGTTGCTGTAAGCAGAGAGAAGCTGAGAAACCAGAGCCTGTAAACAGTGACGGCCGTTCTCTGAGTCTGGAGCTGGTTTTTGGAAACAGACGGGCCTCCCATTGTTGGTGAGGAAGAACCATGTGAGCCAGGTCAGCGGTGTGGCTCCCTGCTGGGTTTTTAATAGTTTTTGGACAACAATGGAGGTCTACGGCACAGACCCATAAGCTGAACCAGGTTCTGGATTCACACACATTCATTGGTGCTGTCGGTTTCTGGATGGGATCTGGGCGGTGGCCCACATGTGTCAAACAGGAACCAATGACTTCTACAGAAAAATGTGGGAAACAGTTCTGGTTTGTGATTGTGCAGAACCCAAATCAACTTAAATGAAATACTGAGGCCACCGTAGATTTGTCAGTTTCTTCACAGGCAGTGGAGGAAAACTAGAATATACAGGATACGAGAAACCACGTGCACATTTTGGAAGTTACAGTGTCAGGAAACAGAACAGCCAGAACAAAGTGATGTGACACTGCTGTGAGCTGTAGGACGGAGTCTTGCAGTCCAGCTCCACTGATTTATTCCCATCACATTACTGAAGCCCGAGTCCTGGGCAGCAGGTGACCTGGAGAAGCCGTGCACACCCCTGCAGGTAAACACATGACTTCGTGACCGAGTGCAGCCCGATAACAGGCTCAACCTGTGAAATGTTTACCCAGACTGCACGGGGAGAAGCAGGAAGCGCTGGTTTCAGGACAAACAGAGTTTTCACTGGGGCCAGTTTTCCCTTCGTCCTCCTGCTTCTCCAGTTTCAGTTTACTCACAAAAACAGCGTCGTCTGATTGGTCAGTTTCACTTTGAGGTGTTAACGACACCAGACGTGATAATCAGTAAACACAGGGTCAGAGTCATGGACGAGCACAGCGTGTACATGTGCACACTTTAAAGTAAATGTTCTCAGTGGATCCATGGAGACACGTCCGTTCAGAGCTGGGACTTATGGGTAACTGCACAGAATCGCCTAAACCAGTCCATCATGTAAACCAGTCCATCAGGTTAGGGTGCTATTGATCGGGTGAACCCATGCCCCCGAACCAGCCAACAGAGCGTTGTCAATACCGCCGGAGCAGGGGGTGTGGAAATGACTTTGAGTAAAGGTCAGCAGACGGCAGCGTCCCTCACACTCCAGCCACACACACACATCGATTCATCAGCGCTGACCTCCGGTCTGGGGGTCGTGCATGTGCAGATGAAGCAGCTTCAACGTTTGTCAGTGATTCAGTGTCGTCACTGCTGATGTGACTGGAAACGTCCAGGAGTTGTTCCAGCTTCATACGTACGGCAGGTCTTACGTGACGCAAACCACCGGAGCACTTCACTCTGATGAATATTGTGTTAGGATTAGTTTGGCATCTCACACACACACACACACACACACACACACACACCGGCACAGACGTTCGGCCTGTTGGGGGCCAGAGCTGCAGCTTAAGTGACTGTTTGTGTTTCCTGTTGGAAAGTCAGTCAAATGACACAACAACCGCAGAGAAGCGACTACAAAGACACACAACAGGCCTACAAACGTGACATGACTAATGGAAGATGGATTTCCTTTCGGGTCGACTCAGTGGTGCTGCACGCCTGCCCCACCGCCGTCGGCTGCCGCTCTCTGCTGATCTGTAAGATGCTGTTTGTTTAAACGCTGATGTGCTCTCAGCAGCAACTTCATTACTGCGGCAGGACAACTGCTTCAGACACTGGACGAGAAAACGACACAACTTTCCAATCTGACAATCCAGGTGATAATTGGAGCACACACCTGCTCTCCTCACCTGCAGCTCACTTCCTGTTTGTACATGCTGCCTTTGTGCTTGGTGATCCTGCTGGAGACCCTGGAACCCTTCCTGACCAGGTACCCTCCCAGGACAAACGTGTCTGAGCAGACATCACCTCCTCGTTGAATCTGTGATTATTTTTACAGCAGTTTGGTTTATGACAATATGTCACAGCTGGTGACACATCAAGGTCCAGCCCAGGAAACCCGAGAAACCAAACGCCTCCAGCTGGTCCCCGTACTAACCCATGTTCTTTTGTCCGACGTTTCGCAGTGACAGCTACATCGTGCGCGTCAAAGCTGTGGTGATGACCCGGGACGACTCGAGCGGCGGCTGGTTGGCGCAGGACGGCTGCCTGAGCAGAGTGGGCGTGTGCAGGCTGCTGCCGACAGAACTACTGGGACGCAACACCTTCCTGATCCACGGAGAACGCCTCAAAGACAAACAGGTGAGTCCAGCAACACTCGGACCCGACAAAGATATGAATCTGGATTTGTCTTGATGTTTTTCAGGCCCAACATTAAAAAGTCTGATTCCGTGAGTCAGTTTCAAAAAGTCACATTATTATTATAATTTTTATTAATATTCCAGAACCACAGTTAAATTAAGCCATAGACCTTAAGACCTTACATGTATGAGCATGAGTTACTTTATTACTTCACAGTCAAAATAATTCTTCTAAAAGTAAAACAGCATTTTTGCTGTTTGCAGTGAACGTAGAAAAGGACGGAATTTCAAAGACTCTAAATTTAACATTTCATGCTTCGCACACTTCTTGTCCACACATGTACCAGATTTCAGGTCGATATGTAAAAGGCCTGAGGACTCCACATTTTCCAAATTGGTTTCCAGTATTTGAATTTAATTTTCTGAGAGAAGAAAATGTGAACTTTGACTTTATGGATGATAAATGCTGCTTTTTCTTCAGGTGATTCTGGAGTGTTTCCTGAAGAAGGACCTGGTTTACACGAAGGCCACACCAACCTTCCACCACTGGAAGGTGGACAACAAAAAGTGTGGTCTGACCTTCCAGAGTCCGGCCGACGCCCGAGCTTTTGACCGCGGGGTGAGGAAGGCCCTGGAGGACCTGACAGAAGGTGCAAACACTGGTTTACCTTCCATCAATGGAAGCTAATCTGAAGTCATCATGAGGCTTCAGCTGTCAGACTCAGATCAAGTGGAGTTTTCCCATCATCATCATCTTAGCATAAAATTCCTGCAGCCACTGAATCTGTGTGTCTGTGTGTGTCCGAGTCCAGATCCCATCCAGAGACCGACAGCACCAATGAATGTGGTGTCCTCAGCATAATGTGTGTGAATCCAGAACCTGGTTCAGCTTATGGGTCTGAGCCGTAGACCTCCATTGTTGTCCAAAAACTATTAAAAACCCAGCAGGGAGCCACACCGCTGACCTGGCTCACATGGTTCTTCCTCACCAACAATGGGAGGCCCGTCTTTTTCCAAAAACCAGCTCCAGACACTGAGAACGGCCGTCACTGTTTACAGTCTCTGAAGGAACAAAGAGTCGACCAGGTTCTGGATTCAAAGACACTGTGGTGATCCGTCACTGGGCTGCTGGTTTATGGTCCTCCTCTCTGTCCTCCAGGCTCAACCACGTCTTCATCCACGCTGCAGAATGAAGCCGAGCTCGGTGATGATGACGTCTTCACGGTGAGAAACTCCTCCATGTTCAGACCATTTCTGCTGCACCAATGAGTGAACTCATTGTTAGCGTACATGTTAGCGTAGCACCGTTCTGTTCTGTGTGATTCCCTGCAGGCTGACCTGTGTCCACCTGTTCTCTGTCCTCTTCCTTCAGACCGCCACCGACAGCTCGTCCAACTCGTCCCAGAAGAGAGAGCACGCGCTGGTCCCGCCCCACTTCTGTGAGACTCGCCGCCACCACTGCATTCTGGGCCATCTCTACGAGCAGCATCGTCCCTCTGATCACTACTTCCTGGACCAGGTGAGACGAGTTAGGGGTGTGGTTTATTACTGTAGAATGTAGATGCTACACCAGGTTAAAACATCTAAATAAAATATTCTAGATGTTTCTACAGCACGGTGGGTTAGTGGTCAGCACTGTTGCCTCACAGCAAGAAGGTTCCTGGTTTGAAACCCATCAGGGGCCTTTCTGTGTGGAGTCTGCATGTTCTCCCTGTGCTTGTGTGGGTTTTCTCCAGGTACTCTGGTTTCCTCCCACAGTCCAAAAACATGTATGTCAGGTTGATTGGTGACTCTAAATTGCCCATAGGAGTGAGTGTGAGTGTGTGAGGTTGTTTGTCTCTATGTGGCCCTGTGATGGACTGGGGACCTGTCCAGGGTGGACCCCTGCCTTTCACCCAAAGAGAGCTGGGATAGGCTCCAGCTGATCCCTGGGACCCTGGTTAGGACTAAGGGGGTATAGATGATGGATGGATGTTGCTATAGGGATGAATCTTATCGGGTTTTGTTTCACAGTAAAGTTAAAATCTGTAGCATCGAGCGTAACGAGCACTGCTGCCCTTTGGAATAACAAAGTCTGACGGGAATATCTCTGTGTGGTGTTACTCAGGGAGCAGGAAGCCAAAGGCGTCCCCTCGGTAACACCACAGTGTTTACATTTACATTAACATACTGCAAACTGATAATCCTGCCGAGTCTCTGCCTGGAATGAGCTGGTCTATAGGGGCCGCTGCAGTCGGGCTGCTATTACATGTGAATGAAACACACCAGATAAGAACAACAGGTGTCTGAACCAGTCTTACAGCTGTTTGACCCACAATTCCTCAGGTTTTGGTTGTTGATTAAGAAAATCTGGACCTCATTGGGCCTCATTTTTAAAAAGCTAATGCAAACAAAAAGTTTCCCTGAAGGAAAAACAGTTGAATCCCTGAAAAGCAGGTCGTACAGAAACAGAGCAGCCGCGTGCTGACAGGCCGTCAGGTGCAGGTCCAGGTGAGTGTCGGCAGCCGCAGGACAAACCTTTTACAGTGTCCGTATCCCTGCAGGCGATGCACGTGTTCCCTCATCACGTCAGCTTCCAGGTGGGGGACGAGGAGGTCGTACGCATCAACCCCCGAGAGCGAACCTGGCTCACCGGCTATGAGGATTACCGCCACACAAACTCCACATGGGACAAACTCACGCAGCCCGACAACCCCGATGCCTACGGCCATTTCTCCAAGAGCGAGGCGCACAAACACGACTTCTCCTACCCATACCCGCTGGGTTGCGATGGCAAATCCGGCTGCACGGAGCCGGCCGGGGTCCGTAGGCCGGCAGTGACGGTGCAGCCGCGAGCTCTGCAGCCTAAAGGCAAGCGGCAGAAGGAGGAGGGTGAGCGTTCCCGCTGCGTTTACTGCCAGGACATGTTCAACCAGGAGGAAAATGGGCGTGGCCGCTGCCAGGAGGCCCCAGACCCCGTTCACACCTGCATCCGGCGCGTCAGCTTCATGTGGTGCGCGGACAGCCTGCTGTATCACTGCATGTCGGACCCAGAGGGGGACTACTCAGACCCGTGCTCCTGCGACACCGGCGATGAGCGCTTCTGCCTGCGCTGGACGGCGCTGGTGGGCCTGTCGCTGCTGGCGCCCTGCATGTGCTGCTACGCCCCCCTCAGGGCGTGCTACCACTGCGGCGTGGCCTGCCACTGCTGCGGCGGGAAACACAAAGCAGTGGGCTGAGGTGTCGCAAGCACCGCCCTCCTCCCACAAACAGCAAAGGCTCATGGGAGGTCGCTGTGATTTTTCAGTTGTTTACTGTTGTTGTTGTTCGTCTCGTGTCCGATTCCCCACAGGGCCGAACTTTGTTTCAACAGATGAAAAAAGTTCCCTGTTGTGTTTGTCACGTTGGGAACCAACTTCTGAACAAAGAATATTAATTTCTATGTAAAATTATATATATGAAAATACATTTATGTGTATATACACACACACACACACACACACACATATATATATATATGAAACAGGTACTTTATATTTTTACACAATATGTCATTTTCCAGTGTTGTGACGTCTGTATGAATGTTGTTGTTGCTGCCAAACATTAGGGCCGACAGGCAGCAGCTGGTGTGTGTGTGTGTGTGTGTGTGTCCAGATCCCATCCAGAGACTGACAGCACCAATAAATGTGGTGTCCTCAGCGTAATGTGTGTGAATCCAGAACCTGGTTCAGCTTATGGGTCTGAGCCGTAGACCTCCATTGTTGTCCAAAAACTATTAAAAACCCAGCAGGGAGCCACACCGCTGACCTGGCTCACATGGTTCTTCCTCACTCAGGCTCTGGTTCCACTGCAGCTTCTCTCTGCTCACAGCAGCATCTGGAACTGGTATTAATGGTTTTTGGACAATATTTGTTTCTCTGGATGGGATTTGTGCAGAACACAAACAGAAATCACAGAAACATCTGCAGAGGTAAATGTCTGTGTTGTCAGTTGTTCTAGCTGAGCTGGATTTCAGCTGTTAAGGTGGATGTTTTGCATCATGTTGGCAGTTCTGGTTCCCTGAGGTTCAGCAGGTGCCCTTAACTGGTCTGAGAGCTGCTGTGCTTCCCCTCCCAGTAAACTGAAGAGATAAACCAGTGTGGCTGACCAGACCGTTTCCAGTCCTGCATCTTGAACAAAGGTTTTGACTGAATCCTCAGCTGCTGTATATTTTCATGTCATTTGTCTGCACATTCACACACTGAGTCCTTCCCTGCTCTCTTGCACACTGGTCATATTGGTCTGTCTTTACTGGTTTGTGGTCTGGAGGGTTGTTTGATGAGAAGACAAATAAAAACAATAAGAGTTTTTTTTGTAGAAATTACTGTGTGATGGAGAAAGTACTTGCTGACATGAAGGTAAGAAAAATATCAGACTGACCCTTTAACAACTTTTCTCTGAGTTCAGGAGCCAATCCCAGCATGCAGTGGGTGAGAGGCGGGTCCCTCATCGACAGATCAGCAGCCAATCACAGGGCTGACACACAGACAGACCCCCGGAGTCTGAGCGGGAATGAAACATGAAGCTGTTAGCCGTTAGCTCAGAGCTGCTGCTCTACAGCCAGGAAGCACAGAAAACCTCATCAGGTCCAGGTTTGGTGCCTGTGAACAGAAGTCTGATGTGCTTCAGCTGAACCTGAACAGTGACATGAACCAGGCCAGGATCGGGTCAGAACTAGACACGTCTATAGAGTAAACTCAGAAGTCTTTGAAATCCCGCTACCACAGACACCTCAGAGACCCAGACTCCATGTTGTGTGGACTCCAGTAGGACTCTGTCTGGGCCTGATTTAACCAAGACCCCAGTGAGTCTGCCTGGCTCGCTTTGTTTACTCAGGGGAAATGTGAAACAAATGTGAAGGTAGCAGACCCCCCATCCTGCTCACACAGCCACAGGTCAGAGTGTGTGTGGTTTAAAGAAGCATCTGGTCTGATCTGATGTGTCCTCACATCCAACAGGCCTAAGTCCTCAACTCCTGTACTACACTACAAATACCACAGAGTACAAATCCTCTTAGTCCAAGTGTCACTGCAGTAAAAGTCCAAAAGTACCATCATCCAAATGTACTTGAAGTATCCAAAGTAAAAGTACTCATTGTGCAGAATGGCCCATTTCACATGAATGGATCTGATATTATTGATTCTAATTATTGATGATTATTGTGTTGATCACTTTAATGCTGGAGCTGGTAAAGGTGGAGCTGATGTTCTTGTATTAATTATATTAATGCTGATGAGATCTGCTTCCAGCTGCATCTTTATGTTCTGGTTATAAACAAGTGACACGTTACTGCACAAATTATTATTAGAAAGATCAGGGAAGTTCAGTGTCACAGAATTTAAACAATCATCCACTTTCAACAGCCCCTCATGGACTTCCACCTGTTCACCGTGATCATTTCACAATCAGCCATTTGTTCTGTAAAGTTCTATCAAAGGAAACTGGTGGAAGGACAGTTTGAGTCTTTTTGATGCTACAGAAGAAGACCTGGTCTCTGAAGGAGTGGCCTGACGTTTGGAAAATAAAAGTAGCAGGAAGTTAAGGTGGATTCCACGCTGATGTGCAGTGGAAACAACGCTGCAGCTGATTTTGAGCCTCAATGTCGGATTAGTTCCAAAATAAAATAAATGAAATGAAAATAAATGAAAATGTTTGATAACTGCTGAAATCACATCAGTTCCCCTGAGACTGGATCATTGATAATCAGTATTGCACTGACTTCTGTCTGATTGATGATTGATTCTTAACCGTGACATGGACTCCCATGGTCCCTGGCCCACCCCAAACCTCCTCCATCCTCCTGCCCGCTCCCCCTCTCCACCTGTCTCACGGTGACTCCCGGCTTCTCCAGCACCCTTGTCCCTTTCTCCTGGTACTCCTCCCTCATCATCCAGAAGTTGTCCTTGTCCTTCATGATGACGGCGAGGATGGTGGCGCCCAGGAACACCACGTGTTTACGCCGAGGGGGGTCCTCTATCCCGATCCTGAGTGTCTGCAGTAGAGATGTGGTGGAGAAAAGGAGAAGATAATAACATGATGAAACCTGTGGTGCCATGTCAGCACCTAAACAGACTGAGGGGATTTTGCAGAGCGGGCAGAGTTTCCACCTCATTATCTGACGACCTGACTGTAGTTTCAGTACCTCCTAGTGGTGAATACTCTTACGGCACATGGTGGCTCTGGAGAAGAGGCAGTGACAGAGCTGATCAAATCTTCCACCCACAGAAGTTAAACTACGTATATTCACTCCAGAACTGAAGATCACCTGAAAATACCACTAACCTGCGACATCCCACTAAAAGGACATATTTCATCGAGAAGAACAGAGACCACTTAGGTCTCTCATTAAACCACCCAGCCCGGCAGTGGGAAGCCTCCAATAAGGACTGATCAAATACCCAGACGGTGACCTGAGTCCTTTAACACTGAGTATCTGCTGATCCTGGTGTCTTGGTCCAGAGTGGTTTTACAAAATCTGATGGAGCAGATAAAACTATTGAAATCACACATGTTGCTGTGAAACTGTCCACACTTCCTCTTTCTGTGTTTTTGCCACAAGGTTCATTTGTGACTCATGGTCAGAGAAACCAGAATGTGGCTGAGCAGGACACAAAGTGGTCACTCCTTCAGCAAAATAAAACCAAATCAACAAATAACGAAGCTGATTATCTCTTATTATCCATTAATATCTTTCTTATTATCTCTTCTTGACGACCATATGTTCAGCGGACGGCTGTACAGACAAAGGAGGACAGAGCAAATAAAGGACAAACCAGAGGCAGGACAGAAAACCAATAGGTGGAGCAAACCAAGAGAGGACGTTTCAGCGTCACTGTCCTCAGACGATACTGAACGTTTGTCAGTGACAGCAGAGACTTTAAAGATCATCAAGACTTTCAGTGGTGAGTACTGCTGATAATAACAATCTGGGAAATGTTTGAGACATTTGGGTGGTGGTTTCTTTTACACTCATGTGTACAACATCTATTATATTGTATAATCAGCATTAAAATCTGCTCCTGACCAGAGCTGGATCAACCAAATACCTGACTTTTTGACCAGAAATGGTCTGATGTTAGATTTTTATTTCCCCTGTAATTTAATTACTGTAGTGTAAGAATTACCAGCAGGAATTCATTCATTGAAAGTATTTCTACACTTTGACATTTGTCCTCAGTGTGTAGACATGTCTGCTGCCAGCTGTCTGAGATCTGAAGACCAGTTCCTGTGCTCCATCTGTCTGGATGTGTTCACTGATCCAGTCTCCACACCATGTGGACACAACTTCTGCAAGAACTGCATCAACCAACACTGGGATGTTAATGACAGGTGCCAGTGTCCAATGTGTAAAAGGGTTTTCAACCCAAGACCTGAGCTGCACATCAACACCTTCATCTCTGGGATGGTTGCTGAGTTCAGACATGGAGCTCAACACAAAGCCAGCAGCAGCAGCTCAGACCAACAAGCTGCCAAACCAGGACAAGTTCCCTGTGACGTCTGCACTGGAACCAAACTGAAGGCCCTGAAGTCCTGCCTGGTGTGTCTGGCCTCCTACTGTGAGACTCACCTGGAGCCTCATCTGACAATGTCAGGTCTGAAAAGACATCAACTGATCCAGCCTGTGGACAACCTGGAAGGCAGGATGTGTAGGAAGCACGATAAACCTCTGGAGCTGTTCTGTAAGACCGACCAGACATGTGTCTGCATGCTCTGCTCTGTTTTAGACCATAGGACACATGAGTTTGTTCCTCTGAAAGAAGAAGGTGAAGGAAAGAAGGCAGAGCTGGGGAAGACACAGGCTGAAATTCAGAAAATGATCCAGAAGAGACGAGTGAAGATTGAGGAGCTCAAAGAGTCAGTGAGGATCAGTAAAGCAGCTGCAGACAGAGAGACAGCAGAAGGTCTTCAGGTCTTCACTGCTCTGAAGGACTCTGTTGAGAGAGGCCTGGAGCAGCTGATACAGGAGATCGAAGAGCAACAGGAAAGTACAGAGAAACAGGCTGAAGGTTTCATCAAAGACCTGGAACAGGAAATCTCTGAGCTGATGAAGAGAAGCACTGAGGTGGAGCAGCTCTCACGCTCTGAAGACCACCTCCACCTCCTCCAAAGCTTCTCCTCCCTGAAAGCTGCTCCACCCACCAAGGACTGGACAGAGGTCAGAGTCCGTCCTTCATCACATGAGGAGACTGTGGTGAGAGCTGTGGCTCAGCTGGAGGACACACTCAGGAAACAAAGGAAGAAGCTGGTTAAGGCTGAGCTGAAGAGGGTCCAGCAGTTTGAAGTGGATGTGACTCTGGATCCTCATACAGCAAATCCATGGCTCATCCTGTCTGATGATGGGAAACAAGTGAATTATAGTGATGTGGAGAAGAAACTTCCAGACAACCCAGAGAGATTTTCTACAAGTCTCTGTGTCCTAGGAAATCAGAGTTTCTCTTCAGGCAGATTTTACTTTGAGGTTCAGGTTAAAGGAAAGACTAACTGGGATTTAGGAGTGGTCAGAGAGTCGATCAACAGGAAAGGACTAATCACACTGAGCCCCGATGATGGTTTCTGGACTATATGGTTGAGAAATGGAAATGAGTACAAAGCTCTTGATGACCCTCCAGTCCATCTCTCCCTGAGGTCTGGTCCTGAGAAGGTGGGGGTGTTTGTGGATTATGAGGAGGGTCTGATCTCCTTCTATGACGTAGATGCTGCAGCTCTTATCTACTCCTTCACTGGCTGCTCCTTCACTGAGAAACTCTACCCGTTCTTCAGTCCTGGACTTAATCATGGTGGTAGAAACAACATCCCTATAATTATTTCACGTCTCACTCATTAATTTCATCACTAAGTAGATGAATTACTTTATTTCCTACACAAAAAAATCTGTTTTCATCATGATAACAAACCTGGGTGTGGACTGTCGTCACATGATTTCAACTTGAGCAAATTTCCCTAAATTTTGACCTAATACAAAGTCCCATGACTTCACTTGGTAATGACACTGTGTCAAAAGTCATCTTTGTCCTCGGCCAAAAGAGGAAGATTCTCAGCCCCACTAAGAAGCACAGCAGATATTCAGGCCATTTTCATGCTGTCAGCAACCTTCCTGCTGTACGGGTAAATGAACGATTGTGACTTTGCACCATGATCCTATAAAAATACTCTCTGAAGATTATATTGTTATACTTTCTACCAAAAGTTCAACAAACCTCTGAAAACGGCGTATGTGTCCTATAAACTGATGTTACATAGTTCCAGCTGTTTACACCTCAGCAGACACAACTCTAGATCCAGCTGTTGTCACGTCACAGGTGTCAGATTTCACTCAGCACTCTGCCCTGATTGGCTGACGGAGTGCTGGCGTCACAGAGTTGGTTTGCTCATGTGCCTTTGAAGCTCAGATGTCAGGGAGGTGGATAGCCACGCCCCCTCAGCAGCAGCGATACACACCTGTCCTAGCTGGTCGCTATGGGCTGTAAACATAAGAAAAACAGGTTTTATACAGAGTTATAAGTTTATTTGTAAGTTTGTTACAGCAACCATTTTATGATACAGTTATTAACTGTGTAAGAAAGACATTCAGATCTCATTGGTCTTCATTTTAAGTTTAGGAAATAAAATGAACAGCACTGCTGAAATGTTTTGTGGTATTTCAGTCTCATCATATTGGGCCATAAATGTGTATATTATGTAATAATAATAATGTGTATATTGAAGCTTGTTATTTGACAAACTGTGTGGCAGGAATTTCATTCTGGTCATACCTGTGATCTTTTTAAGTCAAGTTTTGATTCTTTTGATTTTTATAATCCACACTGACAAAGATGTGATTAAATTGGACGTGTGCTCCACTGTATGTGATTCTCTTTATCAAAAAGTAATAATTATAATAAATAATCATAATAATACACTGGGAAAACACTCATTAAAGGTCTGGCGATGTTATTTTCCACATTTCCTGTCAACTTGTACGTAAAAACAGTGTGAACGCCCATTGCTAGGAAACTACAGCACCCATAATTCCTATCCTGTGCCGTTTCCGGGTAGGTAGCGTTGACAGCCATGTTTGATTCGATTATGCTGTTCTGTCTGCGACAACCAGTTTAGCCAGATCCTGACAAAACGGTGTTTTTCTTAAAGACGAGACCAACGTTGAGGTTCACCTGCGACCAGCTTCATCCACATTCACTATAACAACAGTTACACGCTGCAGTCAACGATGAATCCCGAATAGTAAGTCAGAGTTTTCATGTCGATCGCGACAGTTCGGGCTGAGCTGTCACTTAGCAAGGGAAGCTAAGCTAAGCTAAGGATAGCTCCGCGGGCGGACCGGTCCAAAATGAACGTCAGCTGCTTTGTGTTGGAGCTGAGGGCTGGGACACGCACCGTCCCGTGACCGCGGTGTTGTCGCTGTCGCCAGCTCAAGTCTGTCAACGGTTTCTGTCCGACAACACCGATTAAATTTCCGCATCTTTGCGTTTCATCTGCGGTGATAGTTGGCTCCCCTACAGTCAGCTAGCAGCTAGCATGCTAACGGTGAAGAGCTGCGCAGCGTTACCGGGATGCGGGTTCTAGTGTTCCGGTTTCAAAGTCACAGTGACGGATGTGTAGCTCAGGACAAAGTCTGGTCAGGGAGCAAGAACCGAACAAAGCAAAGCCCTTTGGTTTAACGGAGACTGTGGCACAAAGGGGAAGTTACTGCGGCGGCTCCTGGTGCGGGTTAGGTAACGTCAGGGTTCCTCCGCCGCAGCTACCGCAAGTTTTCATCATGAATCACGGGAGCTCATGGACTGTCAGCTCTAGTCCATCCGGAACCCTAGACCCAGATGTAGTCCATCCGGAACCCTAGGGCCTGATGCAGTCCATCCGGAACCCTAGACCCAGATGTAGTCCACCCGGAACCCTAGGCCCAGATGCAGTCCATCCGGAACCCTAGGCCCAGATGTAGTCCAACCAGAACCCTAGCCCTGATGTAGTCCATTCTGAACCCTAGGCCCAGATGTAGTCCAACCAGAACCCTAGCCCTGATGTAGTCCATTCTGAACCCTAGGCCCAGATGTAATTTGACTTTGCTCTAAAACAACAGCTACGGACATGAAGGATTAATTGACCAGTTTATAAGTTTTCTGTGTTTTGTCCTAATAAGTGACGTCACATTAACGAGTTGGTCATGTCATAATAAATGACAGGTCTGAGTTTATTATTAAAACTAGTGAGTTGAATGGTTTTTCCATCTCTGTCCTCACAGTGACTATTTATTCAAGCTGCTCCTGATCGGCGATTCTGGTGTTGGAAAGTCTTGTCTCCTGCTCCGGTTTGCAGTAAGTGTCTGTTTACAGCTGCAGCTCCAGGCTTTCACTGCGATGGTTGATCACCACCTGTGTGTGTTTTGTCCTAGGACGACACGTACACAGAGAGCTATATCAGCACCATCGGGGTGGACTTCAAGATCAGGACCATCGAGCTGGACGGAAAGACCATAAAACTTCAGATTGTAAGTGGGCCGCAGCGTAACGGGTCCGTAAACACGTAAGTCGTGATGAGAGTCCGATCGGACTGACGAGCTCTGCTTTGTTTCCTCAGTGGGACACGGCCGGGCAGGAACGATTCCGTACCATCACATCCAGCTACTACAGAGGAGCTCACGGCATCATAGTGGTTTACGATGTGACGGATCAGGTCAGTGCTCGGCCGTGTGTGTGTGTGTGTGTGTTCTCCACAGTTCCTGCAGATTCGTTAGAGCTGTTCATGTGTGACGACTCCAACGAACCTGCTGCTGCCTGTGCCGGAGGCTGACTTGAGCTGGCCTTGAGGTAGGGCGATGTCATCTGCTTGTCCGGTCTGGTTGGACCAATCACAGAGCTCCAAACAGACACAGAGCAGTGTCCTGTTCTGTTTCTGGGCCTGCACATCCACAGTTTCCACACACTTCCTTCCTCATGAGATCAGGAAACGTTTGCCGAGTCCGTGTCTTTGTGTCCTTGTGTGTGTGATAAACAAAGGGGGCTGCTGCTGTTTGAAACAGTCCTAATGTTTTTGTGCTGAGCCTCAGTTACAGCTCGCTGACACAGCCTGGTTGCGGTTTCTGAAAGCAGACGTCCGTGTGTGTGTGTGTGTGTGTTAACATGCTGATGATGTCATCTTCCTGCTCCGTCCTCAGGAGTCCTTCAACAACGTCAAACAGTGGCTCCAGGAGATCGACCGCTACGCCAGCGAGAACGTCAACAAGCTGCTAGTAGGCAACAAGTGTGACCTGACGACCAAGAAGGTTGTGGATTACACCACGGCTAAGGTACGGCAGGCCTCTGACACTGTAACCTCTCCTGAACCACTTCAACTTCCTCTGCCTAAAATATATAGTTCAATTTTCTTAACTGCCTGTGGCTTCATTTTTACATTGTCAGGCTGTAAAAGTACCTGCTGACCTCACAAAAGATATCTGCATTGCACGTCTTTCACTTTCTCTTTTTGAATGGCCAGTATAGACTACCGCCCCCTGCTGGTAAGGAGAGGTATTTCCTCTCCTCACAAACCGTACGTGCTGGTTGGTCGTCAGCTGGAGTCTTTGTGCTGTGTTCAAGGACACTTTTTTTGTGTCAGTGGTTTTAGTTGCATGTGAGGCCAAAAACCTTAAAAGGCTCTGAATTCTCTTCCTTTACAAAAGTCTTCATTATATTAGTGAACTCCAGACTTTTGGTCCAAATATTTACCTTCTGTGTCGCAGCAGCTCCGGAGCTTTCGGTCTTGCTGCAAAGTTTTCCTCAGTAGATAGACTCTGCTCATCTCCTCAAACTCTCCTCTGCTCACCAGGAATTTGCTGACAACCTGGGCATCCCTTTCCTGGAGACCAGCGCCAAGAGCGCCACCAATGTGGAGCAAGCCTTCATGACCATGGCGGCCGAGATCAAGAAGAGGATGGGGCCCGGGGCCACGGCCGGCGCCTCGGAGAAGTCCAACGTCAAGATCCAGAGCAAGCCAGTGCACACCTCGTCCGGAGGCTGCTGCTGAGACCCGAAGGCTGCCACGACCCAAGTCTACCGAGCCCACGACCAGTCTCAATTTTACTACGCTCCACAGAGAGGAGGGAGAGGCAGAAGAGGGCTGCTTTGTAATTATGTGTACACCAGACCCCCCCACCCCACCCCACCCCTTGAAAGTCAGCAATAGGACAGTAAGCCCATCCATCCCCACAGAACACACCTGGCCTTTGTTTTTCTTACTTTACCAAAACACACTCATAGTGGAAAACCAATGTTAGATTTTAACAGTGTGTGACGTTAACCAATGAACGAAAACACAAGTAAACAGCTTTGGTTCTGTATCTGTTCAGCTCTGCCCGCCCTGCTCTTTTCTTTAAGTTTGTTCAACGAGTCACTTTTGTAAAACTGAAGAGAAACTACAGAGTTGTGTTTATGTCGCTGTGGAAACAGCACGACTTCGGCCCGGATCTCCTCATGTAGAATTAGTAAGCACTTCAAATGCAGCACATGCTTCGACCAGCACCATGCATGTTAGACCCGACCACGCGCTCTCAGTTGCATCTGGAATGCATCATGAGGCGAGCAGCTTCCTGCCAACGCCACACCCAGGAAACGCTCCCGTAACGCCGCCTGTCGCCCCGAACACCCACGTGCCTCTGGTACTCTGGTGGTGTTGGCATATCCCCCCCCCCCCCCGCGCCCTCAGTCCTGTGTTCCTGAAGAGCCTGTTCATGACAGCAGTTACATTCCCGTGTGTTAGTGTGCTCGGCTGGGGTCGTGTCCAATAGGCATGTGCTACATTGGGAGGCTAACGTTTCTCCGACAACAGCACAACCACAACAGGAGAACTTCAATCATCTCTGCTCCAGAATCATCTAGAAACTGTATATATTTATACATACATGTAAGAAGTGATTTGCTAATTGTGTAGAGAAGCAAATGAAGCGAATGAGCTGAAAAGTAGCTGGAGTTAGAAAATCTCAGCACGTGATTTGTGGTTGCGGACGTGACATTTTTGTGGCACTGTGTCTACTATTAAACAATGAAGGAGATCTTTGATAGCTGCTCGTCCTGGTGTTTTTTTTTCCTCACTCGCACCTGGTCTCACTTTCCTCTGAAACCTGTTAACCCTCCGCTGCAGGAACATGAGTCAGTGAATGTCTGTCATTCCAGGAGAAAGTGTCGAACTAATGTGTCGCCAGTTTTACTGAATTATTTCAAAACCACCAAACACAGTCTGCTTCACTTTGTCTGCTCAACTTCTAAAGAAAATTAAATAACCACTTCTTTGTTAATGTTTTACAGACAAACTGACTCAGAAAATAATGATCAATAAATGATTTTGTTAATAATTAATAATCTCATACTGTAGCTGGTGACATAGGTATTAGCAGTTATTCTGTTAATACCATGAACCTGCTCTAACATCTGTCCATCACCTGTAGACCTGTGGTCCTGTCACCAACAGACCAAATGTTTATTCAAACCTGTCACTGAACTCACCTTCGCCGTCAGCAGGTGGGCCTGTGTTACACAAACAAGCTACATGCAAACCCAACATCAGCCAATGAGGCGCTCAGGTGTGTGGACATTTCAGGTGATCACATTCTTACATAAACCGAAAGGTGCACCTGAACAGGTGTGAGCTCAGGGCCACCTCAAACAGCAGGCTGACGATCCATCGTACAGCTCAAGGAGAGAAACACAAACCCAACAGGTCTCACCTTGTGGAAGTAGAAAACCCAGATGTTTCGGTCTGTGTCACTTCCGGTCGTGACGACTGACGCCGACATGTCTCGGGGCTCGTAGCATCGTTTTCCTGTAATCTGTTTTTAAAGAGACAGCGTGTGTCCTCAGGTTTATTTCTCCACGTGTCATTGACACAACAGAAACACCTGAAAAACCTGCTGCTGTGGGTCAGGGTCCCGCATTCACAGTCACTGTTCTGGCTTCACCAGGACAGTTCAAAGGTCACAACAGGGAAGTGCTCGGTGCTCCAAACCACACTGAACACAAACAGTGTCACAGTGTCAGTGTGTGGTAAACAAGCTACAACCAGGCATCTAAGCTGTTACAGTTCACATCAGCAGAGGGCGCTGTCACTGTACTAATGCATCAGGAACACAAAGACGACAATAAAGACGAGGAGCCCTGGTGGACCACAGAAGCTGCTGGCTGACTGGTCCTGAGAGGAGCAAAGGACGTGCAAACCCACATACCCCCACACTAAAGACCAAATGTACTTGAAGTATCCAAAGTAAAAGTACTCATTGTGCAGAATGGCCCTTCTCACGTTAAACATGTCCTTTCGCTGGACATTTACCCCTTTATGGAATTTACTGAGTCGGTTTGTTAGGAACCCCAGTGTCGGACCCAGTCGGTTTGTTAGGAACCCCAGTGTCGGACCCAGTCGGTTTGTTAGGAACCCCAGTGTCAGACCCAGTCGGTTTCTTAGGAACCCCCGTGTCAGCCTGATTAGTCAAATCCAACAGTCCTGCAGTAATCCAACTTCATGACGGTGATAAGGCTGTTTCACAGCTTTGGCCTCGGTGATAGAAAGGAGTGAACAAAATAACAGCTGTTGGTGAAACAGGACGAGCCCCCAGGTTTATCTGGTGGCCCTCTGGAGGGCTGAAACCCACTGGACCAAACTAAGTGTACGTGACATTTAAAACCAGCTCTACTTGCAGAAGTAACAGGATCAGTAAAACACAGTAAAACCTGAACTTTGTGGTACTTTACGCATATTTTTCAAAAAACTTTTTTTACGTTGACTTCCTGTACTACATAGTGGCTGGAACTTTCTACCTCAGTCACTGTCTCAGCAAAAGGGAGGATTTCACCTGTGCTGGTTATTTCTCTGCTTCTTTTCCTACAGACTCGACATATTTTCCAAAGACTTTTAAAGTTTTTGACCTTCATGTCGTTAACGTTCAGTCCACCCCAAAATACCCACACACGCCCCACAACATGTCAGGTGAGTTCAACTTCCAAACATCTGTCCGCAGCAGAAACAAGAAGGAAAAGTCTTTTTCTCTTAAATTATTTTTAATTTCTTGTGTACACTAAAAGTAAAATTTACACACTTATCGTCTCAAGAGAACCTGGGCATGCACGATAACCTTTCGACAGGCTCTTCAAGTGATTCTGTTGTTTTCCATAGGAATTTCCCCGTACATTTTACAGTCCATAGTTTAACTGTACACAGTCTAAAGCCACAGTGAACTATGATTACATCCATTTCATCTTTACAATGTGCAAAATCCTCCTGGGACACGGGGCTGACAGTAGTATGACAACAAGAGAAAAGCACTTCTTCATATCAGGGTCAGTGAGCAGGAGCCGACACATGGAAGCAGACGTTGGTCCCTTAATTCCCTTCTGATGTGAGTCGGCCTCCACTGCTGAGAAACTTTAGTGGTTTGAACCCAAATGTCCCATTTTTCCCCCCAAAACAACAAGAGCTTACAGGAAGCGCGTGGACACAATCAAGGAAGGAAACTCGTTTGTGTCCCGCGGCCTCGACAGCAGGAACATCTGTAAAACTTAAACATAGAATAAAAAATAAAAGGACGTCAGCTCAGCAGATTAACCAGCGATCGATGGGTGGAAGTTTTTCAAACCGGACATTAAAAACTTAAGATTCGTCCTGTGCACCGGAGGCAGCAACAGCGGAGCTGGAACATGATTTGTGTTAAAAAGCTACGTTAAATAATAAAACGATGACAGAATGGACACGGTGGGTTCAAGAACATCTGGCTAAAATCATCTGGCTGAAGCTAAAACCTAAGGCCCTAAACACAGGAAGGGGACAAACATCCAGCCGGATTTGCAGGCAGTGTGGTATCAAGTCGATAAATATATAGATTTGATATATATGTATATAAATGTATTAATTTATAGATATTCCACTTCATTTGATTCTAAGAGCTTCAGTGTTTCCTTCACAGACATGATCACACAGAAAATCCTCCTCCAAAAGAAAAACCACCATGAAATCCCTGATTATATACACAATGACTCCTCCACACAAGAACAGCACAGGCCTCTCCCTCATCTACCGTGTTATTGTGCAGGTCGCCCACGCCACGTCCAAAATCTACGCTCCGGAGAAATGAGTGGAAAACCAAAAGTAAAAAAAAAAAAAAAAGTATGAAGTGAGCTGCAGCAAGAGAAAAGAAGATGGACAGACATACAGTGGGTGGAGCTAAGTGTGGGTGGGTGGGCTCAGTCATGGGTGCTGGTAGGGGCCGGGGCTTCAGTCTGGCATGGCTTGGGAGCCGAGCGGCGTCAGCGTGGCGGGGAACATCAGCACCTTGGCCTGCATGAAGGACAGATCGGGCAGACCCGCGATGACTTTGGACGCCTCCTCGCTCAGGTTCTCGTCTTTCCTCGGCTTCCTGCCAAACAGGAAATGACAGAACACAAGTGAGCGCTCACCTGGCTGCACCTGTGGAGCTGAACCAGCAGCTGAGGCAGCACTTTTCACACATCAACTACACTCACTCTACGCTCTGCTGGGTTTGTGACTCGTGGACTTACAGCTTTAAGGTCTGGTCTAGGTAAGGTTTCAGGAGCGATGCGGTTCTTGTTAAATCTGAGGCAGCTGAAGCGGGTTTGTCTAAACCTCGTCTGATAAAATGTCGGGTTAGTTCTGGCCCTGAGGTTTCTCTGGAATGAAGTTGAGCAGTAACTTCGACTCTTTAGGGAAGAACATTCGAGCCAGCAAATAACTTTTTTTTTTTTTTTGTTGAGTTCGGACTTTAAAGTCTGGGCACAAACTTCAGTCATGCAGGAGGGGAAGTGTTGCATTTTTCTGCCTGTTTGATTTAAGGTCTGAGTTCTGTGAATAAATCCAGAACTCTAAAAACATCCTATAGAAGACCAAATGCTCTTCTGTAATTCTTCATCGCCTCATTCATCATTTCAAAAAGTGAAGTGTCGATACTGTGTTTTCATTGAGGCTGCACACGAACAGGCCAATGACCTGGTGGAGGTGCTGGTCTTCTCCATCGTGGACATGAGGCGAGCGAAGGCGTCGGCCACACGGCTCCCAGAGCCGCCAGGGTCCAGTTTGGCCGTGGTCAGTTCGTACAGCTCAGGGTCCACACCTGGAACCGAGACAAAGGATCAATGTGTTCACATCAGGTTTACAGGAGTGTAACCTGAACACACAAAAACAGATTGATTCACTTCAGTTCATTCAGGTTTTTGCTAAAGTCTTCATGTAGACACACACACACACACACGCACACGCACACGCACACCAAAGGGTTTCACAAGTCCAGACCGTGAAGGGGCCATGGACCAGAGCTGGGGGAGAAGCAGAGACGGATTAGTGAGCAGCTGCTGACCTGGGATGGACGGGGCGCTGCCGGAGCCTGAGTCCTCCACAGGACCAAAGAAGTCCAGGTTTAACAGAGACGAGCCTCCGCTCGCTGCACAGCCGGGCGGCCGAGGTTAACACACACAGAGAGAGAGAGAGAGGAAACCAGGAACATGCTGCAGTGTCAGTGACCAGAGGAATGTTAACACAGCACTAACCAGCTGAAAGAGCAAAAATCCACCATCACACCCTCTGGGCAGGTTCAGACCTACAGCCGCTCACATTCAAGACCCAACTATCTGGACTCTTCTGTTTAAAAACACAGAAAATAATTTATCTGCACTGAACCTCAGCTGGTGTCTCGGACACGAGTCCTGCTCGTCTCTGATAAACTCCAAACTCTGTGCTGCAGGTTTATTTTAGCCAATCCCAATTCTACGCTGCCTCCTTTCCTGGTTCGACTGCAGGAGAAGGATCCCTGACCAGGTCTGATTATTTCCATTACTGGGTCATCAGTGAAAACAGTCTCAGACTCTTCATTTCCAACGATGGGAAAACCTAAACTACTGTAGCTTCCATTTCTATGGAGCAGCAAAGCAGTTCAGCACCACAGAGCGTGCACAGGTGAACTGTGCATGTGCAGCCCCACCTGGAAGACTCTCGACTGGAAATGCGACACCAGCCCGATCGCCCAGGGTGCACGTCTGATCGTGAGGTGTGTTTAGGGTGGATTTTTCCCTTAAAGAAGAACGTATCTACAAACATGTTAACAGTGTGACAGGATGTGAAAATGCCACCAGCCACATGCTGCAGACATGTTCAGACCAGCTGAGACAGAAATGATGCACACACACACATGACGGCAGCAAACGGTGGCAGCAGCTGATGTGATGAGGAGATTAAATACAAGGTGGGAGGTTTAATGTTGTAAATCCTGGAGGTTTGGGGCCAGTTTCACTGACTGTGCGTTTCCTGTGAGCAGCAGAGGTGGCTGGTGCATTTTGACAGGCTACAGGAGACACTGCAGGGGTTACAAGGGTGCAAGGAAAGACGAGAGCAGGCAGGGAGGGTGCAGGGCGGCGGGGGTCACCTACCATCCAGAGGGTTGGTAAGGCCACTGCTGCTCCAGTCGAACTGGACGGGTGGGAGCGCCTCCTGCTGGAGGAGCAAAGAGGAGTTCAGGTCAGTTTACGTGGTGTTGCCCCCCTGCTGTTTCAAAGTAAACCTGACATTCATCATCATCCTGAGCCACACGTCTCCACACACCATCCAGCTGCCACTAACACACATTACAGACCACGTGTGGATTCATCCACCCCTGAAAATTGCCCCCAACCAATGACCTGGTTCCTTCGGTTTGATAAAACTAGTGAGCAGCTGCTTTAGGACATCACTGAAACTATCTGTGAGGTGTTCTGACAGATTTACGTCATCCACAGGAACCAAAGGGCTCAGGGCTAAGAGCCACAGACAGGAAGGAATCAGGTTATCAAATGTTTCAGTGCTTTGGTCCTGTGCCTGCCTGGGTCTCAACCTGAAGCCTGTCCTGAAGTACAGCCTGTAAAACCTCTTCAAGGTAAATTTGTGACCTTCGGCCACAGAAATGAAAGTGACTGTCGGGGCGCTGAGTCTCACCTGGACTGTGTCTGAGGAACAGGAGCTTTTCTCCGGAGCCACTGCAGACGCCTGAGCTATCGAAGCGATCATCTCTGCTGCAGAGACGGGTTTCACAGGCTCTTTGGTCGGTTCCAGCATCCCCTACAAACGAGCACACTGTTGGTGACAACTCAGACAGACCACATGTCGGGATGAATTTAAGGGAAACACGAATAATTTATCTGTTTGATGGAACGATGCAAACATCATGACATTTTAAGGAAAGCAGGTGCCAAAGGTTTCAGTGCAGCAGAGAAGCGTCCCAGCTGCAGGGCCGTGACTCTGTGAAACACAGCAAATGCTCCTGAGGAGACTCACCAGGCCGGCGGCGTACATGGGCACGATGACCGGCTGCTTCCTCTGCCCCGTGAACAGCTGCGGACATTAAAGCAGCAGGTTAGAGAAGCACTGCTGGAGGTTCATGTAAAAACTGGACAGATGTCTGACAACACTGGTACTGACACTGAAAAACATATCTGATTGTCTCATTTTCATTTATCTTAATTCTCATTGATCTTCTGATTCCTGGTGTGTCAGTGGTTTTCAGTGTTCACTGTGATGTTTTCTCATTAGTATGTAAATTATATGCAGAACATGATGTCATCACGCCCTCCTTAGCCCCTCCCTTGACACGAAAACATTGACAGAAAGCTGAACCTGAAAACCAGCGACAGTAGCAGAGCAGAGAAATGATCACCTGATCAATAAATGCTGTTTCTGGATCAGATCAATATGTGGAGCTCATTAAAGCTCAGAGCATCTTTATTTGGATCAGTCAAAACAAAAGTCAGTTTACATCAGTAAATATCAATCACTGATCAATAGTTGGAGCTATATGTCCACATTAATGAGTCGGTTCCATTAACGCTAAGCTGGATCAACTAAAGAGATCTGATAAGTGGACTGATCTGGATGTGATCAGATGTTATTGATCCTAACACTAGTGGGGAGACTTACGATGTTCCGGGTGTCGATGCCCAGGCAGCAGAGCAGTGCTTTGTTGCAGTGGGAGCCCCCCCACTGGTATCTCAGGCCCAGCGCCTCGTGGATGTCCTGAAGCTGCGTCCACACGCCGCCACGCACAGACCTGCTCCACCCACAGACATGCAGAGACAAGGCACCGACAGGCTTTTAAAGACACTGAATCTTTATACAGCGGCTGCGCTTGAGTAGAAAATAAAAGCTGCAGTGAAAACGACTCGTGGGATTCTGAGGGTTTTCTGCTCAGACTCCGACACCACATCCAAACATCCACAGATACAAAAACCACTGAGCACAGACAGGAGTCGTTCTGTTCAAACCACCTGCCGAGGGTTGAGCCTTGTTCTGTCCAGATGTTCGAAAGGTGTTAAAGCACCAGGCCTTGTAATACTAACCATCAATCATCAGTCTGGGCCTGAGGCTCAAACATAAAGTATTGAATCTCCAATATTCCCTCCTGCCATCATTTCCCGACAGTGATTTCACCTGTCTACCTGGGGGAGCAGTGCTGGTGGGCGGAGCATGATCAATAGGCTAATTTGCATATAGCTAAATACTAATATCAAATGATTCTCAACCAAGTCCAGACACGTTTCCAGGTTTGCTAAACTTTTACTTTTAGAAAATAAAGTTTTCATAGCACAGTATTTTTTGTGCCTGAAGATCACCGACACCGGAGCTCAAGGACTAAATGTTTGTTGTGTTTCGTATGATGTGCATTAAATGTTAGAGAAAACTGACTGAGGTTTCAAGCAGAGACTGGAGACTAATTTGTATCAGGAAATAAATATAAAGCCAATACAACTTTCAATAAAAACTAACAATTCAGTGATTGGTACCTTTTCTGAGGCTTCAAACACGAAAGATCTGGTCCAATGAGGAGACGCACTCACCTGCTGCTTGGTGAACTCTGCTCCTCCTCGGCTCCTGGCTGGGATTTTTCCTCTGGACACTCCAGCAGGATCTTCAGGGACTCCACCTCGTCCTCCACCAGAGGGGCGGCAGTCTGAGGGAAACTGATCTGAAACAGCTTCTCCAGACGGCTCGACAGTGACGCCTGCAGAGAGCACAGCAGCCGAACACTTACGCCCTGAAGACTCACTTTAGGGATGTTTGATCTCAAGGCCTGTTAACGCACAGACTGGACCTTTGGATTGAATGAGTCTGGTTTGAACTGGGAGGAATTGGAGCTTTGTGTAACATTAGTGACTACCAGGAACCAGAGCATCAACTGGACTGACACATTTACTCCTTAGTCAGCTAACGCTAGCTTTGGACTGTCCCATCATTATCACAGACGGTGAAGTAACCACAGGCACCAACTGTCCCGTCGTGATGACAGTGAACTAACCACGGGCACCAACTGTCCCGTCGTTGTGACAGACAGTGAACTAACCACGGGCACCAACTGTCCCGTCGTTGTGACAGACAGTGAACTAACCACGGGCACCAACTGTCCCGTCGTTGTGACAGACAGTGAACTAACCACAGACACCAACTGTCCCGTCGTTGTGACAGACAGTGAACTAACCACGGGCACCAACTGTCCCGTCGTTGTGACAGACAGTGAACTAACCACAGACACCAACTGTCCCATCGTGATGACAGACAGTGAACTAACCACGGGCACCAACTGTCCCGTCGTGATGACAGACAGTGAACTAACCACGGGCACCAACTGTCCCGTCGTTGTGACAGACAGTGAACTAACCACGGGCACCAACTGTCCCGTCGTTGTGACAGACAGTGAACTAACCACGGGCACCAACTGTCCCGTCGTTGTGACAGACAGTGAACTAACCACAGACACCAACTGTCCCGTCGTTGTGACAGACAGTGAACTAACCACGGGCACCAACTGTCCCGTCGTTATGACAGACAGTGAACTAACCACGGGTTGTGGTTACAACCAAAACCAGTTGTGCTCATGGATTTACTCAGCCTAATGTAGACGTGACACGAGTGGAATGTCATTCAGCTCAGAAACCTGAGCAGGTGACATTCCTGAAGGCGGAGCCTGTCTATGCCCCCCTCTGCCTGTCAGTCGCCTCAGTTTGAACGTCATTTTCACTTGTGTTGCACTAGGAGTTAAAGTTTAGCATGAACATAAACGTTTTTACTTTAATATTATATTCAATAGAATCAAGTCATCTAACACTAGTGACTACTCAACAAAATTAAATATACACATATAACCATAAATTAACTGACATTGTTAATAAGACATAAGTTGGAAAAACATTTTTATTTGGATGAACTGTCTGTTGACTCCACATTTCCTCAAACTGGTTCTTTGCCATAAAACCCAACATGACTAAATTCAGTGTACTCATGATGTGGGGACATGCATGATTCCCAGTGTGACCAGTTTACTTGGCACGTTGCTTACCGAGTGACTGTCTGTCCTGCTGGTTTCCTCGCTGACTGCAGGTGGTGCACTTTCGTGCCACTCCTCCGCCTCCGCCTCCGCCTCATCTCGGCTCTCTGTGGGAGGAGCGATGTCGTGCTCCATGCTGAATGCTGCCCAGGACTCCCCCTCCACCTCCTGCTGCTCCCCAAAGGCACTCCACCCTGCATCCGCCTGTCCGTCCACACCTTCCACTGCTGAGCGGAAATTCCCAAAACTGTCACTGACTGGGAAGTCTGCAAACTTGCTTCCATCCTCCCCCTCATTTCCACTGGTGTGAAACTTAGGGGAGTTAAAGTCACCAAAGTCATCATTGTCCTCCTCTTCTGGGTTTGCAGCTTCCTCCGACCTGCTCTGCTCCTGATGGACCTCCGACTGCTCGAAATCTGCAAATCCCGGACCAGCGAAGGAGCCAGTGTCTCCAAAGTCTCCAAAGTCCTCGTCGTCCTCTGCCAGTTGACTGTGGTCGGCGGGGGTGGAGATATCCCCGTGGAGGGGTGGAGAAGGCACTGAGCCCGTGGTGCTCATGTCACCGTACTCCTCCAGAGCTTCAGTGGACAGCAGTCGGCCCAACGATGTCTCCGTCTCTGTCTCTGTATCATTCCCAGAACCTTTCTCATCCGTCTGCCCGGCCTCATTGTCTGCAGCGGCATCAGGTGACAGGTCACATTCACTACAGTCTGCAACGTCTTTGGACTCGTTCCTACTGGCTACGTCCATCCCATTGAGAGTGGGGGGTCTGTTAGTGCAACCCACCTCTGAGGTGGAGGGCTCATGTGCAAAGGCTACGTCCCTTTGTTGAGAGTCTGTGTGCAAACCCCGGTTTGTGTTGCACGAGCCTCCCAGTGCCTCAGCTGGAACAGATCTGGAATCTGAGCCAGATGTGTTGGGTCCAGTTCTGCTTGTGTCCCTGACATTGTCCTCTGAAGTCATTCCCTGCTCTGTATTACAGTGCTCAGTGTGGCAGATGGCCCCTGCCAGCCAGCAACCCCCTATGGAACTGTCCAAGTCCTCGCTTGCTGTGTGGCTGTGAGGTCCTTCAGCATTGGAAAAAGCAGCAAAGTCTGCAAAATCGTCCTCTGGGCTGCCGACAGGGTCGCTGCCCGTGTCCTCTGTGGACGTTTCTTTTGTGTGAGAGCGGACAGAATTCTGCGGGGAGGGGCTTCCCTGAATGTCAAAGGTTGCAAACCCGTTTGTTAGCACCTCTGTGCCTCTGTCGTTACAGTCAGCGGGCTGGATGTCAGCTGAGTCGCTCACCAAGAAATCCAGGGAGCTGGAGAGGATCTTTTTCTTCTCAGTTCTTTCTGAAGGGCCTGTTGGCATGACGCCATTAGACCTGGACAGCTCATTATTAGGGTTGTGGGTGCCGTTGAATCCCATCGCTCCTTTGCTGTTGATGAGCTCAGGGGGGGACGTGGCAGACAAAGCTTGGGCCTGGTTGAAGGTGGTTGGGGTGTCAAATTCTGTAAAGCTGATGCTGTTTGGGATCCCAGGGAAGGTGCCGAAATCTCCAAACTCATCGTCATCTTCTTCAGCACCTTCCTCCATCGGGGGCGGAGAGGAGGAGTACATGCGGATCACGTCTGGCTCCATGGTTCTCTGGCAAACAACAAATCCTCCAGGCTACACCTGAGAGAGCAGAAAAGACCTGGTCAGAAACCAATTGTATGTCACGGGAGATGTGGCAATGGAAACATGTCATTAGGCTCCAGTCTGGATTCATAAACACAACAAGTAAATCAGGACAGCACTGAGTGCAGCAGCACAGTGGTGCTGCTGGACAAACAGGGCTAATGTGTGGCTTGATTAAATTAGTAATGCACGAACAGAACAGAGTGGTGTCAGACTGATGGTAATGAAGTAGTAATGAGAAACTAGTGCTGTGAGACAGAATTAAGACAGAGCTGTAACAAAGTGAGTATGAGGAAAAAAATACTGCAGCTTCTGACCCAACAAGTTCTACTCAAACTCTTCACGTGATGTTTACACACACGCGTGGCTGCTGACGGAGCCTGTAGGAGCTGACTGTGTCAACACGTCTCAGAAACACACAGAAGGAAGAGTCTGGGTTTGTGTCCACAATCATCAGCAACAGTTGAGAATTTACCCTGCAGGAAGAAGATGAAGAGGCCCGGCAAGAACCATAGAGTTTGGTATCAATGACAGGAAAAACAAAAATGCTATGAAAACGTTTGTGCTTTAATTAGTTTAAGTCAAAGTGTATCCTTGGTTTAACTTACTCAATTACACCATTGTTGACTATTTTAGTTATTAATAGTAAACACTTATAACTGGTCATAACTTGTTATTTACAGGACTTAATGCTTTTCTGTGTGTATTTAATCACAATAATGTTTGGGAGAAAATTTAAAGATGTCACTGAATTGTGGGAAATATTTTAACCATTTTAGTTACTTGAGATCTTTAATAATAGAGCAGTTTATAAAGAGAATAACAGGAGCTGCCCTTCCATTTATATTCACAGTCTATCTACAGCTTTCTTATCTTGATTGTCCACACTAAGTTTACTATAACACTTGTTCCATTCTCAACAAACGCGTGTTTCCTGCCTGTCTGTCTGTCCTGGAAGATGGTTGCTCCTTTTCATGTTTTTCCACCTTTACTTCAGTCTAGGAACAGAGGCTGGTGACATAAATCTAGGACTGTGGCACTGGGTTAGATATCTGATTTGCCTACAAGGAGGTACAGCAAATCAACATGTCCATTTAGACCATTTTACAGAATTCAGCCTTCCAACGGAGTTTTAATTTTACTGTGCTGTAAACGGAGGTTCCTGCTTCTGACCATATGAGAGGCTCAAACCACCTTGGTTAAAAGAGGAAGCCCTGTTTGCCTTCCCAAACACCAACCAGGAGCAGTGGGTGGCGTCTAACCGTGTATTTGTCTGCTGGCCTTATCTCACAATACCTGGGAGCAGGTGGTGACACCCAGTCGCTGCTGACCTGGAATAAAGTCATTCTAGTCCAGGGAGACCAGTTTATATACACGTTGAACCTGCCCCCACTTTGTTCCCCAGAAAGCGAAACCTGAGTGAAACCAGCTGTTCTGGACCAGCAGCTTCATAGAATCTCCGCTCATTATTAGTAAATTCAACATGTTACCGATTAGCACGAACTACCGGTGATGCCGTTAATCTCTACTGACAGCTGTTCATGTCGTTAACTACCTGTCCGGGCTCCGCACCGAGTTAGCCAAGTTTCACACGTTTCCCTCACCTGCCTGACGCTGCTGCTGCTTCAGAGAAGCTAGGAGGCTAGCGCAGCTAATGTAGCCTCCAGGCTGGCTAGCATTAGCTCAGCAGAAACAGCCGAGTAGAGTCAGAAAACCAACAGAGTGGGGTTGGTTTGACACGGCACGGGCAGGAAGGTTAATTAGCCGGCGGCTAATCAACATACAAGGCCGACACACTTCTCCGAGACCGGGTGAAACGGCAGCTAACGTAGCTTAGCCGAGTTAGCCTGTGCAGAAACGGAATGAGCGCTTAACGGACTCACTAGTTTGTTGCTACTTCACCGAGTCGGTTAAATAGTTAAACAACAACAACAACACAAATAATCTCAGAACACGAAGTTTCAGATACAAGAGAGTGAAAGTCCAGTACATTCGCTAACTGCGCAGCTAACACTAACGCATATCTCCCTACCTTTACTTTTAGCTTAGCGTTAGCTTTACTGTTAGCTGAGCTTTAGCTTTACTTTTAGCATTAGCTTAATCTGCAGCTTTACTTTTAGCATTAGCATTAGCTTTACTTTTAGCTTAGCTTTAGCTTCTCGTCCTCCGGCTCGGTCTGCTTCCCAGAGACGTAAACAAGCGGCGGAACTCACCGTGAGCTGTTGTCCACTGAAGTCCATGACTCGGGAAAGACAGCGCGGTCCTCGGGTTGTCAGAATGAGCCCGCTAGACCGGGCAGGACGGCGGAAAGTGAAGGTTGAGTCAGCCGGCGGCTGCTGCTACCCTGCCCCAATATCACCCAGCATGCACCGCTGTGGCAGGTCGGGTGCTTCTCCTGAAACTTTCAAGGTTTACATAGTGAGTACATTTACCTAAGTAGTATTGTCAAGTACTTGTACTTTACTTGAGTATTTCCATTTTTTGCTGCTTTAAACTTATTTCCCACCAAATTTCAGAGAGAAATCTTTTCGTCTTTTTACTGCACTACATTTATTTGACAGCTGCAGTTGCTTTGTAGCTTCAGATTATATATTTATTATACAGGCTATTTACAATGAGCAAATAAAGGATGGTGTTTAACTATAGACAGTTAAGACAAGCTACACCCCTATTGCTACAGTACAGAAAGGAGTCTGGTTAAAATCAGATCCATAATGTTAATACTAGTAATATTAATGGTCCTAATATTAATCATCACTGGTGAAAGAAGTATTCAGATCCCTTACTAAAGTAAAAGTAACAATACTACACAACTAATAAAACTCCTGCAGACTGTGCACAGCGAGTACTTATGTAGAAAAAAATTGTCCCTGTCAGTTTTTTACTCTGATATAACCATGTTTTTAGATTCATGTTACTGCTGTAGTTAAAGTACTTGTATATTCAATGTACTGTTGTGTATTTAATATACCTCAGAATATTTACAGTGTCCTGTGAGAACCACATATCTGTTCAGCTTTGTGGTCAAAATGGAAATTTAATGTGAACTAAAGTTATTAGTTACATGTCATGCAGCAAAAAGCACAATACTTCCTTCTGATATGTAATGGAGTATAAGTATAAAGTAGCATGAAATGGAAGTAAATACAAGTACATGAGTAAATGTACCAAGTCACGTTTTACCACTAATATTGATATTATGTTTTTAAAACAGATCCAAAGAAGCAAAAAAAAAAAAAAAACAAAAAACAGAAGATTCAAACAAGTCAAATGTAAAAGACAACAAAGCACCAGTAAACAAACGCTGATCCAGGAACAGCCAGAAGAACCTCACCACAGGATTTACTGGGAGAGGAACTCAGAAATCCCATTACGATCCCATTAAACCTTAAACAATTAGCCTCTTGAACCTGTGTTAGGCTTTAAAACCTGAGGTTTTAGTTTAGTGTGAAGCTGCATTGCAGTGTATGAAAACTCTGGGTAAAAGCTGTAAGGATGTAATTATTTTCATTATCAATAAATCTAATTCTCTTTAAGAGGAATAAAAATGTCATGTAATGTGGAGCCCAAGTAAATATTTACTTGATTATACTCAGCTCCTTTCTCCCATTGGTAAAGTGAGTTCTGATGATTATAATTGCGGATCGACTTGCATTGAAAGCCTCCTGGTACCGACATGGAGGCCACATGCGGTTCCCCAGCACCTCCACCTGTCTGCCGGAGCACATCACAATAACTGTGAAGATGTGACACTAAAACCGGAACCTCTTTTATCTTCAATGTGAACAGAATTGGACAACTGTGTGTTGGTTCGGCCCACAGCGTGACTCTGCAGTTTTACCAGCATCTCTGATTCTCACTGAACATTTCGTGCCGATTGTGCAGCCACCATATCCCGAGCTGTGGTTCTGTTTCACGTCTGTTAATCAGATTCACGTAGTGTTCGAGCAACATCAGACTTCACCGTAGGTTCATATAATACATAAACATAAACATACAATACATTTATGTATATTCCGTGTTCTGCCACTTAGAATAATCTGTCTTTCACGTGTTAGCAGCCTTTAGCTCTCCCAGGGCTCAGTGACGGGAGTTTCACCAGGACGTCACTGAGCTGCTTTTGTTGTCCCGGTGGAATAAACAGATTAACAAATGATTGCATTCAGATTATTGTTAAATGGGTCAGATGTGTTTTAATGGACACAACATTCTGGTAGTTTGAGTCCTCTGCCAGATGGCAGCAGTTGAAATGATGACTGAATGGGATGAGGTAACGATAATGATAAGTATTCTGTAATATTCCATATTCCCTAACTTCTGCTAACTGTTAGCCACCTGCTAGCTAGGTGTGGACTCCATTCACAGATGATCTGCAGCAACAAAAAATAAAACTAGTGTTTAGGTGAACAGATGTGACAATGTGTAACTATTGTTCTGCTAAGTGTTAATGTGACTCCAGTGTGGCAGTTAACTGGAAATGCAGATCCCCCATAGTCCATGAAACAGGACGTTAGCTTACATCACTGTAAAGCAGGGGTATTCAACTAAAATTTAAAGAGGTCCAGTTAGAGAAAATGTCTTGAAGCAAAGGTCCGGAAGATCATAATGTCTAACTAGTTAGTGTGATATATATTTAAGTAGCCTAGTAGTTTTATCAACATCTGCATGACCTGACTGTCAAATCAAATGAATTCAGTACAATTCAGAAACTTTCTGACAATATTTATTGTCATGTAACACACAACTGAACATATCTGTATGGCTGTAGATATGTATAATGTTCTCTCATTAACTAAGTTCTCTCTCTTTCTCCGTCTCACTTTACAGTTTCTCTCCCTTTGTTTTCTACATGTATCGCTCTCTTTCTTTTTCTTTGTACTGTCTTTTCATGCAGTGTTGCCAACTCGTCAGTAAGGAAAGTAGCTATTGGCTGTCCTAAAAGTCGCTAGAAGTAGCCGAATGACGTCATAGCGTAATTTGCATAATGTCCATGGCACATGCTGTAATCCTGATAGACGCTTTTGCCAACTTCAGAAATGGAAAGTAAGAGACAATTGTAATTCTTTATAAAAAATAAGGGACAGAATAAGGTACAAATAAAATATTTGTACTGTGCCATATAATGTAGCATGACGGCCTGCAGTTAATAAGTTCTCAGAACTAAATACATTTGCCTTGCTGTAAATGACTGAGGCTGTTTGAGTCAAATGCAGTGATTTATTTTAGACAAAGAACATTTTACTTTATATTTTATTTTATTTTTTTATTATGCCATGCATCAGTACAGACCACGCACATACATGATCGCACGCGCGATTCATTTGCAGTCGGGACGCAGAGGCGTGAACACTTCCTGCTGTGACTGCAGCTGGGAGGGAGGGACTGCTGCGAGAGGACTGGGCCGCCTGTGAAGGCTTTGGGACGGGGGAGGGGCTCGCGGCTGCAGCTGATTTGCCGTCTTACTGCGGTAAATTGAGAAGTGTAAGAACGGTGCAGTACAGACACATCAGAGTCTCCAAAAGTCTCAAGTAACAACAGAAAAAGTCGCCAGATTTGTCGCTAGTCGCTTTTTTAAAAAAAAAGTGTCGCTAGAGGGGTCTGAATACTCGCTAAATATAGCGACAAAGTCGCTAAGTTGGCAACACTGTTTTCATGTGTAACTTGCCTCTAGCGCTGTTTACACTGTAGAGTCGTAATGTTTACCGCCTGGGATGCACAGACTTGATTGGCTGAGTGGTATCACGTGGGATGGCTCAACTCGCATGCAATTGGTCTGTGCGTTTCCACTACTGTAAAGTCTAAAAAAGCTGCGCCGGTGGAAATAGAAGCGCCCCGTTAGGTTTTAAATCACAATCTTCTGTTTTGCCCCCCCCCCCCGTTGACACCAGGTTGCAGTCCTCAGGCGTTATGTGGAATAGGTGCAATGAACAGTACAAGCAGTTGCTGACCTCAGTGTTCATACAGAGCTGCTACAGGTCTCTCATAGCGAGAGAGGACACTCCCTCCTACAGGGGACACAGAGACACTGAGGAACCATAGGATAACAACCAGAACCCAGGATACAGAGGCTCAGTGAACATGGTGCTGAAGGTGTGGAGGTGGGTCAGTGTGTCAGAGGAGACTCTATAGAAAGACAGAGTCCCAGCAGGCCAGTCCACATACACTGCTACCCGGTTAGAGACTGAGGAGGACAGGTCTCTTCTCCTGTTGTTGTAACAGGCAGAGTAACCGTCGTCAGAGCACCTCAGACTCCAGGACTGTGTATTCACTCCGAACCTGCAGTCAGCGTAGTCTCCTCTCCTGCTGATGCTTCTGTAGGCCACTGATACATGAATCTCCCCGCCCCACTCCACCTCCCAGTAGCAGCGACCAGTCAGACCATCTCGACCCAGCAGCTGCATCCAACAGTCAAATCTGTCGCGATGATCAGGATACGGCAGCTGCTCTTTCACTGCTCTCGCCTTCCTGTTGTTGTCGGACAGTTTGACGTTTCTATTCACTGTGTTTGTGTCCAGTGTGAGTTCACAGGAATCTGAAACGAGACACAGCTGCAGTTTATCATCCAAACCCTGAAACATTCACTGGCTGCTTCATTATCAGACACAAACATCAGAATCACCCAGGCTTTGGGCCTTGTTTCAGACTGAGAACTGAAAGGATCTGCACAGGCTTTGGATTTGAAGGCAACTTTATGATTTTCTCTTTTTCATGTCATTGGGTGTCCATGTGAAACAAACTGCTAATTTCTTCACAGTGAATGTATGCCTTTAAAGAGACAAGTCCTACAGTGGACTCTTTGTAGACCACTTTCAACTGTCCCACCCCGATACAAAACAAGACAATGGAAAAACTAACTGAAAGCTGATGAGTTTGTGACCCACTTACACTTCTTCAGACCAGCTTTCAGCCTCTGCTCTCCACCATGTTCCACCCTGGAGGAACAAACACAGCCATAATAAACCTTCAGAAGCTTCCTCATCCCTGCTCCTCATAAACCTTCAGTCAGATCCACCATTATGCTGCTATAGTGGTCTGGTTTTACTTTATTCAGAGATGGTTCATTCATCCCCCTACGCCTTGTTTTGGTTTAAGATGGTGACATAGGTGGAAAAGAGACATGGTGTCATGGTTCATAACAACTCACGTAAAATTATTGAAACTTCCAGAGGAACTGCCAAGTGGACCTCGAGATGAAAATGTGCTGTTCAAAAATGAACTCTTTGTAAAATTTAGAAAATTAGATTCTGCTCTGACATTAGACCCGATAGTTCAGTTTCGGAGGAAACAAGAACCTCAGCACATCAGATTCTGTCTTCACTGGTATCAGCAAACTGAGAACCAGCAGCATCAGCTCGTCAGTGTGTGAGTTCTGGTAGTCAGCTCATACCTGAGAGTGTCCAGTCTCCAGTGTGGATCCTCTGGTCCAGCAAACAGCAGCTTCACTCCTGAGTCCCCTGGATGGTTGTAGCTCAGGTCCAGCTCTCTCAGATGGGAAGGGTTGGACCTCAGGGCTGAGGCCAGAGAGGCACAGCCTTCCTCTGTGACCTGACAGCCTGACAGGCTGCACAAACACACACACACACACACACACTATTATTTGCTTCTGTTCATCAGTGAACGCTCTGCATGTTCTCCAACATTTACAATGTCCTCAGGAAGATAGAAGCTGAATCCTGACCTGAGACTTTCCAGTCTACACCCTGGACTCCCGAGTCCACCAGAGAGCAGCTTCACCCCTGAGTCCTGCAGGTCGTTGTTACTCAAGTCCAGTTCTCTCAGGCTGGAGGACTGGGAGCTGAGGACTGAGGCCAGAGCTTCACAGCTTCTCTCTGACAGGTTACAGCCGCTCAGCCTGGAGGAGAGTTCATGGAATAGATGTTTAGTCACAGTATCGACTGACTGAGTTTCATGAGCTGAAAACAACCACACACATGTACAGTTAGTGTCTGCAGGTATCTGTGCACCTACACAGCTTTGTGGGAGGCTTTGACCACTGGCAGCAGCCTCAGAAGAGCCTCCTCTGAAGAGGCTGAGTATTTGTTCAGGTCAAACACGTCCAGGTCTTTTCCCGATGACAGTAGGATGAAGGCCAGAGCTGACCACTGAGCAGGAGACAGATCCGTTGTGGAGAGACTTCCTGATGTCAGGAAGTGCTGGATCTCCTCCACTAGAGAACGATCCTTCAGTTCATTCAGACAGTGGAACAGGTTGATGCTTCTCTCTGGAGACAGATTCTCGCTGATCTTTTTCTTGATGTACTGGACTGTTTTCTCATTGGTCTGTGAGCTACTGTCTGTCTTCTTTAGCAGGTCCTGTAGTTTGTCTTGATTGGTCTGCAGAGAAAGACCCAGGAGGAAGCGAAGGAACAGGTCCAAGTGTCCGTTTGGACTCTGCAAAGCCTTGTCAATGGCCATTCTGTGAGTCTTTGCTGTGGAGGTTTTGATGAAAAGCTGTTGTAGGTTCTGCAGTGACAGTCGTGGCTGAGGCAGCACATTTTTGTTGCTGTTGATCAGTGACATTCTCACATAAAAAGCAGCCAGAAACTCCTGAACGCTCAGATGCACAAAGCTGAATATCTTGTCTTTGTTTTTCTTTCCACGCTCTTCTTTAAAGATCTCGGTGAACACTCCTGAGAACACTGAGGCTTCACTGAAATCAACTCCACTTTCTTTCAGATCTTTCTCGTAGAAGATCAGGTTTCCCTTTTCCAGCTGCCGAAAAGCCAGTTTTGCCAACGACTTAATGTACTGAACGCACTTTTCTGGACCGTACTTCTCTTTGGTCCGACCGATCTGAAACACCAGGAACTCGGTGTACATCTCAGTCAGAGTGTTGGGCAGCTCTCCTCGCTCTCTGGTTCCCAACAGATCCTGCAGAACTGTAGCAGTGATCCAGCAGAAGACCGGGATGTGGCACATGATGTGGAGGCTTCGTGAGCTCCTGATGTGGGAGAGGGCCCTGCTGGCCTGCTCCTCACCTCTGAACCTCTTCCTGAAGTACTCGTCCTTCTGCGGGTCGCTGAACCCTCTGACCTCGGTCATGCTGTCCACAAACTCCCGAGGGATCTGATTGGCCGCTGCGGGTCGTGTGGTTATCCAGATGCGAGCAGAGCGCAGCAGTTTCCCATTGATGAGCTTCCTCAGCAGAAGATCGACTGTAGTTGACGTCGTTGCGTCAATAGAGCCAATGTCATTGCCGTGAAGGTCCAGGTGCAGGCGGCTCTCGTCCAGTCCGTCAAAGACAAACAGAAGCTTGAATCTGCTCTTGTCATAGTTGGTGTTTCCTGATGACTGTAGCGCTGTAAAGATGTAGTTCAGAGCCTCCTCCTTGATGTCCACAGTTTCTGGGATACATTCATGAATCAGCTCGGCCAAACTAAACCTCTGTCCCCTCACTGGGTTCAGCTGACGGAAGCTGAAGGGGAAAATGAGATGCACATCCTGATTGGTTCGTTCTTCAGCCCAGTCCAACACAAACTTCTGCACAAGGAGTGTTTTTCCAATTCCAGAGATCCCATTGGTCAGCACTGTTTTTATGGGCCTGTATTCTCCAGTATGGTGTTTGAACATGTCGCTGGGTTTCAGCGGTTTCTCTGTGTCCGTCTGCGTCGCTGCCATTTCGATGTGTCGGACCTCATGCTGAGCGTTGATGTGGACGTCGTTCCCGGCTGTGATGTACAGCTCTGTGTAGATATCAGCCAGACGCTGTTTATCTTCTGCCCAGCCTTCTTGTGCACACATAAACTTGTCCTGGAAGTTTGATTGAAGCACGTGCTGGTAATATGTGATGGGCTGTGGCTCTGGGACCGGAACCAGCACATCTGTGTCAAACAGGAAGTGAGAAAGACAAAGGCTGAGGTGTCCGTCTACACGTCTCTTTGCTCGCTAGAGGCAGTGAACACAAGGGTTCTGTTTGTTATTGTCCTAGACAAAATCATCTGCAACACAACGACACCGGCCAAATCCAAACAGCATCGTTACTTTATCGACTTCAAGGAACAGAAAACAAACTAACCTGTAGATTTTAAACATCAAGGACACATTTGGTCTTTCAGGGCTCCCATACATACCAGAGAGCAGCTTTACCTTCAGTGTGAGGAAGAGGAGCCTGAGTGAGACAGGTGGAAGGTCCTCTGTTCTCTGAAGTCTCCCCACCATCACTGACAACCACTGACAGACAGAGAGTATGTGTCATCTTCTCCACTGATTACTGTCATTATTGATTATTGATCATTAGGTCTGACTCTGTCTTTAGACATTAGTGATGAAGATGTGGTTTGACCCAGTCCTGGTATTTATTAGCTCTGGTTTTCTGACACAAACTGCTCCAGATGATGACGCATATTCATTCACACTGAAATCCCTATTTCATGTTTTAGTATAAACCTGCTTTGGGAACATTTAATTCCCACTTTCCCTCAGAAAGGAAAGAGCTCAGCTGGATTTCCTTAAACCCAGTGCAGGTGTTCGAACACTACTCAGGTGTTGGACAGCATTTCTAATTTAGCTGAGAGCTGATTGGATAAAATGAGCACCAGTCAAAGTGGTACGCCGTGCTCTGGATCAAAGCTGATGCTGTATCACGTTTCCACTTCCTGTGACTGACCTTTTGGTCCTGAGCTGCTGGCTGTCAAACTCTGCACCAGGTCGTTCCTGTTGATCTTCTCTAAAACCTTCCTGGTCACCTCCAGGGCTCCAGGAAGTCTGTATGTCTGCACCATCAGAGTCACCGTGTCCCACCGCGTTGTGGTCTGCACTCGGCCCTTCTTCATGCCGGGGAAGCCTCGGAGGCTGTCGGGCTGCTGCAGGAACCACTTGAATTTGGTGAATTCCTCATCTCCCAAATCTTCCAGAGTATTCAGGAGCTCCTCTGGTGTCATCACGGATCCCTGATGGAGTCACAGGAAACTGGCAGCAGTCATGGAACTGTAGGGGACAAAGAGAGACGCTCAGTCCGGGCTCCTGTTCTGCTCCAACTGTACCACTGGTTTATATGTAATCAGATTAACATCTGTCATTCATTTATTTCACCTCAACATCTGCAGATCATCAACTTCCTTTTTTCTCACGCAGCAGAGAAACAGCCTGACCTCTGACCTCTGCAGGGACCCACAGGTTTACAAGGAGTCACTATATCACATGGATGATATATATGGCTGAGGGGTGTGTTGTAACGTGAAAGCTGTTCATGAAGCTTCCTGATCCTCAAAAGGGTCCTGGGGGGGGGGGGATTCGGAGGAGGCTCAGGAGTTTCTTAAGCAGAGGAGAAAATGTCAGACAGACGTAGAGGGAGAAAAAATGTGACAGAGTTAATCAACCGTTACAGATTAGGTCACGCAGGAGTAACATCTGCGAAGCTCTCTGATCTGTTACTGAAGGCTTTTATACTTACTACTGATTACCTTCACCACAGGACCCCCTGAATTTACCTTCAGGGATCAATAAACTGGATCTCATCTTATCCCAAGTCCTACCAGAACAAACAAGCCACAACCTGAAATGAAAGTCGTCACAACTCAGAGACATTTGGCAACTGGAGCAGTGATGACTTGGGTCTGTGACAGTCTTCATCAGCAGAGTGATCCCACAGACAATTAGTGCAGCACTGTCAGAACCTCAGATCTGTTGCAGCTCACAGGCTCACAAAAAGGCACATATGGACTTCACACATCTGAATTATTGCAGAGTCAAAGAGGGAAGCGGTTTATGTGAATCGAAAGAGGAAGCATTTTATTTTATTTTATCAATATTTATAAGCCTGTTTTTGGAATAGTTCATGATCACATTTCTCCAGAAAGGAAAGAGTTCAGCTGGATTTCTTTAAAGCCAGTCCAGCTGTGTCACCACTGCTCAGCTGCAGTTTAATCTGAAAGCTGATTGGTCAGCCTTTCTTTGGGCTGACTTGGTCAAGGTCAGGCTGGGACTGAACAACAGGTAGAAACATAACTCACAGAAACAGGTCTCTCCTCTCGCACTGAAGTCCTGGTGGCTGCTGGTTCTGAGAGGTCCAAACCTGTGGTGTCTTCATGAGGCGACGATCAGGACGCAGGGCTGAGGAAGAACAAGAGGAGTGATGAGCACGTCTACACTTCAGTCAGGAACGGTCACATTTCCTCTTTCAACACATGAAAATGTTTGTTTTACTGAAAGAGCAGAAAGTTGTGTGTGTGTGTGTGTGTGTGTGTACTTCTGTTTTTGTGAGGACCAGCCCAAATGTCCTCACTTCAATAGAATTATCCTCAAAAGGGTCCTCACAAGGACAGGAATCCACACACACACACAACTTTCTGCTCTTTCAGTAAAACAAACATTTTCATGTGTTGAAAGAGGAAATGTGACCGTTACTGACTGAAGTGTAGACGTGCTCATCACTCCTCTTGTTCTTCCTCAGCCCTGCGTCCTGATCGTCGCCTCACGAAGACGCCACAGGTTTGGACCTCTCAGAACCGGTGGTCATTAGGACTTGAAGAGAACGTGACAGGTTGGAGTATTCATTTCATCAGAGCACAGGAAAAATTTCTGCATTTATGGTTTTGGTGAAAAAAGATTTTTTTCTGAAAAATTTCACTTCCGCATCAAAACACTGTGGCAACTTTCAGACAGATTAAACTGCAGCTGAGCAGTGGTGGCACAGCTGGACTGGCTTTAAGGAAATCCAGCTGAACTCTTTCCTTTCTGGAGAAATGTGGTCATTAACTATTCCAAAAACAGGCTTAAAAATATTGTTAAAATAAAATAAAATGCTTCCTCTTTCGATTCACATAAAGTCCATATGTGCCTTTTTGTGAGCCTGTGAGCTGCGACAGATCTGAGGTTCTGACAGTGCTGCACTAATTGTCTGTGGGATCACTCTGCTGATGAAGACTGTCACAGACCCAAGTCATCACTGCTCCAGTTGCCAAATGTCTCTGAGTTGTGACGACTTTCATTTCAGGTTGTGGCTTGTTTGTTCTGGTAGGACTTGGGATAAGATGAGATCCAGTTTATTGATCCCTGAAGGTAAATTCAGGGGGTCCTGTGGTGAAGGTAATCAGTAGTAAGTATAAAAGCCTTCAGTAACAGATCAGAGAGCTTCGCAGATGTTACTCCTGCGTGACCTAATCTGTAACGGTTGATTAACTCTGTCACATTTTTTCTCCCTCTACGTCTGTCTGACATTTTCTCCTCTGCTTAAGAAACTCCTGAGCCTCCTCCGAATCCCCCCCCCCCAGGACCCTTTTGAGGATCAGGAAGCTTCATGAACAGCTTTCACGTTACAACACACCCCTCAGCCATATATATCATCCATGTGATATAGTGACAACTTGTAAACCTGTGGGTCCCTGCAGAGGTCAGAGGTCAGGCTGTTTCTCTGCTGCGTGAGAAAAAAAGAAGTTGATGATCTGCAGATGTTGAGGTGAAATAAATGAATGACAGATGTTAATCTGATTACATATAAACCAGTGGTACAGTTGGAGCAGAACAGGAGCCCGGACTGAGCGTCTCTCTTTGTCCCCTACAGTTCCATGACTGCTGCCAGTTTCCTGTGACTCCATCAGGGATCCGTGATGACACCAGAGGAGCTCCTGAATACTCTGGAAGATTTGGGAGATGAGGAATTCACCAAATTCAAGTGGTTCCTGCAGCAGCCCGACAGCCTCCGAGGCTTCCCCGGCATGAAGAAGGGCCGAGTGCAGACCACAACGCGGTGGGACACGGTGACTCTGATGGTGCAGACATACAGACTTCCTGGAGCCCTGGAGGTGACCAGGAAGGTTTTAGAGAAGATCAACAGGAACGACCTGGTGCAGAGTTTGACAGCCAGCAGCTCAGGACCAAAAGGTCAGTCACAGGAAGTGGAAACGTGATACAGCATCAGCTTTGATCCAGAGCACGGCGTACCACTTTGACTGGTGCTCATTTTATCCAATCAGCTCTCAGCTAAATTAGAAATGCTGTCCAACACCTGAGTAGTGTTCGAACACCTGCACTGGGTTTAAGGAAATCCAGCTGAGCTCTTTCCTTTCTGAGGGAAAGTGGGAATTAAATGTTCCCAAAGCAGGTTTATACTAAAACATGAAATAGGGATTTCAGTGTGAATGAATATGCGTCATCATCTGGAGCAGTTTGTGTCAGAAAACCAGAGCTAATAAATACCAGGACTGGGTCAAACCACATCTTCATCACTAATGTCTAAAGACAGAGTCAGACCTAATGATCAATAATCAATAATGACAGTAATCAGTGGAGAAGATGACACATACTCTCTGTCTGTCAGTGGTTGTCAGTGATGGTGGGGAGACTTCAGAGAACAGAGGACCTTCCACCTCTCTCACTCAGGCTCTTCTTCCTCACACTGAAGGTAAAGCTGCTCTCTGGTATGTATGGGAGCCCTGAAAGACCAAATGTGTCCTTGATGTTTAAAATCTACAGGTTAGTTTGTTTTCTGTCCCTTGAAGTCGATAAAGTAACGATGCTGTTTGGATTTGGCCGGTGTCGTTGTGTTGCAGATGATTTTGTCCAGGACAATAACAAACAGAACCCTTGTGTTCACTGCCTCTAGCGAGCAAAGAGACGTGTAGACGGACACCTCAGCCTTTGTCTTTCTCACTTCCTGTTTGACACAGATGTGCTGGTTCCGGTCCCAGAGCCACAGCCCATCACATATTACCAGCACGTGCTTCAATCAAACTTCCAGGACAAGTTTATGTGTGCACAAGAAGGCTGGGCAGAAGATAAACAGCGTCTGGCTGATATCTACACAGAGCTGTACATCACAGCCGGGAACGACGTCCACATCAACGCTCAGCATGAGGTCCGACACATCGAAATGGCAGCGACGCAGACGGACACAGAGAAACCGCTGAAACCCAGCGACATGTTCAAACACCATTCTGGAGAATACAGGCCCATAAAAACAGTGCTGACCAATGGGATCTCTGGAATTGGAAAAACACTCCTTGTGCAGAAGTTTGTGTTGGACTGGGCTGAAGAACGAACCAATCAGGATGTGCATCTCATTTTCCCCTTCAGCTTCCGTCAGCTGAACCCAGTGAGGGGACAGAGGTTTAGTTTGGCCGAGCTGATTCATGAATGTATCCCAGAAACTGTGGACATCAAGGAGGAGGCTCTGAACTACATCTTTACAGTGCTACAGTCATCAGGAAACACCAACTATGACAAGAGCAGATTCAAGCTTCTGTTTGTCTTTGACGGACTGGACGAGAGCCGCCTGCACCTGGACCTTCACGGCGATGACATTGGCTCTATTGACGCAACGACGTCAACTACAGTCGATCTTCTGCTGAGGAAGCTCATCAATGGGAAACTGCTGCGCTCTGCTCGCATCTGGATAACCACACGACCCGCAGCGGCCAATCAGATCCCTCGGGAGTTTGTGGACAGCATGACCGAGGTCAGAGGGTTCAGCGACCCGCAGAAGGACGAGTACTTCAGGAAGAGGTTCAGAGGTGAGGAGCAGGCCAGCAGGGCCCTCTCCCACATCAGGAGCTCACGAAGCCTCCACATCATGTGCCACATCCCGGTCTTCTGCTGGATCACTGCTACAGTTCTGCAGGATCTGTTGGGAACCAGAGAGCGAGGAGAGCTGCCCAACACTCTGACTGAGATGTACACCGAGTTCCTGGTGTTTCAGATCGGTCGGACCAAAGAGAAGTACGGTCCAGAAAAGTGCGTTCAGTACATTAAGTCGTTGGCAAAACTGGCTTTTCGGCAGCTGGAAAAGGGAAACCTGATCTTCTACGAGAAAGATCTGAAAGAAAGTGGAGTTGATTTCAGTGAAGCCTCAGTGTTCTCAGGAGTGTTCACCGAGATCTTTAAAGAAGAGCGTGGAAAGAAAAACAAAGACAAGATATTCAGCTTTGTGCATCTGAGCGTTCAGGAGTTTCTGGCTGCTTTTTATGTGAGAATGTCACTGATCAACAGCAACAAAAATGTGCTGCCTCAGCCACGACTGTCACTGCAGAACCTACAACAGCTTTTCATCAAAACCTCCACAGCAAAGACCCACAGAATGGCCATTGACAAGGCTTTGCAGAGTCCAAACGGACACTTGGACCTGTTCCTTCGCTTCCTCCTGGGTCTTTCTCTGCAGACCAATCAAGACAAACTACAGGACCTGCTAAAGAAGACAGACAGTAGCTCACAGACCAATGAGAAAACAGTCCAGTACATCAAGAAAAAGATCAGCGAGAATCTGTCTCCAGAGAGAAGCATCAACCTGTTCCACTGTCTGAATGAACTGAAGGATCGTTCTCTAGTGGAGGAGATGCAGCACTTCCTGACATCAGGAAGTCTCTCCACAACGGATCTGTCTCCTGCTCAGTGGTCAGCTCTGGCCTTCATCCTACTGTCATCGGGAAAAGACCTGGACGTGTTTGACCTGAACAAATACTCAGCCTCTTCAGAGGAGGCTCTTCTGAGGCTGCTGCCAGTGGTCAAAGCCTCCCACAAAGCTGTGTAGGTGCACAGATACCTGCAGACACTAACTGTACATGTGTGTGGTTGTTTTCAGCTCATGAAACTCAGTCAGTCGATACTGTGACTAAACATCTATTCCATGAACTCTCCTCCAGGCTGAGCGGCTGTAACCTGTCAGAGAGAAGCTGTGAAGCTCTGGCCTCAGTCCTCAGCTCCCAGTCCTCCAGCCTGAGAGAGCTGGACCTGAGTAACAACGACCTCCTAGACTCAGGGGTGAAGCTGCTCTCTGATGGACTCGGGAGTCCAGGGTGTAGACTGGAAAGTCTCAGGTCAGGATTCAGCTTCTATCTTCCTGAGGACATTGTAAATGTTGGAGAACATGCAGAGCGTTCACTGATGAACAAAAGCAAATAATGTGTGTGTGTGTGTGTTTGTGCAGCCTGTCAGGCTGTCAGGTCACAGAGGAAGGCTGTGCCTCTCTGGCCTCAGCCCTGAGGTCCAACCCTTCCCATCTGAGAGAGCTGGACCTGAGCTACAACCATCCAGGGGACTCAGGAGTGAAGCTGCTGTTTGCTGGACCAGAGGATCCACACTGGAGACTGGACACTCTCAGGTATGAGCTGACTACCAGAACTCACACACTGACGAGCTGATGCTGCTGGTTCTCAGTTTGCTGATACCAGTGAAGACAGAATCTGATGTGCTGAGGTTCTTGTTTCCTCCGAAACTGAACTATCGGGTCTAATGTCAGAGCAGAATCTAATTTTCTAAATTTTACAAAGAGTTCATTTTTGAACAGCACATTTTCATCTCGAGGTCCACTTGGCAGTTCCTCTGGAAGTTTCAATAATTTTACGTGAGTTGTTATGAACCATGACACCATGTCTCTTTTCCACCTATGTCACCATCTTAAACCAAAACAAGGCGTAGGGGGATGAATGAACCATCTCTGAATAAAGTAAAACCAGACCACTATAGCAGCATAATGGTGGATCTGACTGAAGGTTTATGAGGAGCAGGGATGAGGAAGCTTCTGAAGGTTTATTATGGCTGTGTTTGTTCCTCCAGGGTGGAACATGGTGGAGAGCAGAGGCTGAAAGCTGGTCTGAAGAAGTGTAAGTGGGTCACAAACTCATCAGCTTTCAGTTAGTTTTTCCATTGTCTTGTTTTGTATCGGGGTGGGACAGTTGAAAGTGATCTACAAAGAGTCCACTATAGGACTTGTCTCTTTAAAGGCATACATTCACTGTGAAGAAATTAGCAGTTTGTTTCACATGGACACCCAATGACATGAAAAAGAGAAAATCATAAAGTTGCCTTCAAATCCAAAGCCTGTGCAGATCCTTTCAGTTCTCAGTCTGAAACAAGGCCCAAAGCCTGGGTGATTCTGATGTTTGTGTCCGATAATGAAGCAGCCAGTGAAGGTTTCAGGGTTTGGATGATAAATTGCTGCTGTGTCTCGTTTCAGATTCCTGTGAACTCACACTGGACACAAACACAGTGAATAGAAACGTCAAACTGTCCGACAATAATAGGAAGGCGACGTTAGTGCAAGAGCAGCTGCCGTATCCTGATCATCCCGACAGGTTTGACTGGTGGCATCAGCTGCTGGGTCGAGATGGTCTGACTGGTCACTGTTACTGGGAGGTGGAGTGGGGCGGGGTGGTTTATTTATCGATGGCCTATAGAGGCATCAGCAGGAGAGGAGACAATCACGACTGCTTGTTAGGACGGAACAACCTGTCCTGGAGTCTGAGGTGTTCTGACGGGGGTTACTCTGTCTGGCACAATAAAAATAGAACAGACCTTCCGTTCTCCTCGGTCTCTAACAGGGCAGCAGTGTACCTGGACTGGGCTGCTGGGACTCTGTCCTTCTACAGACTCTCCTCTGACACACTGACCCACCTTCACACCTTCAGCACCATGTTCACTGAGCCTCTGTATCCTGGGTTTTGTTTCTGCTGGTCTGATTCCTCAGTGTCTACATGTTCACTGTTGGTGTGAGACTCTCCTGTCAGACAGTCTTAACCTTTAACCCATGTCTTCTTCTTCATGTGTTGATGGGCAGTGAAGGGTGTAGGTTTAATATTAGGAAATGATCTGGCAGGAGAAGACGTTTTTCCAATGCCTGAAGTGACTGAAAACCCTGTTGCTGATTTGTCGGTCCCTGTTTCTGCTGCTGGATGGTTGTACTTCAGGCACTGACATCATTTCTGTTGTTGAGAGTGCTGTGGTGGAGGAACTATGGGGGCCCTGAAAGCTCAATGCACCGCAGCTGAAGACAACCCAGGCAAATAAACGTGTGCAGCTTCCAGGAACATTTCTGCAAAACCCAGAATACAAGAATCAAAACCATGTTTAGAAACTCTGCAAAAACACTGGACAACCTGATTTATTTCAAGTGAACAAATATCGTGTAGGCTAGTAGTACTTCCCATAATCACTGCAGTAATCTCAGATTAAAAACAATAACAAAACAGAAAAACACTTCAGTAGCTCCATGAACCACAACAAATATTGATTCCCAGGTGTGTTCAGGTGTCATCGTTTGTTTTTAGTGCCTCATCATGTGACGTGTTTCTTTGTGTGGCTTGAAGGATTTCCGGTTTCTGTTTTTCAGAATTTTCTTCAGTTTTCCTGTTTAGGCTCCTGCCCCCGCGACGCGACCCCAGATAAGCGGAAGAAGATGGATGGAGAACATTTCATTTTTGAAGTGCACAGAACCGTCAGGGCCACCATAACAAAATTGTTTTGGAAAAAAAGGTTTTTAAATGCAAATACAACAAACCACCACACTGACAGCAAACATGCTCACGTGGGTAAAAATAAAAGTCTGCCAGAATGTGACAGACACCAGAGATAAGCTCTGTCACCACACTGCTGAAAGCTGCTGGGAACCAGTGCAGAACCCAGACCGTTAAGCTTTTATCAATGAATTCAGTCAGTGATACCAACTTCAGGGATTTCATTTCCCTCTGCAAACTCTTCCAGGTGTCCACAGCAGAAAAAATAACAACTCTCCTGTCTGTGTGCGACACAGCAGATCTGGCCCTGAGGTCTGACATTAGGGCTGGAAAACAAGCTCTGTGAAAGAAGGTTGCAAAGATCTGAGGGCAGTTTATCGAAAACACAAGCTCAGCTGGATGTCTGTGGCAGGTGACGGCATCCACATTCACCACGGATCTTAATTAAATCAACTGAGAGTTACAGCAGTTCCATGATGTTTGTTTGATGGTTGTTATGATGTTAACATGATGTAATAATCTGTGCAGTGAGCAAACAGCTGTAATAACGCTTTGTCAAATGGTTGTCATCGTAATGTTCTAGTAACATTGGAATCATGGGGTTTTTATCATGATGCTAAAGTAATCTGGTAGTCGAGATCTTATTTATGAGGTAATCTGGATCTTATTTGTAAAGTAATCTGGTAGTCGGGATCTTATTTATGAGGTAATATGGTAGTCTGGATCTTATTTGTAAGGTAATCTGGTAGTCTGGATCGTATTTATAAAGTAATCTGGTATTCTGGATCTTATTTGTAAGGTAATCTGGTAGTCTGGATCGTATTTATAAGGTAAACTGGTAGTCGGGATCTTATTTATGAGGTAATCTCGTAGTCAGGATCGTATTTATGAGATAATCTGGTAGTCGGGATCTTATTTATGAGGAAATCCGGTAGTCTGGATCGTATTTGTGAGGTAATCCGGTAGTCGGGATCTTATTTATGAGGAAATCCAGTAGTCTGGATCGTATTTATGAGGTAAACTGGTAGTCGGAATCTTATTTATGAGGTAATCTGGTAGTCGGGATCTTATTTATGAGGTAATCTGGTAGTCTGGATCGTATTTGTGAGGTAATCTGGTAGTCGGGATCTTATTTATGAGGTAATCTGGTAGTCTGGATCGTATTTGTGAGGTAATCTGGTAGTCGGGATCTTATTTATGAGGTAATCTGGTAGTCGGGATCTTATTTATGAGGTAATCTGGTAGTCTGGATCGTATTTGTGAGGTAATCTGGTAGTCTGGATCTTATTTATGAGGTAATCTGGTAGTCTGGATCGTATTTGTGAGGTAATCTGGTAGTCGGGATCTTATTTATGAGGTAATCTGGTAGTCTGGATCATATTTGTGAGGTAATATGGTAGTCGGGATCTTATTTATAAGGTAATCTGTAGTCTGGATCATATTTGTGAGGTAATATGGTATTCGGGATCTTATTTATGAGGTAATCTGGTAGTCGGGATCTTATTTATGAGGTAATCTGGTAGTCGGGATTGTATTTATGAGGTAATCTGGTAGTTGGGATCTTATTTATGAGGAAATCCGGTAGTCTGGATCGTATTTGTGAGGTAATCTGGTAGTCGGGATCTTATTTATCAGGAAATCCGGTAGTCTGGATCGTATTTATAAGGTAAACTGGTAGTCGGGATCTTATTTATGAGGTAATCTGGTAGTCGGGATCTTATTTATGAGGTAATCTGGTAGTCAGGATCATATTTAGGAGGTAATCTGGTATTCGGGATCTTATTTATGAGGAAATCCGGTAGTTGGGATCGTATTTATAATAACTACGTGTTGTAGTTGCAGCCATAGGTGATAATGTTGTGATGCAGTTTGGCAGAAGGTTTTAATTTTTTATCTAATGGGCTGATAAAATCAAGAACTGTGTGTTTTTGTCTCTAATGTGTTTATTCAGAGGACGGACTGATAAGACCAGGACTCACAGGACTGTACTCTGTGTGTGTGTGTGTGTGTGTTACTATGTGTAGACTTGTATTTCTGCCTTTGTTTGGACCCCTTTGAGCAATGCAGCCAAATGCGGTGGTCCCACAAAGTTAGGACATTTAGCTGCTCCTCACGTTTTCAGAGCCCTGTTTGAGGGTTCAGACTTGGATTTAGGGTTAGTGTTAGAAGGGGGTAGGAAATGCATCATCTTTATGAGTGTCCTAATAAAAATAGAAATATGAGTTTGTGTGTATCTGTTTGTGTGTGTGTGTGTGTGTGTGTGTGTGTGTATGCGACGTTTGGTTCCTTTAACATCAGGTGAATTCTGGAGTGGACCCAACAAACCAAGCAGACTGGTTTGTGGTTTGACTGACCCCAGGCCTGGACCAGCAGATGTGTGATTGTTTTTTTCAGGTATTCAAAAAAGAGAAGTCAGGTCACCATGAAGTCCAGCACCAGACGTAGGGTTTGTGTATATGTGCTATACATGTAAGTGTCTGAGTTAAACTGGGGTGTGTTCAGCTTCTGTCTTATTCCTGGTTCTTTGTCGCTTCTTTCTGTTCAGGGTGTGACCCTGAATGTGTCTCCTGCAGTGCTGAGGGTTTTCCCTCCTGTTCCCACCTGCTCAGGTGAGACCACAGAACATGAGCCACTGTCTGACAAGCTCTCCTTCAGGATGATGAACTTTTTTACAGACTCTGTGCCAACTCTTTGGGACATGGGGGGTCTGCAGGGCTTGGGTGTCACCTCTGAGTGGAAAATCTCTAAGCACACCATGTGTGTCTCTGTTGGGGGGGGGTGTTGCACTTAACCCAGCATTCCTGCCTGTTGTGGGCTGCAGGCACCACCCGGCTGCTGTTAGCCGTTATCTCCCCCACGTGTCGGCGGGGACGAGGAGCTGCTGGATGGCCCCGGGCCCCGCACAGCCTTGTATGGCCATGGCCCGCTAGGAGAAGGACGATAAGCAGCACAAAGGCAGCTATGCAGCCATGTTTAGAGCAATGTCTGTTTCTGTTAAATTTAGAGCAGTTATCGGACTCAGCTCTCCCTCCTGAGCGCACTCTCCTCTCCTGCTGCCGCTGCGTGTGGACCAGAGGTGAGTGCAGTGTCCGAGAGGGGCCCCAGAGTCCAGGTCTGACCAGGTTTCTTCCTAGGGACAGATTTCATCCAGCTGCGGAGGAGGTGATTGCTCTGGTACACTGTAGAGTTGCAGTAGTACTGAGGTATTCTTGCTGTACCGCAGTACTGTGTGCAGCTCAGACAAATAAACCTCAGAGAAGACGACACACGGTGGAGACAGGACCTGCTGATATTTTCTGGGTACTGTCCTCGTGTCCTGTGGGAAAGCTGAGCACAGGAAAGTGCAGTAGCTGTAACGTCTGGGCTGCAGGTCTGAGCGGGCTGGAGTGAAAGTGTTAACAGACTTAGAGGGAGGGGGAGAGTTGGATGCTCATTCTGGTGCTTTACTGGTGACGCTGGTGTTTCTGTTTCTCGTCTCCACATCGTCTGACAGACTTTTATTGTTTCAGTGGAGAAGTGGACGGTTTATTGTCAGGGTTTCTGCCTCCGTGACAAAACTCATCTCGGCTTTTGGTGGAAATTCTGATTTTTTTCGTGACGGTAGGTTTCTGCTTCTTACTGACTCTTCAGCTCACCTCCCTGAGGACACAGTACTGGTCCAGTGTAGTATCAGATACAGTACTGTAGTGCAGTCAGAGTATAATGTTTAGAAACATAGTTGTGTGTATCAGTATCATAGTGCAGTTTGCTGTACAATCCCCAGCACAGTGTACTTTGATGCATAAAGTTGTGTGTGCTGTGTCTTTAAAATTCATCTTCATTTTACAAAAAGCTGTTTGAATTTGACTTAAATGCATATTTTTGCTATAAGAGGTTAATGTGAAGGAAACTCCAGTGAATATTTCAGTTCTTTTACATTATTGTCAATCTCAGTATTAAAACAATCTTTACCTGCAATAATAATAATAATAATAATAGTCACTGCAGAGCAAAGTTTATATAAATATGTGTTTTAATGGGTCCATAAATGAAGGACCCAGACTGATTCTGTCATCAGTTTGATTTCCAATGATACAAAACAGTAACTTGTCACACGCTTTGTAAAAGATGTAGAAAATATTTTACAGTACATGAAAACCTAAAACAATGATCAGCTTCATGATGTTTGAATCCAGTTGGTTTTTGAGTTCCAGTGAAACGGTAAAACAGCACGAACAGTCTGGAGAAAATTTAGTTTTTATTTAAACGAGACAGACAGAGCTGGTCTGGATCTGGGATCGGACTTCAGCTCCAGAGTCAAACATGACAAAGTGCTGACACCTCCTTCCATGTCTTGCAGGTTGAAGGGAGTGTCACCATGAGCCAAACCATGACATCATCATTCTTCTCCACCTATCAGCTCCTCTTCTTGTTGACCATCACCTCGGTTGAACTTCCATGTTCAGCGGCGGGGGGCTCGACTCTGACCCTCAAGTCTAACCACACGCTCAGAAACCACACGAAATGTGGTGGGAGTACCGAGTGCGTAGAGGGCGTCATCCTGCCGATGTGGAAGCCGGACAACCCGGCCTTTACTGACCGCCTCGCCAGGGCCACCATTTACTTTCTGGGGTTGGCGTACATGTTCCTGGGCGTCTCCATCATTGCTGACCGCTTCATGGCGTCCATTGAGGTCATCACCTCCCAAGAGAGACAGATCACCATCAAGAAGCCAAATGGCGAGAAAATCACCACCACGGTGCGCATCTGGAACGAGACGGTGTCCAACCTGACCCTGATGGCGCTGGGCTCCTCCGCCCCAGAAATTCTCCTGTCGGTTGTCGAGGTTTGCGGTCACAACTTTGACGCTGGCGAGCTGGGCCCCAACACCATTGTAGGAAGTGCCGCCTTCAACATGTTTGTCATCATCGGCCTTTGTGTGTCTGTCATCCCTGAAGGAGAGACCAGAAAGGTGAAGCACCTGCGGGTGTTCTTCGTCACCGCCACCTGGAGCGTCTTTGCCTACACTTGGCTTTACCTGATCCTGGCCGTCTTCTCTCCAGGTGTTGTTGAGATTTGGGAGGGACTTCTCACGCTCTTCTTCTTCCCCGTTTGTGTTGTCTTTGCTTACGTGGCCGACCGCAGACTTCTGTTCTACAAGTACATGTACAAACGATACAGAGCAGGGAAGCAGAAAGGAATGATCATCGAAACAGAGGGAGAACCAGATCTTCCCTCGAAGGTGGACATTGAAATGGACGGAAAAATGCTCAACTCCCACGGAGAGGAGCTCATGGATAGAGAAGCGGATTTTGATATGAAGGAGCTGGATGAGGAGGAGGCCCGCAGAGAGGTGGCCCGGATCCTGAAGGAGCTGAAACAGAAACATCCAGAGAAGGAGATGGAACAGTTGATGGAGCTTGCTAACTATCAAGTTTTAACCCAGCAACAGAAGAGTCGGGCTTTCTACCGCTGTCAAGCAACCAGGATCATGACAGGAGCCGGCAACATCCTGAAAAGGCACGCCGCTGACCAAGCCAAGAGAGCCACCCAGCACGATATCTGCTCTGAGCTGCCAGTGAATGAGTTCTCCGCCAAGGTGTTCTTCGACCCTGGAACCTACCAGTGCCTGGAAAACTGTGGCAGTGTAGCCCTGAACGTGGTGCGTCGTGGTGGAGACCTAACGATGACAGTGTCAGTGGATTACCGGACCGAGGACGGCACCGCAAATGCCGGCTCGGACTACCGCTTCACTCAGGGAACTGTTGTGTTCAAACCAGGCGAGACTGAAAAGGAAATCCGCATTGATATCATTGACGATGATATCTTTGAGGAAGACGAGCATTTTCTGGTTCACCTGAGCAATGTGAAGATTCTGTCAGAGGGTACTGGTTTAAAGAAGCTGGATGAAAACCATGTGGATTCCTTCGCAGGTCTAGGTCTGCCATGCACGGCCACTGTCACCATCTTCGATGACGACCACGCAGGGATCTTCTCGTTCGAGGAGCCAGTGGTGACTGTGAGCGAGAGCATTGGAGTGATGGAGGTGAAGGTGGTCCGGACCTCAGGAGCTCGTGGTGTTGTGGTGGTGCCGTACAAAACCATAGCAGGGACAGCTAAAGGAGGCGGGGAGGACTTTGAGGACACACATGGAGTCCTGGAGTTTGAGAACGATGAGATCTTGTAAGTACAAACCATCTTATTTAACTGCTGAGTGATTAATATGGAAAATAAAATAAAAATGCTGAATCACAACACAGTTACCTGATTTTTCTGCGAGGCATTCTGGGCATTAGAGTCTTTTTTAGGTGTCAAAATGGCAGTTTTTTCTAATTTCACCATATCATCATGTGACTCAGTAAATGCAGCGAAAATGAGTTTTTATTGAAATGAAAGTGTAACCTCAGCCATATTTGGGACTGTACTCATTCATGTCCGATCTGAAGCTCCATATCCAACAGAACCGTTCATAAGGAAGTCCAGTAGTCCTCAGTCCGGACTTCAACTGGGCAGACATGGACAGATGTGAAGTGAAACTGAAATGATTCTGTTTCAGTCATTTTAATTAACAACAATCGGTTTTACAGTTTCAGGTCGACTTATAGTGGGTTGGGTTATCAGTCCGACATGATCAGGTCTTAGTCCATCACCCTCGGGTCGGATGTACTCTGCTTTTTGCCACACTACAGTTTTTAAATGTGAAATAATCATAATGTTTTCTGTTACATCAGCCAATGAATAATTAATAACTCAGCTCAGATCAAACACCGTTTAAATGTCTAAATCAGGAAATATCTGCTTAAAGAAAAAGTCAGTAAGACTAAGACCCGGATCAGATTTGATACCACCTGTTGGTAGATCAATAAGAGGCAGCCACTGATTAAATGATCATAAAACATGTGTTCCTCTTCCTGGTCCTACAGTAGCTCCACCTCCACAGGGTCATGTGACTGCATACTTCAGGTGTACAGGCCTCACACAGCTCGGGACAGACTCTTTCCGTGTCTGCGATGGAATGACAACACATTTCTGTGCAGAGCATAAACACGGCCGTGCCGTCTGAAATGGAAAAGGTGCCACGCTCGTTCTTCATTAGCGTTTATTAATGAGGACGCTGGCCTACATTCACATGGCAGCCAGAGAGCCTTATATAGACCAGAGTACCAGGCAGTACCAGGCAGTACCAGTCAGTACCAGTTAGTAACAGTCATTACCAGTTAGTACCAGTGAGTAACAGTCAGTACCAGTTAGTACTAGTCAGTGCCAGTTAGTACCAGTTAGTACTAGTCAGTGCCAGTTAGTACCAGTTAGTACTAGTCAGTACAGTCCCATACAGGATTATTCACATTAATAGACAGTGAGCAGAGCTCGTATTGAAGCAGGTTTACGTCAGACAGGTCTCACTGATCATACAGGACGGGACCTTAGTTCATAAATGTGGAACTGGGACCATGTCAGAGCAGGGTCACAGCAGAGGGAGATGCTGATTGGACAGTTCACCTCAGATATTCAGCATCACTGCATCTTCATTTCCAAACGTCAGACAGATCAGCCCTCAGTCTGAGTCTAAATCTGTCAGTGTCCAGTTTATTAGGTACAGGCAGCTCAGACCCATGAAGGACCCTGTAGCAGGAGTGGATTGACCTGTGTGGTGTTGTAAGGTTTGGTTTGATTCCTGACCACACTTACGCATCTGTTCCACAGCTGCTCCAGGCAAAAACCTCGTCGCAGGAATGAAGCCATCAGTTCTTCATTATCGATACATCTGACAGTTATTTTACAATCAATAATTGATCAGTAGATTTGATTCCTCAGTTGCCTGCTGGCTGCTTTCTGGGGAAGTGATAATGGGGTCAGAGGGGCCCAGTGACATATTTGTGCCCAGGGTCTTTTGGGATGGTGAACAAAATATCAGAAACAGCAGAAGTCAGCTCAGACTAACTCAGCACCAGGGACGTCTGCATGTCTGAGTCTGGTCGTAAACCAGATTCACACCTGATATTCTGAGGCCTCTGGTCTCTGACTCATCTCATGCCAGGTGTTTATTGATCAATAAACACCTGACATGATCTAAATCAATAAATTTAGCTTGATTAGCTCTCTGTTAATCAACTGATCAATTAACCATTTCAGCCGTACTGTAGATGATTGAGGAGGTAAATCGCTCTCAGCACATCACTGTGTTTCATATCAACTCATTTTAGCACAGGTCTGAACAGAGCTGCTCGTGTGACAGGAGCTTCACTCTGCTGCTGTTTCAGTGAAGCTGTCTTCCAGTGTTTAGAAAGCTTCACACTCTGTCAAACCTCCTAACCTAACGTCCGACACGTCCGATTGGTCAGGGCCCAGCAGGTGTTTGAAACTTCCTTCAGGAGTTCCAGCTTCTGATTGGCTGACTACACCTGGCCCAGGTAATCAGAAGCAGGGCAGTGGCACCTGGAGGACCAGAGTTGTCCCCTCCTGTGTTAAGGTGCTGCTTCGATCGGTGGAAGGCTCCTTTAATCTGCCTTTTTTCTGGGTGAGGTGGTGGTTGTTGTTTGTTTGTTGACAGGCTACAGATGTTTTTGTTTTTTTCTACCCATCTTGCTGCTGCTTGGATTCCCAGCTGAGTGTTTCACGTCTGCCTTCATGCTGTTGGTCCAACCTGGCGCAGCTCCGGGTGTGTTGGGCAGATAAACATCACACTGCTCTCTTCCTTATTAGGGCAGCCTGTGTTCAGCAGCAGGATCCTGCTCATCGTCGCAGCATCAGCCCATAAAGCAGACAGATGACTGCAGCCCGTTCCTCTCAGAGCCAGCGACAGGGGAGGTCGCTTCTGGCCGCCCGCCACGTCTCCAGCCGAGGCACGATTTTATCTCAGCTTCTGTCTGTTTCCACACTAAACCGACTGGGCTTTTGTAAAACTGCAGAGATGATGAGCGGACTTTTACTGAGCCAAATGTCTGTTACGGGCAGCTGTGAGCTCAGAGACCTGTCACTGTCTCTGCAGCTCCATGCAGATGTTGAGCCTCTTTCAGTTCCTGCTTTCCGGCCTGGTTCGGTCTCTGTGTCCGCTGAGCAGCAAACCGCAGACACACACACTGTTCGAGCTGTTGAACATTCAGCAGCTGAAGACTAGTGACTCTCTACAAGACGATGATAGATGATGGCTGCGTGGATGGGAAGTTATTTGCAGCTGTTTTATTTGTTCATGGTTTGATAAGTCATTTCCAAGATTTTGTTTTCACTCAGTAGCACAAAGATTCTGGAAAGGTTCTTAAACCCAGGCAGACAGAACCTCCAAGCCATCAATCTGCTGCTATTAAATAAACATGGAGAAGGATGAGGGCGTTTTTGTGTTTCCATGCTGCCGGCCCACACACACTGTGGCTGTGGCCAATCAGGGCTGCTGTAGCCTGCAGCTCCGCGAGGACGCCAATGCTCACAGCCAGGAAAACAAAGTGTTGCAGGAAGTTCTTCCTGTCATCAGGTTTCATGTGGGACTGAAACTGGCTCGGGACTGAGACTCATCACTAACGTCCTGATGTGCAGTCCGTTCTAGTTCTCAGTTTTCCTGCAGTGTTTTTTCGCCTTTGGCGCCGAGTCTCTCCCTGACTACACCTCCACCTTCACCACCGTAATACAAACACGCACATACCTGCCATCACCTGCTGCACTTTGTAGGCTTTTATTCTCAAACACTGGAGGTTACAAACGAGTTTTCGAACAGTCACTTCGGTAACCACCATGGCTGCTGCGCTCGTCTCTGCCCTGTGTGCTACCTCTCCTTTTGTTTTTGTCCTTTTCAGCAAAACTATTCAGATCAATATAATCGATGATGAAGAATACGAGAAAAACAAGAACTTCTTCCTAGAGATCGGAGAACCTCAGCTGCTGGAGATGAGTGAGAGGAAAGGTGGGGGTGTCGCCTTCCTGTGTTGTATCCCCACCCTCATTACTAACGACCTCTGACCTTTGTGAAACCAGACTCACCTCAAGGCCTCACAGTCAGACTGGCTGTAGATATTTAGACCTGAACATGTAAAGTCACACTGAGAACTGATTGGAGTGAAAACTGATCCCAACTGACTGCAAACAGCAGCAGTATCAGCATTTTTAAAGTTTAATTACTGAGGTTCAGGATGTCCACAGTTTTTATTGTCTTGGAACACCAGCACCCTCCTCAGTCCATGTATCACAGTAATATTTGCTGGGATGAAGACATACAGTTTAGACAAATTCAGCTGATTAAAACCTTTTGCTGTTTAGGTGGAATAGCCCTTTAATTAGCGAACTTCTTTCACTGTGACTTTAACCTCAGAGGTCAGAAGAGGTCAGGTGACCCCCCCTTGTCGCCATGGTAACTACAAACCATAATGAAGGAGTCCTGTCGGATTTCATCTGTCGCCTTGTCTGAGTGTGTCAACTAATGCATGACCCCTGACCTTTGACCCCACCCTCCCCCTCCCTCTCCCTCTGTCGTTGTCTGCAGGAAGACCATAGCTGTTAGAATAATTGACCATGAGGAGTACGATAAGCAGGCCAGCTTCTACATACAGCTGCAGGAGCCATATTGGAACAGGAGGAGGTGGACAGGTGTGAAGACGCACCTTGACCTCTCTGATGACCTTTGGTCTTCATCTACTTTCTTCTGTTTACTGTCACTCTGCTGCTTCCTCCTCCATCAGCTGACCTGATTCTTAGTTATTATTGGAGGGTCTTCAGGTCTTCCGGTTCAGTTGAGCTGTGATAAATAAGAATAAGTCAAGAGAGGCTGAGTCAGGGCTGTTTACAATCTGGGTCTGACCCCTCAGAACTGGTTTGAAGGATCCAGTTAGGTTGGGTCAGACCTGGTTAGAATAACTAAGGATCCAGTAAGGACAGACTGGGACATGGTGTGAGTCACGAGGACAGGTCAGGACTAGTTTGGACAGGTGCATGCAGGTGTTGTGTTAATCCCTGTCTCATTAACCCCATCAGTGTCTCAGAGTTCTGGTCTGAATGTGCACAGACGTCACATTAAATACTAAACATCAGCCAGGACTCAGTTCTGAGCCTCACTTTGATTTGTTTGCTGATAGTTTGACTTTCACAAACCCAGGCCAGCTGAAGTCCAGGTTCACTCTAGTGGACCAGGACCTGAGCTCCAGGTGACAGTGAGGTTAAACCAGAACATGTAGATCATGGAGAAACTTATCCTTTTCTTTTCCATCTCGTCTGTTTGTCTGTTTCCGTTTCTCTTCAGCTGTGTTGCTTCAGGAAGTCGGTAAGCTGCTCGACTTTCTGTTTTCTGTCTTTCACTCAGCTTTGGATCTTAATTATATTCATGCACTATGAGAATTTACTGTTATTAAAGACTTGACTTCTCATTTCTTTCTTATTTTGTTTTATTTTAGGTGGATTCATCAAAACAGGTGAGCGAGCCCAAACCCCTTGATTCTGATTTTCTTTGGGGATATTTACTGAGCAGATCCCCGTGACCCTAAATAGGAATAAGCTGATGGATGTTTACTGTTGTGCCTGAGATCATTTTTCTTTTTCCACGACTTCAATAGAGAAGCGGCTGTGTGGTAAGCCAGGCTTTAAAGTGTTCGGACACTTAAAGCAGCAGCGTGTGCACTGACAGAGATGATCGCTCTCATTGATCACATGGAAACACAAAGAAAAACTGACACGAAAGTTGATCCAGTGAAAACGTTTGGAAGAGCACAAACAGGAAGTCCTCCTTCACAATAAAAGGAGTGTAGGTTTAGATGCTTTTCAGTTATTGTGTAATTTGTTGTTTATACCCAGTGATGAAACACATCAGTGTGTAACACCTGTGCTCTCAGCCAATCAGAGCGGAGTATAAACTGTTACTGCACAGGTTCTATGAAGAACAGGTGAGTTTGTTCTTTGTGCTTCCATCAGTCTGTTCCGAGCAGCACAATCAGCAGCTCTGTCTGTTATCACGTCATGTGTCTGTAATTAAGAGCGTCAGGACTTTTCACTCACAGCCTGAAATGCTCTTCATTGTTCTGACTGTGTGGAAACAGCTGGAATATAATCTGTAATCTGTAATTGTCAGAGATCTGAGTGTGATTTTTGAATAGTGGCACATGAATTTTCTGTGAAACTAAGTATATGCGAAGACCTCAGCCCACATAAACCAGGTCCTGTCAGCAGATCCTGGACCACATGGCTCCAACCGTGGTCATGTGACTGCATGTGCTAACGCCGTTAACACATCCACCCTCCTGACGGCACGCAGCAATACGGTGCTGACCCACCCCGTGTTGTTTGCTGTCTTCACCAACTGACCTGACACACACACGTTCATGTTATACCTGTTTGTCCCAGATTTCACTTGTGTCTGACAACTTCATCTGCTTCAGAGTCTGTTTCTGTTCACCTGTTCAGGTCGAGACATCTACAGGAAGGTCCAGGGCCGAGACCACCCCGCCCCCTCCAGCATTGTCAACATCACAGGTAACCCCATCATGCTCCTGTCTAAAGGTCCAGCTGCCCCTCACCTTTCATTCTAGTCATCCTTCTTCATCCATCCTGTGGGTTTTGAGTGTTTTTCTGGATCCCTGTTCACTGAGAGTCCGACCTTTCCTCTCTGTCTTTTAGAGGAGGAGTGTAAGGACGTTATGACGAAGAAGGAGGAGGAGGAGCGGCGGATCGCAGAGATGGGTAGACCGATGCTGGGTGAACACGTCAAGCTGGAGGTCATCATCGAGGAGTCGTACGAGTTCAAGGTGGGAACCTCTGCAGTTAAATCATCTTCAGTAGCAGTTTCAGTGATTTGGTTTGGCAGACAGGTCTAAATACTACATTACCCATCAGTCAGAGAAGATGTCAATCAAGGTGCCACAGTTACTGAATCCGTTAAGCAAAAGCTGCAAATTGAGACTGAATTAGAGACAAACTCCACCACTTCTAGACTTTTCAAACTATTTTCCAAAGTGGTGTCTGAATGTTCAGGTCATCGGGTGATCAGGAACACGACTGAACTTCCTGTGACCTGCTGCCTTTCAGAGCACCGTGGACAAACTCATCAAGAAGACCAACCTGGCCCTGCTGATCGGGACAAACAGCTGGAGGGAGCAGTTTGTGGAGGCCATCACCGTCAGCTCTGGTATGATCCAAACTCAACACATGGAAAATGTTTGGTGTCAGCTCGTGGTTGGAAAGGTAACTGACGGGCAAGTCAATGTTGACACCTGGCTCTTCCTCCTGCTCTTCCTCAGGTGATGATGACGATGATGACTGTGGCGAGGAGAAGCTTCCCTCCTGTTTCGACTACGTCATGCACTTCCTCACCATCTTCTGGAAGCTTCTGTTTGCCTTCGTCCCTCCCACCGACTACTGGAACGGCTGGGCCTGCTTCTTCGTCTCCATCTCCGTCATCGGCATGCTGACGGCGGTGATCGGTGACCTGGCGTCGCATTTCGGCTGCACGGTCGGCCTCAAAGACTCCGTCACTGCTGTGGTGTTTGTAGCGCTGGGAACCTCTGTACCAGGTCTGACAAACCCACAGGACTTGTAAAATGAACCACATAATCAAACTGTGCCCAGCTTAGACTCTAACCCTAACCCTAACCCAAACATAAAACCTAGTCCCAAGATGAGAGTTTCCAAAGTAAAGTTTTTAGGTGCCCCAGGACCGGATCCGGTCCCAAAGTTAGTCCAAAGTATGTCCAGATATTTCACCAAAGATCATCGGATAAATTTGAATAGAGTCTAAAAAATTTTATTACTAATAAAACCTTAAAGTCTCACAATTCAAATGACATAAAGCAATTTAAGATTGAATAATCACAGCGACTAGTTTCTTAATATTTAACAAAAGTACAAATACAGAACAATACGCTGCTCCTTACCTTTCTGTCGCGTTAGTTCATATGTGTACTCAAACATGGAGTGCCGCATATCGTTCTGTTCGTTAGAATCCATAGAACAAAGTGCACCCATGTTTTAGTCCAAATGACGTAATATTATACAGTAAATCCATAAATCCATCGCCCTCCTCATAATAAGCCGTAAACCGCTTCGTTTTACGGCTGTTTTGTCCGTTTATTCAATAAAGTTTGACATAGCAAGCTTCTGTGAATCACATGAGGCCTCATTCAAACGTGTTGTTACGTTTCACAGCGTAACTAACGGTAAAACCAATAGAATTCACATCCTCAGAGAAAATCCCAGTCAGGGGGCATATTCTAACTTCGATTGACAGGAGAATTAGCCAGTCAAATTGGTCGTAAATGGTGACAGACGCATCTTGTAGCCAATGATGAGGCCTAAAAATCTACATATCGCAAGTCGTGCCAGATGACGCAACAGTGGGCTTTAACGCAGCCCCCACTCCTACTGTAAATGTAGCCATGACAACACTGGGCAGGCAGCGCTCGACGCTAGAGGGGGAGGAGTCATGTTTCACATTCTACAGCGCGCCGATAGAAAACTGGGACGCTTTTGCTTCAATCGGCACCAAGGCCGTCAAAATAACTCTAAAAATGTAAGAACAACAGCTAGTTTTATTTATCTACGTGTTGTTCGTTTTTTCATCAGTGTGATAACATCGATCAAAAATGTGTTTGATTTGAGCTCATGTCCCATTGGCTAACCTGGAGGGGGCGGGGTTTATGAAATATACTGCGAAAAGCGACCGACTTATGGCGGCTTAGCTGTCGGCCATCTTTGTTTACAGTGTATGGTTGAAGCTTTAATCGTTGTTAATCACATATTTTTTTACTGGCTCGCAGTTTTTTCCTGCACCTGTGAGTCACATGGGACTGGATGATTTATAATAACCCGACGCACCACATCTCCTCTCCACTTTCTCTCAGACACATTTGCCAGTAAGGTGGCGGCCATCCAGGACCAGTACGCCGACGCATCCATTGGCAACGTGACAGGAAGTAACGCTGTTAACGTCTTCCTGGGTATCGGCGTGGCGTGGTCCATCGCTGCCATCTACCATTATTCCAAGGGCCAGGAGTTCAGGGTCGACCCGGGCACGCTGGCGTTCTCCGTCACACTCTTCACCATCTTTGCCTTCATCTGTATCGCTGTCCTAATCTACCGCCGCCGGCCCGAGATCGGCGGGGAGCTTGGCGGACCCCGGGTCCCCAAGACCCTCACCACCTGTTTGTTCTTCAGCCTGTGGTTGATGTACATCATCTTCTCCTCACTGGAGGCCTACTGCCACGTAAAGGGCTTCTAGCAGTTCTGCTGCTGACAGGTTCGTAAAGAGCGGTCCTGAGACCAGGTTCCCCTCAGGTTCCCGTATGTCCCTTTGTATTCTGACAGGTTCCTCTGACCTGTGACCTTAAAGGTTGTAACAACTCTAACTTCAGGCCAGGTTTCTCATGTTTTGGATGAACTCCTGTTAGTTTCTCTCAGTAATAGTCTTTGTTACAAACAGAGAAATATGTTCTTTAAAGGTTTAACATGTTCAGAACATCTTTGATTGGTTTCTAAAGATCCTGAAAGATTCTGTCAGTTGTTTTCTGGAGGTCTGGATAAAGTTTTAACAGCTCTGCTGTTCTGATAGTTTCCTAAATGTCCATTTAATTTCTGTTATTTGTTTGTAGGTTTGATAAGGTCTAATGTTTGTCCTGACAGTTCCTGTATATCTCGCCAGGTTTCTACAGTACGTCTCTTATTAGTCTCCAAAAGTTTCTAATAGACATTTAACATTTGTCTGAACTTTTTGTCTCAACATTTTGACATTTATCTATTCTGTGTAGTTTTTGAGGTTCTTTAAAGATTGAACAGATTCACAAGAACTTTGACAGTTCTGAAGATTTTTGTAGGACCCTCAAAACTCCTGAATCTTTTTGATTTACTCTGGTGTCCATATTGGACTGTTTTCTGGCTGCTGAATGCTGGTGACCATCTTCATCCTCACATACCTCTTGAACATGTAAAGACATTTCTCTGTATCAATCCCTTTGCTGTATAACACATTTTCATTTTGTCGTGCACAGCCTTTGAACCACAACCACAGTAGAGACCAGGAACAGGCAGCTCGAGCTGCAGACCTCTGAAGCCCTGCAGGGCATCTGACGTTGAAGGCGACTGCAGCAGCAGCACTGACATAAATATCTGCACTGAGTTTGATTTTTGAGAAATAGTAGAGGATCCTGTGTTTGTTGTGGAAGCATCTTAGGTCTTTGCTAAACAGAGACCAGAGCTGCTGCAGCACTGAATCAAATGTTTGAGAAACAGCATTATGTTTGTTTGTGTTTGTGATACTGTGAAGTTCAGAAACCTAGTGGAAGACTATTGGATGATGTAAACACAAGTTTATGGGTCTGACTTCAGGATGCAGTGTGTTTCCTTCAGATATTAAAATACAGTGAGTGACGTGTTTCCAAACCTTCCTCCTCTGTGACGTTGTTGAATAATTCCAACTAAACTTTGTGATGTAGAGATGAAACCTAAGAGCCTGCAGCTGCAGCCTCAGACACTTTCACTAAACCTGTCTATTGCAAATAAACGTCCATAACGCTGGGGAGCGTGGAATCAAAACAGTAACAAATATTTCTTAGTTTCCAGGTTTATTGTTGTAAACATCCCACAGGTTTGTCACATATGGAGCAGAACGAAGAGTAAAGGGCTGATGTGCTGCAGGAACAACAGGAGTCCAGTTCAACTTAGAAACACCGAGAAGTAACCGACCAGACTGACCCTGGTTTTATCTGTCTCAGCGTCATTTTGTGTCTCTGGTCCGGTTCAAGGACTCGTTGCTATGACAACTTTTCCACAGAAATGCCAAACCAAATTTAATAAACAGAAATTATTTAACTCAGCTGATCTTGATCCACCATGTACAAAGTGCAGCTCTCGTATAATAATATAAGTGTTGATGTTGTCAAACACACAAACTGTTTACGTAAGTAATAAATATCCTATAAATAAATATTAAGTCCCACATAAAACGTTTCTACTCCGACAGGACGTGACTGAAAAACAAACAAATGAGGTTTTTGCTCTGCTGGTGCAAAGAGTATCTGACACAGGTGAGGAGGAGGAGGAGGAGGAGGGTCAGGGTTTGTTGTAGCTGAAGATCCCAACAGGAAAGTGTTTGACGTGTGTCGGCCACTGAGCCGCCAGCTGGAAAAACTTCACGTCGTTCCACTCGACTCCGTCTATGGACACTGAGAGAGATGGACGAGTTACGACACACCTGGCTCCACCCACATACCCCACGCCTGTCAGCTGATTGGTGCATCTCTGGGGATTGATTGTAAGGGTTTAGTGGTGTCTGTGTGTGTGTGTGTGTGTTTAGGTGTGTCTGTGTGTGTGTTTGTGTTTCTGTGTGTGTGTGTCTGTGTGTGTGTGTGTCTCTACCTCTCAGTGTGTGTTGGTGTTTGGAGGTACAGATCAACCTGCTGATTCCTTCGATCAGCTGACTCCTTGACTCCGCCTCCTTCTCCTTTGTCTTCTTACTGAGGAACATGACTGACAGACACATTGTTATCACCTTCATCATCATCATCATCACCTTCATCAGCAGGGCGGGGACAAATCTGAGACCTGACCTTCTGCTAATTACCTTGTTTTATCTTTGCTGCATGTTTGTTTACATCAGTGATGTGTTTGTTTGGCTGTGGAGCTTAATGAATCATCACCTTCATCACCTGCATCATCACCATCATCCTCCTCACCTTTCTTGTTCTTCTCTTTGGTCACCACCGTCATGCTCATCAGTTCTCCTCCGCTGAGTCTCGACACCTGCAGGCAGCGGAAGTTGCTCTTCAGAGTGTTTTTCATCCCTACCTCCTTCCTCCGGTCTCCTCCTGCTGCCCCTCCTCCGCCCTGGCTGCTCCAGTAGTCCACCTGCAGACCCATGACCTCTGTCCCGCTGCAGGAGGCACAGGACACAGGTGATGGCTCTTATCACAGAGGAACAGCCTTTGTGTTGAAAAAGAAGCTGGAGACAGGAAGTACCTGGTGGAGATGGAGGGGGAGGGAGGAGGTGTGGAGGTGATGCTGATTGGTGCTCCTGATTGGGAGGGTGGAGATCCCAGAGTGATGTCATCAGAGTCCACTGTGGAGAGAGAGTGGGAGCTGTTCAATAGTGGAAATGATCAACAATCTGAAAAGGTGAAGGGGGAGGAGCCAAGGATGTGACAGGTGAGCCGGGTCTACCTGAGGTGGACAGGAAGTTCTGCTCCACGATGCCGACCTTCACCAGCTGAGAACAGACACAAACACAGGACTTCAGTCTGACCCTCAGGCCTTCGGCACCTTAAACTCACTGTAGACCTTTTTATTTTAGACCCGGTTTAAATAAAAGTCTGAAGGGCACGTAGAGAAATCAGAGTCCAGGCTGCGGGAGCTGGTGCACAGTGGGAGGTGCTTGGTGCAGCCCCCCATGTTAACACAACAACAACAACACAGTTTGTGTTGTTCTGACCCAAAGCTCCTCATGTCAGTGTTTTCTGGTGCAGCAGCTTCCAGCTGGTTGTGTCCAACAGGCTCCAACCAAACCCTGAATGTTTCCAGTCCAGCTCTCATTAAAGCTGCACTTCCCCATATCAGGTGGATGGAGGGAGCAGAAACCAGCAGTGATGGAAGAGCTGCTCCGTTATCTCCCACAGCACAATGCGCTGCAAAAGGTCACATGACCTGCTCCCAAACTTGGAATCAAAAGTCAGACCAGGAAACTTCCTGTCCTACCCCACCAAAATAAAATGACTCTGGAGTCTTCTTTCCAAACTGCTTTGTTTAAACAAAAACTTTTTAATTTTGCATGAGCAGATCTGTGGGCACAGTGTTTCTTACCCCGATGAAAGGAACAAACTTCTGACAGGAGTCATCGTCGGGGCTGCAGAGGAAACAGACATTTATTAACACAGCAGCTCAGAATCAGATGTGTGGTTTTACATAAGCATGAGGCAGAACCACAGGTGTGGGGTCAAAGGTCAAAGGTGGACTCTGACGAACATGCATGCAGGTTTCCTCGTCTGCTCTGTGAAACTCTATCCCTGAAGTACCTCTTGTGTTTGCAGGTGAGCATGGCCTCTGAGATCGGACACAGGTGAGAAACTGCGGCTCCGGCCAAATACTGAGACACTCGACCTGCTATGCCGACAGGATCTGACACAGGAAATGGCACACGTTAACGTGAAGAGGTCTGTCCTGAAGTCAAAAACATTTAACCCAGTTTACAGCAGTTAACTGGGAAAATGTAGTTATGACACGATTCCAAAACTACACTTCATGTTTGCTTTTTACATCAAACATCTGCTGTCAGGTCCAGTCCAGACTGGACGGGTGCTACAGGGAACCTAAAGGTCAGAGGTTACCAGACTCCCTGTGATGTACCGAGAGGAGGAGGTTCCGCTCGTCCAAACAGCTCCCTCCAGCCGGCGTCCATGAACAGGCTGCTGAATTTGGCGTCCAACAAGGCCAGGTACTTAGCCAGCGGGTGGGATCCTGGTGAGGAGGGACACGTGGAGCATCATGGGGAGTCAGGACCAGCTGGTCATATGTACGAGGTCATGTGTTTGAGTGTTTGGGTCCATGCGTACCAATGGGGAGAATCAGGAAGCGGATGTAATTCAGCCAATCGGACGTCTTGCTGGCCAGTTGTTCCACAAAGCAGCAGAGGACGGTGCTGAGGTAGCTCTGGTCTCCGCCCACCGCCACCTTTACCGTAGGCGGCGTCTGGGAGTTACAGTTACAGCTGCAAAACACAACCACATCACACACAGCACAGGGACAGGGCGGAGCAACCAACAGACGGTTCTTACAATCTCTGGATGCGGCTGATGATGGCGCTGAAGGCGGCCTGGACGTCTGCTGCTGACACGGTGCAGACAACTGGCTGGTCCAACAGAACCTCCGACAGATACTGAGGACCGACAGGAGGAAACTGCTCATTACCCAGGAGGAGCAACACACACACAGACACACACTAACACACACACGCACACACACACACACACAGACCTGTCCCTGCCAGTCTGTGCTGTTGATCAGGATGACGGACTCAGGTATCTGATCATCACGGTGCAGGATGCGGTTCAGCTGGTCCAGCACTGACTTTCTGACCCCCTGAAACACAAAAACACATTCTCCAGTCCATTACCACAACCCTGATCCCGAACCAGGTTCAATCTGATCCCCAAAGATCACAAGAAGTGAGGACTGGAGCGAAGGTCCATGTAAACAACTGAAGAAGGTGACAGGTGTGTGGTCCCAGCAGTGTGTCCTGTAACCGCGGTGACACCATGTGGGGGAAGTGGATCACAACAACTGGAACAGTTTTGGTTTGGATCCTGTTCAGGGATTACAGGAACAGACAAACTGAGCTGACGCCAAACAGCTGATTGTTTATTTAAACACGTTCCTGGCAGCTCTTCTTCACTGGTGACTCCTACCTAATGACTGAAGACATGTGTGTCCATGTGTCTCACCTGTGGAACGGGGGCCCTGGAGTCAGACGACGTCTCACTGTCAACACTGCTGGTCCGGTCCGTCCCTCTAGAGTTCTGTCTTTCCTTCACAGAGACGCTCCACGGATGGCGAGACACCTGACTTCCTGTCTTACTGCAAAGAGCGCAGACGGACAGCTGACTTGTGTGTGTGTGTGTGTGTGTGTGTGTGTGTGTGTGCTATCATTATAGTTTAATGGCGAGGACTTCCTTTCATGGTCAGTGTTGGTGCAAGTTTCCAGGGAAGGAAATGTGTGTGTACCTCGGGGACGTGTGTGTTTGCAGCTCAGTTTTACAGAGTTTTGCCGCAGGGCCTGCATCTGTTCCCATGGCAACATCATCCTCCTCTTCCTGTGGTGACAAGAAGAAGAAGAACAAGAAGAAAGAAGAAAGTTCAACAGGAAACCAGAGAGTGTGAGTCTGTACCTGCACTGTGAGGACTCTGTGTCTGCTCCTCACACCTTCTGAGGGCTCAGACCTGGTTTTAGGGTTCAGATTAGGGCTGGGGGACAGGTTGGGGTCTGGATTATGTCACTGAGTGTCCTCAGAAAAGTGGAAGTATGAACGTGTCTAGAGCTGGTCTCTGTTCCAGACTCACCACGGGGTCGCCCTCCTCCTCTTCGGTGCTTTGGGTTCCCTGAGCTCCAGGAGATGGTAGCTGAGCTTCCTGTTAACAACAGAAAGCAGTTAGACAGTCTGACCTGCAGGGGGCACCGGATTCCTGCTCATTTACAACTCGTCTGTGTTCCCAACATAACATAGATCCTAAAATCTGTCCATGTATATTCGGTTTGAATGAAGCTCCTCTCCACTTCTGAGACAAAAGCTCATGTTAAACCAAATGGTTGATCCTCTGTACAGGGGCCCATGAGGGACATCTCACACTGTAGGCCTTTACAGTGTCAAAGTGGATTCACTTCAATCAGTGTCATAGCTAAACGCTAACGTTCATCTGTAGTCAAATGTCCCAGAACCCATGAAGTAATGAAAGTGACGTGAACACAAACGTGAACAGGGAGAGAAAGTTGTGACATCAGGCCTTAAGTGATTTCTCAGTTTTCAATGTTATAAAACTTCCAGACCTGCTTCTGATGTTTTTGCTCTCAGATGAAAAATGACATTTGCAGATTTCAACTTCGCAATCAAACTATTTGCTAAAAGGTTAAAACAGCACTTTGCTTCATCCTTAATAACAAACGTCAGATTCATATGATGCTGTAGAGTTTTAAATGTCTGAGCTGACAGTGGATCAGTTTTACTTACGGCCACAGTCTGTTCCCCGGGCTGGATCCTCCCGATCTCCATCTGAGAGGTCGACTGAGGAACGCCCTCGAAGAACGGCCTGAGGGCAGAGGCCAGAGTCACTACCACTCACTGTAACACATCCCTGATTTCACTGGACCAACAATCAGTCCACAAACTACAAACAGATCAGTGAATCTGGACTTTTCTTTTTCCTCTCCCATGAATCAGGTGCTGGCCCCTCATGTGTATCTGGGGTGAAACCTCCTGCAGTTATCAACCGAAGTTAGTGACGTCTATTTTGGGAGCAGAAACACTTTGGGTTTAGGGCTGGATGTCCGAACGCAGCCAATCAGAATCAAGTATCTTCAGTATACTCGTGTTTAACTGTGACCTGACTCTGACCTCAGTTTGGGTTTGGGCGTGCTCACGATGCTGTCGTTGTCGTCCAGCTCAGGGCCGCTGTCACTTGGGTTGTAAATCTCCAGGTTGTCATACAGAAGATCCAGGTCCTCGTCAGCGTCCTGGCTCTGACCCACTGGGTCTGAGTCCAGAACCTGCAGGACATGACCCCATCATCCAGGAAGGAGTACAGGACACACCAGAACAGGATTTGTTGTTTGAGATAATGCAGCAAATCAATCAAGGTTAAAAGTGCAGAAATAAATAAGGAGGTGATTGATCAGTGTCTCCTGGAGGTGACACGCTGCTGAGTACGAACCTCATCGGTCACTTTGAACCTTTTCAGCAGAGACACAAACTTCTGCTTGAAGTTCGGTTGCTGAACATCAGAGAAACAGAAAAATAATAAAAAACCATCTTAATAAGCACCAACATATACAACACACACAGCACAGACACATGAGACTGCAGTCATCAGCCAATCAGCAGCTCTGATTGGTCCTCACCTGAGTCAGAGATGTTGTTCGGATCATCTTCCTGTGGGACTTCTTCATCTTTCCATCATCATCCTCATCATACATGTCCTGAAATCATGAAATTAGTTAAAGATTACAACATTAAACCAAACGAACCACCATCAACACTATGCTGATACTGACACAGAGGTCACAGAGGTCACAGAGGTCATATAAGTCTACTGTCACTGACTGTGGCCTGTTGATTGTCCTGTCAAAGTTTTAGCTGAATGCTAATTTTAGCATTTATCTCAAATTGCAGCTTGTGCTGTTTAACATCTTATTAAAGTTGATCCAGTCTGGATGTCCTAAAAAGGCCACCGTACTGTACTCTGGCCTTTCCATGTTCCAGGACCAGAGCCCTGATACTGGTCCAAAATGGACCAGAGCCATCTCTTGTTAGAGCTGTTAATCACCTGAGGCGGGACTGCGTCATCACTTCCTTCCTGTTCGGAGGAGAAGCTGTCGTCGTCGTCGTCCCAGTAGGCGTCCATGTCAGGAGAGCGATCTGTTTGGAGACACGACAAACTGTCCAAACAGCCTCAGGTCTGTGATCAGGTTTATTCAGCTAAAGCGTCTTCGGGCCTCAGTAGCTGTGTTTTGGTTGTTTCCTTCTCTGTGGTGGTTTTGAGTCTTTCAGTGACACAAACTGAACCACATGTACTATGTTGCTGTAATGAGGAACGAACAGGGTCAGTCAGGACACCTGCTTTTAACTGACTCTCTCTGACTGTTCAGCAGTTGGACCCTGTTGGACCTGGACCAGGAGCAGCTCTTTAAACTGTCGATATGTAATTTATTATAACATGAAGTTAATAAGATTTAGTTTGTGTAGCTTCTGAATTGATACTGAGGCGGAGATCTCTCTGTTTTTCTTTCAAATATTACTGTCGGGTTGTTTTGGTCCTGACCAATCAGGATCCAGTACGTACTGTCACGCAGGCTGAAGGTCGGGTTCGCTGTTCTCCTACCTGAGGCCTTGGTCTTGTTGTCATGGTGACCACTCGTGTCGTCCTGTTCGACTGGCTGGCTGGTGAGAGAAAGAACGCTCAGCTCCGCCATACGCACTGAAGCATCCTTGAGGTTGCTATGGAGACCGAGGATGCGGGCTCCATCTGTCGGATGCTGCATCACCTGGGACACAAAGACAATCGCCCACACACACACACACACACGCACAGGTGAACAAGGAACAAATGACTGAGGTTCTGAACCCAAACCTAAGGACATGGTTTGTAAAACGTCGGCTGTGGTGTCAAATGAACATGGTCTGTGGGGAACAGGTGGGGATGTCCAAAAATAAAGACTTCAACAGACAACCGTCAGTTTGGACACATCCTACTTCCTGTCGTCGTACCTCGGCCATGTTGATGACACCCACTGCGAGGGTTTTATAGCCCAGGATGGTTCGGTTCTTGTACCTCTTCCTTCTCTGCAGCATCACGTGCAGACGGTTGGCGTCTCGCTTCAGGAAGTGAGGATACTGAGGACAGACACACGGTTACATGAGGACGTGACTATGTGATGATAACTGCAGTTGCACCACAACCATCATTAGCGTCATCAGGATCCATCCTCTGAATGAACGAATGAATGCCTTTATTGTCACTATACACATGTACAATGAGATTAAAAACAGGAAGGTCAGCACGAATCAAATCACCCTGACCAGGGGATGCTGGGACATCACACAGTCAAATGTCCTGTATTTTCTAACCAATGAATGAGACTGAAGGTCTGAACCTGCAGTGAGAAGGTGAGCTCGAGGTCTGTCTCCATCAGGCCGTCTGGAGGAAGGAGATACTCGTTGGATCTGAGAGTCCGCTTCGAGCCCTGAGAGACGCCCAGAGAGACAGTTTACTACAACCAGACTCAAAACAGAAATGGACCATTGAAACTGGTGTTTGGACACAAATTTAACAAGAACAGGCACAAAAACAACCAAACCCAAACCAACCAATGTGGCTACAGAACTGGTTTGACAGATTCACACTTCAGCAACGTCCCACCTGGATCTTCACAGCGATGACGACGGAACTGAGCTCTCTGTCCAATTCCTTCAAAACCATCAGCTTCTCCAGGGTCAGACTGCACAACCTGAAGGCGACACATCAGACAGAAGCCAAATCCTTCAGCCACAGACTCTCACACCGGCCTACAGACAGACAGAACTACAGCAACCTGCCCCTCCAGTCGGAACAACAGGCGGTTTTGTGGGTTTTTACATCATTTTCCTTCAGATTTTCACTGGATATGTGAAATTCCATAAGTCATTAGGGTTCAGCCTCTGGGGACCATGAACGTCTGAACCAAATTTCAGTCCAGTCCAGAAGTGGAAAGTCTGAACCGACGCCTGGATTCCTGGAGCCTGGCAGCTAACAGGATTTAGAGAAATTAACAGGAACGGGAGGAGGAGACAGAGCTGTGACTGGGAGACTGTTGACCTGGTCCTCCTGGGATCTCATTAGGCCAGGATCATGCAGGGACACCTGTCAACACTGACCAGGACGAGCACCTGCTGCTAATACTGCTAATACTGCTAATACTGCTAACAGTACTGCTAATACTGCTAACAGTACTGCTGGTGCCTGCCCCTCAGTTTAAGGATTTCATGAAGGGGCCCTGCTGAGTGGTCAGACCTCATGGTTCTCACCTCTAAACCCTGGAGGAGGAAGGATTCAGATCCACTACTTCAAGTTGAAACAGTAAAAATAATCCATCCTGTAACACAGTGAAGTATTCAAGTACCTGTCAGATTATTATTGGATTATTATTGGACCTGTCCAGGGTACCCTGACCTGGGTCCGGCTCCAGCAGATCCCTGTGACCCTACATAGGAATAAGCGGGTATAAATGATGGGTGGATTATTAATAGTAGTATAGCAATAGCTGTACTCCTGTGTACGTAGCACAGTAGTACACATTACTCCTTTCCCCTGCTGGTCCAGTCCAGAGTTCAACAGAACCGAAACCAATCCGACCTCCACACACAATAAATCACCGGATCATCATGGCGGCAGCGCCTCCGCCTCCGCTCTCCGGCCCGGCGCTCATCCTCTTACCTGGGCACGCAGCTCGGAGAGGACCGGTCGATCTCCCAGGTCGCAAACAGGTTCATCGGGACCGGGACGCGCCCATCTGGCTCTCCGGCAGCACTGGCCCCTGACATCCCCGGCGGGGCCGGTGCTGCCGGACTCGCTGTGGAAGCTGCAGCCCCCCGGACTCCTGCTCTGTCCGCAGCCGCTGCCATCGTCGCCTCTCCGGGCGGCGGGACGCTGTGATGCCGGTGTCGGCGGAGAGGGGCGGGGCGGGGATGTGATGGGTGGACCGGTGGTGAGACCCAGAGACCCAGAGCCGGCCCGGTACAGACGGGAACACCGTAGATCATGACGTTGACACGTGCAGAAATACGTCCGGTAATTTATTCTGAGAGAGAAAAACAGAAATACTCAGGTACTGAGCAGTTCAGAGGTACTTGTACTTCACTGTACTTTATTTTGCTTATTTTTTCACTGCGTAAGTATTTTTTATAAGTATTTAACGGACATGTGGTTATACAACCATCCTAACAGTACTGAAGGTAAAGTAGTCAAGTACTGTACTGGGGTATTAGTACTTTACCCGAGTATTTCCATGTTGTGCTACTTCATCATATGAAATAGATGAAATACACTTTCATGACAGACACATTCTCGTATATTAATCCAGTTCAGCTGCTGAGGGTCCGACTCTTAATGTAAATAATTATTATTATTAAGATAATTCTTGACTGGTCACGTGTTTCCTGTTTGTTTGCTCTTCTGAGCAGATTAAAGTTCAAGAGAGCTGGGATAGGCTCCAGCAGGTCCCTGTGACCCTGGTTAGGAATCAGCAGGTGGGGCAGGACTGTGGTGGACTTGACACTCCAAAGGATCTCACATCAATTCTTACCCTCCCACAGGCCTTTGTGCAGCCTGCTGTGTCTTCATACCTTCAGTGATCCGACCACTTACACCTGGTCTGACGAGTTTACACAATCAGGGTCTATAGCGCTTCCTGTGCACGGTGCAGGATCAGTGAGCTGCCGGACTGACAGACGTTCACAGGAACAAGTTCAGTAAGTGAAATTCAGTTCAACTTCTTTTCCTTAGCAGCAAAAATCTTCATTATATCATTTTCAACATATACAAATTTTTGGTTGAATTATCCCGGAGATGACTTGAGATTTGAAGACTGGGTTCAGGTTTTGGGGCACAACTGTCTGACGGCAGCAACACTGGGAGGTTGGGTGGAGGTGTTTATACAGGAGTGGCCTATGAGAGTCTTATGAGGAAAGGGGACTCTACCGAAGTCGTCCTGGGCTCTGACGGAGGTTATTCTGTGAGTCACAGGGGTCACACCAAAAACACGTTTGCTCCACGGCACCTCAGTCTCCGACAGAGTAGCGGTGCACGTGAACCGTCTCGGTGGAACTGTGACCTTCTACAGGGTCAGTGGCGACTCACTGATCGAGCTGCACAAATACAGAACCGTATTCACTGAACGTCTCCATCCTGGCTTTGGGTTCTGCCTTCCTCACGGTTCTTGGAGTGAGGGTTCTGGGCAGAAACACTTCACCTACAACAGTTATTATGGCAGTTATTATGTGCTCACTCACAAAATGTTGGGCTTTGACAGAGGTTTGAACAATGACATCTTCACAGTATAAATTCTTTATGGTAACACAACTATTTTGCCCTTTTTTGTCATTAAAGGTTTAGATTTCTGTTGTTTAGGTCACAGAAGGATTTTGCTATGAGTCCAGGCTCCACACACACATAAGTTTACTTACTGAACCGGACACGATCGAGTTGGAGCTAAATGTCTTTATTTTACTGATCAGTTAATAATAATCTGCTCAACCTGATCCTGCCTGTTTATGCTGATCTATCAACATCATATGTTGTTTGCCTGTTGTTTTGTACGTACACACCATCTGTATAAAAACATCATGTTAACATCGACACTTTAGAAGCTTCTGCTCACAAATGAAAACAAAGACAATCACGACACATCAAGACTCAAAATCCCAACATTATTCTGATATTTGTGCAAAGCTGATTTTTACAGACACATTTAAAATGGTTCAAATCTAATGAAATGATTGATGCACTAGACTTTTGTATATGTAACTATTCTGTTCTATTTCTCATCTGTCTGCAACTTTTCACATCTTCTCTCAATTTGTTTTATAGTAATAGAATTTTAGATGTGACGATATGACCATCAGATCTAAAGTCGGCTCATTGTTACCATCTGGAAATTTGTTCTGTGTGAAATGGTTTTGAAAAGAACGAAAAAACTGAATATACCGAATTTATAAATTCAAATTACACACAATGCAGATAAATGTATGTATAAAACCTTAAAGGAACAGTCCACTGCTCCACAGACCATCATTGATCCAGCTCAGCCCTTTATGTGTCCAACAGTAAGCAGTTGGTCTGACAGGAGGAGACTCCTATGGTGAACACAGAGACACTGAGGAACCAGAGGATCTAAACCCAAACCCAGGATACAGAGGCTCAGTGAACGTGGTGCTGAAGGTGTGGAGGTGGGTCAGTGTGTCAGAGGAGACTCTGTAGAAGGACAGAGTCCCAGCAGCCCAGTCCAGGTACACTGCTGCCCTGTTAGACGAGGGGAAGTGATAAAGCGCTTTCCTCCAGTTGTTGTGACAGACAGAGTAACCCCCATCAGAGCAAATCAGACTCCAGGAGTGATCATTAAATCCAAACAGGCAGTCAAGACACTTTCCTCTCCTGCTGATGCCTCTGTAGGCCACTGATAGATGGACCCTCCCACCCCACTTCACCTCCCAGTAGCAGCGACCAGTCAGACCATCTCGACCCAGCATCTGAGGGTAGTAGTCAAACCTGTCGGGATGATCAGGATACGGCTGCTGCTCTTTCACCTGTGTCACCTTCCTGTTGTTGTCTGACAGTCTGAGGTTTGTGTTCACTGTGTTTGTGTCCACTTCAGGTTCACAGGCCCCTGATGGACAAACAAGACACAGCAGCGTTTTATCATCCAACACCTGAAACCTTCATTTGCTGCTTTATTAACAGAGACCATCAGTTGGGGCGTAAATAATGTCTAATATGAGACTGAGCACTTGGGGACAGTGGGGTGACTGGACTTCCTTGACCTTCCAGGTGCTGCACACTGACTTGCAGTGTGGTGATTGGAACAGGCAGAGTAACATTAAAGAGTAACTGAACCCCAGGACCAGTTTTTCAGCTGAAAACCAATGGTTATGGGTATTTATTAGTGTTAATTGATCCAGGTCTTGGCCTGTTAGTGATTCTATATATTGAGTTAGAAATGTGCAGAGGAACTGCCCTCTGCTGGTTGAAACTGACCTACTGCCACTGAGTTTTGCTACTGGCTGAGCAGGTAATGTGTCCAGTGGCAGCTTTTGCTTTGCTGAGAGGGTGAAAACTAGCAGCAGGGTTTCAGACTAAAATTCAAGCAGTGACACATTTTCCTCTGTTTGACAGTCAGACTTACACTTCCTCACACCAGGCTTCATCCTCTTCTCTCCACACTGTTCCACCCTGGAGGAAGAAACACAGTCTGGACCATCACAAACTTCACCAGTGATCTTCATAAACCTTCACTCAGATCCAACATGAATTTAAAACAGCTTCACTTATAAAACAGTTTCAAAGACAGACTTACGTCCTTTTCTTGTCTTTACTGTTTTGTTTGAATAAACTGTATTGGAACTGGCACTGAACTAAGCTGACCGGGAGTTCCATGTTTACATACAGTCTCAGTCTGGTTGATTGATCCGTACATTGGGAATATAAAAGATGCAGGTTGGGCCATGGATGCAAACTTAGTGTCTGCTGATATGGATGCACGTGATTTGCAACTACTGCAGGGTAGCTGTAAAAATATCAAACACCTACTGGTCCGGACTGAGAACCAGCAGCATCAGCTCGTCAGTGTGTGAGTTCTGGTAGTCAGCTCATACCTGAGAGTGTCCAGTCTCCAGTGTGGATCCTCTGGTCCAGCAAACAGAAGCTTCACTCCTGAGTCCCCTGGATGGTTGTAGCTCAGGTCCAGCTCTCTCAGATGGGAAGGGTTGGACCTCAGGGCTGAGGCCAGAGAGGCACAGCCTTCCTCTGTGACCTGACAGCCTGACAGGCTGCACAAACACACACACACACACACACTATCATTTGCTTCTGTTCATCAGTGAACGCTCTGCATGTTCTCCAACATTTACAATGTCCTCAGGAAGATAGAAGCTGAATCCTGACCTGAGACTTTCCAGTCTACACCCTGGACTCCCAAGTCCATCAGAGAGCAGCTTCACCCCTGAGTCTAGGAGGTCGTTGTTACTCAGGTCCAGCTCTCTCAGGCTGGAGGACTGGGAGCTGAGAACTGAGGCCAGAGCTTCACAGCTTCTCTCTGACAGGTTACAGCCGCTCAGCCTGGAGGAGAGTTCATGGAATAGATGTTTAGTCACAGTATCGACTGACTGAGTTTCATGAGCTGAAAACAACCACACACATGTACAGTTAGTGTCTGCAGGTATCTGTGCACCTACACAGCTTTGTGGGAGGCTTTGACCACTGGCAGCAGCCTCAGAAGAGCCTCCTCTGAAGAGGCTGAGTATTTGTTCAGGTCAAACACGTCCAGGTCTTTTCCCGATGACAGTAGGATGAAGGCCAGAGCTGACCACTGAGCAGGAGACAGATCCGTTGTGGAGAGACTTCCTGATGTCAGGAAGTGCTGGATCTCCTCCACTAGAGAACGATCCTTCAGTTCATTCAGACAGTGGAACAGGTTGATGCTTCTCTCTGAAGACAGATTCTCGCTGATCTTTTTCTTGATGTATTGGACTGTTTTCTCATTGGTCTGTGAGCTACTGTCTGTCTTCTTTAGCAGGTCCTGTAGTTTGTCCTGATTGGTCTGCAGAGAAAGACCCAGGAGGAAGCGAAGGAACAGGTCCAAGTGTCCGTTTGGACTCTGCAAAGCCTTGTCAATGGCCATTCTGTGGGTCTTTGCTGTGGAGGTTTTGATGAAAAGCTGTTGTAGGTTCTGCAGTGACAGTCGTGGCTGAGGCAGCACATTTTTGTTGCTGTTGATCAGTGACATTCTCACATAAAAAGCAGCCAGAAACTCCTGAACGCTCAGATGCACAAAGCTGAATATCTTGTCTTTGTTTTTCTTTCCACGCTCTTCTTTAAAGATCTCGGTGAACACTCCTGAGAACACTGAGGCTTCACTGAAATCAACTCCGCTTTCTTTCAGATCTTTCTCGTAGAAGATCAGGTTTCCCTTTTCCAGCTGCCGAAAAGCCAGTTTTGCCAACGACTTAATGTACTGAACGCACTTTTCTGGACCGTACTTCTCTTTGGTCCGACCGATCTGAAACACCAGGAACTCGGTGTACATCTCAGTCAGAGTGTTGGGCAGCTCTCCTCGCTCTCTGGTTCCCAACAGATCCTGCAGAACTGTAGCAGTGATCCAGCAGAAGACCGGGATGTGGCACATGATGTGGAGGCTTCGTGAGCTCCTGATGTGGGAGAGGGCCCTGCTGGCCTGCTCCTCACCTCTGAACCTCTTCCTGAAGTACTCGTCCTTCTGCGGGTCGCTGAACCCTCTGACCTCGGTCATGCTGTCCACAAACTCCCGAGGGATCTGATTGGCTGCTGCGGGTCGTGTGGTTATCCAGATGCGAGCAGAGCGCAGCAGTTTCCTATTGATGAGCTTCCTCAGCAGAAGATCGACTGTAGTTGACGTCGTTGCATCAATAGAGCCAATGTCATCGCCGTGAAGGTCCAGGTGCAGGCGGCTCTCGTCCAGTCCGTCAAAGACAAACAGAAGCTTGAATCTGCTCTTGTCATAGTTGGTGTTTCCTGATGACTGTAGCGCTGTAAAGATGTAGTTCAGAGCCTCCTCCTTGATGTCCACAGTTTCTGGGATACATTCATGAATCAGCTCGGCCAAACTAAACCTCTGTCCCCTCACTGGGTTCAGCTGACGGAAGCTGAAGGGGAAAATGAGATGCACATCCTGATTGGTTCGTTCTTCAGCCCAGTCCAACACAAACTTCTGCACAAGGAGTGTTTTTCCAATTCCAGCGATCCCATTGGTCAGCACTGTTTTTATGGGCCTGTATTCTCCAGAATGGTGTTTGAACATGTCGCTGGGTTTCAGCGGTTTCTCTGTGTCCGTCTGCGTCGCTGCCATTTCGATGTGTCGGACCTCATGCTGAGCGTTGATGTGGACGTCGTTCCCGGCTGTGATGTACAGCTCTGTGTAGATATCAGCCAGACGCTGTTTATCTTCTGCCCAGCCTTCTTGTGCACACATAAACTTGTCCTGGAAGTTTGATCGAAGCACGTGCTGGTAATATGTGATGGGCTGTGGCTCTGGGACCGGAACCAGCACATCTGTGTCAAACAGGAAGTGAGAAAGACAAAGGCTGAGGTGTCCGTCTACACGTCTCTTTGCTCGCTAGAGGCAGTGAACACAAGGGTTCTGTTTGTTATTGTCCTGGACAAAATCATCTGCAACACAACGACACCGGCCAAATCCAAACAGCATCGTTACTTTATCGACTTCAAGGGACAGAAAACAAACTAACCTGTAGATTTTAAACATCAAGGACACATTTGGTCTTTCAGGGCTCCCATACATACCAGAGAGCAGCTTTACCTTCAGTGTGAGGAAGAAGAGCCTGAGTGAGACAGATGGAAGGTCCTCTGTTCTCTGAAGTCTCCCCACCATCACTGACAACCACTGACAGACAGAGAGTATGTGTCATCTTCTCCACTGATTACTGTCATTATTGATTATTGATCATTAGGTCTGACTCTGTCTTTAGACATTAGTGATGAAGATGTGGTTTGACCCAGTCCTGGTATTTATTAGCTCTGGTTTTCTGACACAAACTGCTCCAGATGATGACGCATATTCATTCACACTGAAATCCCTATTTCATGTTTTAGTATAAACCTGCTTTGGGAACATTTAATTCCCACTTTCCCTCAGAAAGGAAAGAGCTCAGCTGGATTTCCTTAAACCCAGTGCAGGTGTTCGAACACTACTCAGGTGTTGGACAGCATTTCTAATTTAGCTGAGAGCTGATTGGATAAAATGAGCACCAGTCAAAGTGGTACGCCGTGCTCTGGATCAAAGCTGATGCTGTATCACGTTTCCACTTCCTGTGACTGACCTTTTGGTCCTGAGCTGCTGGCTGTCAAACTCTGCACCAGGTCGTTCCTGTTGATCTTCTCTAAAACCTTCCTGGTCACCTCCAGGGCTCCAGGAAGTCTGTATGTCTGCACCATCAGAGTCACCGTGTCCCACCGCGTTGTGGTCTGCACTCGGCCCTTCTTCATGCCGGGGAAGCCTCGGAGGCTGTCGGGCTGCTGCAGGAACCACTTGAATTTGGTGAATTCCTCATCTCCCAAATCTTCCAGAGTATTCAGGAGCTCCTCTGGTGTCATCACGGATCCCTGATGGAGTCACAGGAAACTGGCAGCAGTCATGGAACTGTAGGGGACAAAGAGAGACGCTCAGTCCGGGCTCCTGTTCTGCTCCAACTGTACCACTGGTTTATATGTAATCAGATTAACATCTGTCATCCATTTATTTCACCTCAACATCTGCAGATCATCAACTTCCTTTTTTCTCACGCAGCAGAGAAACAGCCTGACCTCTGACCTCTGCAGGGACCCACAGGTTTACAAGGAGTCACTATATCACATGGATGATATATATGGCTGAGGGGTGTGTTGTAACTGCAGGAGGGGCCCACTTGCTCAGTATCTAGCTGCTTAAATTGCTGCTTAAATTGAACTTCCTCATTTCGGCCCTGAGGGACTTTAACTCTCCTGGAAAAGACCTGGGGCCAGAATCATAAAAATTTGGATTCAGTCACATTGGTTTGACCTGATGGACTCGGACTGTCCAGGAGGAGTTTCCTGCTGCAGGACTCCAGTGTCCCCCCACGCCACAGCAGCCGGTCGATCTGAAACAGTCAACAGTCAATGCAGGGACTGAACAGCAGGTGGAAACGTATGAAGGACTCACAGAAACAGGTCTCCTCCGGCACCAGGGTCCTCTGCTGGTTCTGAGAGGTCCAAACCTGTGGTGTCTTCATGAGGCGACAAGCAGAACGCAGGCCTGGGGAAAATGAGGCATGAACAGGAACTGAATGTGCACATTTCCCTCATAGAGCTGAATGTGATTGGTTGAACATTCACCAGTGTGTTGTGTAATGACGGTCTGCTCTGTTCAATCTGCCCCAACAACAAGAGTCTGTCTCAGTCCGGATCCTGCAACGTTCACACAGACCCGTGTTCACACCTGCATCTTTACGTCTTCACGTTCAGGGTGACACACTGACTCTGTGCATTCAAGAGTTTTTACTCCACATTAGTCACATTCTGTCATTTATCATGAGAACAATGGAGGGATTTTTCTCAGGAGGGTTTAACGTCTGCTCCCTCAGAATTTGTATTAATTTTAATTAATTTTTATTTTATTAATTATTTTTAAATTTATTTTATTATTTTAGTTTATTATTTATTATTGTATTTATATATATATATATAAATTATAATGAATTAATTATAATTAATGCACATATAAATTATAATTAATTAATTTGATACTTTAATTCTGAAAATATTCTGAAATATTCTGAAATATTATTTTCTAATAAACACACCATTAAAACATTATTATCAGTTTCTTCTTCATTTTTGACATAAAATGGACGAACCGCGCCCCACGTGACCTGATGACGCCGTCACGTGGGGTGCGGTCAGCTGACGGCCGTGTTCCGGGTTGTGGTCGGTGTTTACTTTCTGCGTTTTCTGCCTGAACTCGAGGTAAAATCTTGATTTGACTCTGATCCTGTGAACGTGTTCCGGTTCGACACAGACTAAAGTCTCCGAACTGAGAATTAAACGTCAGACTCGACGTTTGTTTGTTTGTTTGTTCATTTAATATCGTGAGTTTCAGAAAGAAATGACTCCGACACATTCGCGTTTCAAAGGTCCTTAAGTCTCCATTAAACTATTAACTATTTTTATCAGAACCAGGTTCTGAGACTGTGTGGCAGGGGCGGATTTGGTGATTTGGGGGCCACACTCAGTTTTGGGGCCCCTGCCCTGCTAATGAGACTGTTATGAATCTGTGCTGTCTCTGTTGTTTGTATTTCATGCTGTGTTGCTCTGGTTGTGATTATTATAGTAAATTAGTCACCATGTCCGTAAAGGTCCAGAATAAAAATATAGAAATATTGTGATGGGCCTATATAAAACCGGGCCACACTGTAAACCTGAGCAGACTGTGTGGGGCCTGACGATGCTGGTGCTGGTTTCGGTGCAGTCCTAGTTTCTGTGTGCTGAGCCTTCGCCAACATCTCTGCTGGTTGTTTGCAGTCGGCCTGGCGGACCAGCCATGAACGCATCAGACACCGACGACGACTTTTACAATGAGAGGACGGCGTTGGTCCCGTCTGAGAGTCCAGTGGTTCCGTCCTACAGACCGGATCCTGACCTCACCCCCGCCAACAACACACCCACCAAAAGGACTAAAGTCAGGTTTTTATTTACTGCATCTCATCAGCTCGTACAGTATCTAAACAAACATTTGACCTGTTGATGCTGAACGTCTCCCCCTGTTGGTGCAGCCTGTGGCGAGCAGAAGGCGGAGTCCGGCTCCTGTGGACGGCGGCGGCTCAGGTCAGGAGGTGGATGCAGAAGATGAGGAGCTGACTCTGAAGTACGGAGCCAAGCACGTCATCATGCTGTTCATCCCCGTCACCCTGTGCATGGTGGTCGTGGTCACCACCATCAAGTCGGTCAGCTTCTACACGGAGAAGACGGACCAGCAGCTGTAGGTCCACGCTTCAGCCGTCGCATGTAGAAATTCTCTGCTCACAGTTAACGAGCACGTTTGTCTCCACAGAATCTACACTCCGTTCACAGAGAACACCCCGTCTGTCGGTCGCCGGCTGCTCAACTCCGTGCTCAACACCATCATCATGATCAGCGTCATCGTGGTCATGACCTTGTTTCTGGTCGTCCTCTACAAGTATCGCTGCTACAAGGTCAGTGTGTTTAAAGGTGCAGTGAGGCCTCAGAGCGCAGTAGGAAGTAAGCTGCTCCTGCTGGGTGTCTTTATTTTTATGGTCTCATCAATAAGTCTAGTTGCAAAACTCCATTTTCATTTGTCGGTTTGGTTGACAGCTCTAAACACTACATTTCCCATGAGCCTCGGCTGCTGTTTTGAGTCACATGTCCCCCCTCGCTTGGAAACATTTGAATTTGACCGTCTTGTAACGTAAAGTGCGTGCAGTGTCATGGAGCCGCCCTGGTGTGACCTGGGAGTTTTTGTTTGTTCTGTTGTGCTAAAGCTTCTTGGCTGAAACAAGAACAGAGCAGTGCAATAGTCAAGACAGCTGTGGATCAGATGCTTTACAAAGCTCAGCTGGGGAATCACTTGAGTTAGAAGCTCAAGGCCACAGATTCTTGAAGTAACTGTTCCTGAGATCTTAACCAGGAACCAAAGAGCCAGATGGTCTTACACCTATAATGTTCTTTTACACCATCAGTCTAGAACATTTAGCTGATCCCTCCTGGTTCAGAACCAAGACTGCTGCCTACTAGAAAACAGTACCTGAGAGTATTTAAACTCTAATCAGTAAAAGTCCTCCCTGAAGTATTTTACAGTAGAACCGGAACCACAAGGCACAGCTGTAACCTGGAGCAGAGTCTGGGTGTGTTGATCCAGGTGACAAAACTGGAAGCAAGGACTGCGACGGCTCCTGAGGCTCTGACAGGCTCCAGTTTTACATGAACCTGGTCTCTGGTTGTAGTGTCCATTCAGTGCTGATTCGGTGCAAGCACCGAAACGTATTCGGCTGTGGTCCAGGTCCAGGCTGCAACAACGGAAAATGGACAAATCTGAAATTTCCCTGGAATTTTCAGCATCTACTCACTCAGTGGTCAGTTTATTAGGAACCCCTGCTTAAGACTTGTATCGCTTTAGTCCAACAGTAAATGCAGTAAATGCTCCTGCATTAGGGTGATAATGTTGAATCAGCACCTCAGAAACTGAACGTCATCAGCTTCATTAAGGAGCATTTATTACTGGACTGGTGGATTAGGCCGACTTGGCTAACAGATACTGAGCCCTAAACAGGAATTCACACAATGGAGCCCTGAGGCCTCCACGGGGTCTATACAAAGACAAAATGTGCTGCACTGGGTTACTGTCTTATTGTTTGTGGGATCCAAAGAGCCTCTGAGCCTGCTGAGAAATGTTTCACTGCACTGTTACATGTAAAAACAACTGATGTTTGTGTTGGTCAGTTCATCCACGGCTGGCTCATCCTGTCCTCCCTCATGCTGCTCTTCTGGTTCAGCTTCATGTACCTGGGGTGAGTCCCGCTCTGTCTAACCTTAGCTTATAGAAAAACTGCCTTTAAACTGTGGTCACCTCAGAGATGTGTGACCACATGGCCTTTCCTGTCCCAGAGAAGTATTTAAGACGTACAACGTGGCCGTGGACTACCCGACAGTGGGGGTGATCATTTGGAACTTCGGGGCGGTGGGGATGATCTGTATACACTGGAAGGGCCCTCTCCAGTTGCAACAGGCCTACCTGATCCTCATCAGTGCCCTCATGGCCCTCGTCTTCATCAAGTACCTGCCTGAGTGGTCGGCATGGGTCATCCTGGGAGCCATCTCCGTCTACGGTAAGTCCAGGGTTCAGAGTCTTTACAGCATCTGCCTCATTTTTAAACCTTTTTGTCTCACACATGTTTTATTTTATTCTTTGTTCTGTTTCACACTGACCCTGACGAAGGCCACATCACATGAACTTTACTCCGCAAGTTTTGACCTCGACAGGAATTTGAACCTGTTTTTAGTAGCAGAAGGAACATGACAGTCAGTTTCCTCAGAAAGCTCCATATCTGCTGGTGTTTGAAACTAAATGTTCACTAATTCCAACTGGAGTGAAAATGTACCCAGGTCCTGAGATGTTTGAGGTCAGTCTGTTTCTGCCTTCCCATCATGCCTTGCTCAGGATGTTTGTGCCGTTGCAGACCTGGTGGCTGTCCTGTCTCCTAAAGGTCCTCTCCGGATGTTGGTGGAGACGGCTCAGGAACGTAACGAGCCCATCTTCCCCGCCCTCATCTACTCCTGTGAGTCCGCCACACTTCTGCCAGAATCTGTGATCAGGTTCTTACGTGAACGAGTGGACCGTGGTCACAGCTCGGGTCTGATGTTGGTCGAGTTTGTATTATTTTACTAGAGAAGACTTCGGTCAGGATACAGTGAAAGTGTCTGCAGAGTGTTGGTTCAACCACATTTCCCTTGTCCTAGTGTGTGCGACATGTTGGAGAAGGGTTGGGTCTGTTTATCTTTGGAGCTGTGGCTTTAATAAGTTAATAATCAATTAGTCAATAATCGACAGAATCCTTTGTCCTCGTCGTTTCCTTTGCATCATATTGCTCCTCTGCGTTTCAGCTGCCATGGTGTGGACGGTGGGAATGGCGAGCCCGACAGAAGCTCAACACTCCGGAAACGAAACAGGTGCAACATCACACACAGCTATTTCCCTCAAAGCATCATGGGAAACGAGGGTGGACAAAATATCTTGAACACCTGTACAGTTTGAAAAATGATGTTTCTGTGTTTGTCCACTTCCTGAGCTGTGATCATCCAAACTGTTTGTGTTTAATTTTTCAGGATTTCTGCCACACTCATCTTCCTGCATCTATTTATTCTTATCTATTCAACAAACTAAATCAGTATATAAGCAATAACACTGTCGCTAAGCTGCCATCTTGTTTTTCAGATGAAGAGGCGGAGCGGAGCAGCAGAGGGGCGGAGCCTGACAGCAGACGCTCGGCTCCAGAAGAGGAGCTGGAGGAGGACAGTGAGTTCAGAAACATGTTTAATCTGTGAGGACAGAAAGTGACGATCACGTGTCTGCATCTGAGTAAAATAAACGTTCAGGAACTGGAAGTGTCAGTTTGTGAGAAACTCACCTGAACAGTAACCGTGTGTTTGCAGGGGGGGTGAAGCTTGGCCTCGGGGATTTCATCTTCTACAGCGTTCTGGTTGGAAAAGCTGCAGCAATCGGGGGCGACTGGAACACGACGCTCGCCTGCTTCGTCGCCATTCTTATTGTGAGTCACAGTTTCATGCACCAGTTTTCAAAGTTCACTCATGATCGAGACTCTGAAGCAGTGAGATTCATAAAGCTTTGTAAAAATCATCAGCAGCAACCCAAAAAACGAAATCGACAACCTCAAAAATCTGAAAAGACTTCCGAAGGAATTTACATTTAATTCTAACTTTATAAACTTTATAAACAAATACACCACAAATTTAGGGCAACTGATTAAAATGTGCACAGCAAATTTACAGAAACTTTCTAAATTGTAACCAAATGGCCTCAAATTTCATCCACAACCTAGAAAAATACACAAACCCTGAAACCTGAACTTCTCACAATATTAAAATTACTCCAAATTTGACCACACTTCATATTTAACTCCTTCCTGACCTGGTTGTCACCTGTGATGTACCTGTCTTAGGGTCTGTGCCTGACTCTGCTGCTCCTGGCCATCTTTAAGAAAGCTCTGCCGGCGCTGCCCATCTCCATCACCTTCGGCCTCGTCTTCTACTTCTCCACAGACTTGCTGGTTCAGCCCTTCATGGATAACCTGGCTGCACATCAGTTCTACATCTGACCGAAACTCTCGCCGACCTCACCTTCCTCTTTGTTATTCTCTTCCTCGTTCCGTCCCTCCTCGTTAGCGTGGAGGCTGCCGCCGTGTTAATGTTTTGCGCAGAGACTAGTTCCTGTGCTGTCTGTCTGAGGAGCATGTTGCGTGAACCAGCCCACGGGAGGAAGTGGCTGGAGTGTTGCTTGGCTGTTTCTGGACAACAGTTAGGAACAAACGTACATTTAAAGGAGAAATCTGCCTTAAATCCTGTAGCTCATCATGTCTGTCACACTGGCCAAAACCAGAAACCACGACGGCTCCTGAACCAAACATTCCTGATTTTAATCCTTTAAATTCTTGTTGGAAACTACTTTAACAGATTTAATGTTGTTTGCTGCTCTTACAAAATAATTTGGACTTTTCCTCAGTGGATCAACATGTTGTCACTTTAAACAGGCAGAGTTTCAGGGTTTCATGCATCAAATCAAAAGGTCTGTTGTATTTTAGTGATTTACAGTATTTTAAGGTGGATTTTTCCATGAACACATTTCAGGATTCACAGATCTCTGTTCAACACATTCGACACTTTTTGTTTTTTAAAAAAGGCAAATGTACACAAAGTGGAAGAAGGTTCAGTCAAACTTAAAGCAAGTTTAAAGTAAGAAATTCTCCATCCCTGCATACATCTGAAATAAAACAAAGAAAATGTTCCTGAAGCCTTTTTAGAAAGTTCGTCTCCTTCATAGACAGAAAAATCATCTATTTTGATCATTGATTGATTTAGTTATTTTTGCTGGTTCTCCAATATAGTTTGTCCTGTATGATGACGTGTAAATTAAATATACAGGTAAACACTCGTGTAGTGGGAACTTTTAACACTTCATCATTTTAGAGAATCAGATTAGTTGAAGCTGATTTGATCTAATTCGGGTTTTATTTTAATCAGTTTGATCCAAAAATAAATATTTCCAGTACAGACGTAGTTTGATTTGGCAGCTTTTTGAGACTTCACTCCTCATTTACTGGAGTCTGCACCTTTGTCATTGAACGAACTATCAGGTCAGAGGTCACTATGTTTGCTCCTAGTTTCCCTCCATCCCCTGAGCCGACTCAGACGACACCAGATCTTCTGTATTAGCTTTATTCCCAACACTGGCCTGCTGCCTGGCAAATGGGGGGGGGGGTTCTTCTTAGCTTTTGTAGAGAGTGATTCAGGTGTAGTATTTGATTTTGTAACTGAAACTTGTTTTGGGGATGAGATTTTATTTCACTGTACTGTGCAATGAAGTCAGACCTCTGTAATATGTTCAAATAAACTTATTCTATTGAATTATTTCAATATTTGTTCACTTGTTTTTACAGGTTTGGTGACAATTGCTGTCAGTGCTAGAATGAGCCAGCAGAGGGCGCTGTTTTCCCTCAAAGTACACACTGCTTTAAAAAATAAAACTACAGAGGCAGCTCATTCACATCAACATGTTTATTCTGGATTTTAAAAAAAAGTCCAATGGTTCATTAAACACAGGAGCTGAGACAAGTTCGTACTGGATGAAATGATTTCAGACACGACTTTAATTTCTCTCCTCAAACTGAGATTTGTTCTTGAGCAGGAACGCAGCCAGATACTCGATGGGGTTCGGGGGCCTGGAAAACAAAAATAAAAACATTTGAGAAACAGAAACCAGGGAAAGCTACAGTCAAGCAGTCAGCGCATGTTGATCCAGAATGACGTCTTCATCAATCAGAACTCATTTATGTAGGACCTTCCTGTTAAAGGCACAGTAGGTTAGGGTTAGGGTCTCCGACCATGTCGCTGTCAGTGACACAAGCAGAGCCTACGGACGTGGACTCTATGATTATGTCGGTGACATGAGCGGAGTCTTGGAGAATGGCGAGGACATAGGCAAAGTTCCTGACCTCTCTTTGGCGAGCATCGACAGGCCCTGCAGCAGGATGGGGACCACTGTTTGGTCCAGGTACGCTCTGGTCGGCAGTGCCTGCAGATCCACCTTCTGCTTCGAGAGTTTGTCGGCGCTTGTCTTTTCGTTCTCCACCGTCCTCTGAGGATCAGAAGCACAGCAAAGCATTCTGGGAGGCTGCATCTTGCTTCTCATTACTCTATCTGAATGTGTCTGTGTGCGTTACCTGGATGTTCTCCGTCAGGCCGTACTCTGCGTGAGGGTTTTCAGACACCTGCAGGAGGATTCATGTTCAGTGATTTCATACGAACAGTCTCATCCAAAACAATCAGTCAAAACTCTCATTTGAGACACGTTTCTCGTTTCATGCTCTGCTGCTACAGATGCACCTGAGGTGTCCCTGTGTAGTTCTGCTGTGTGGAGGTGTGTGTTACTCACAGGTGTGTGTCCCTCCATGGACTGATCGGCTTCTGTGTGATCTGAAAAACAAACGAGCATCCACGTCACGTTTTGGTTCTTTGGAGTCTGCACAGCAGACGGGCACCAGGAACGAGGTCTCTCTGGAAACTGTTGAGACTGATGAAGACCACGTAGTGTGGTCGAAAGGACCGAAGGAACTTTGATTTTACAAAACGGAAGTAAAAATACCAGATGCGTTTAACTTGGATGAAGCAGAAGCTGTTTTTTCAATGTGGTGATCAAACAACCAGCAATTCATTCATTGATTATTGATCAGTAAAGACGCAGTCCGTCCGGAAGTGGCTGGTTTGGGGTTTTTTTACTGAGGACTAACCAACTATAACAATAAACAAAACGCTGCTGTGTTTAACACAAATCGATGATTTGTGAGTTCGGTTGGACTGAACGTCCCCAGATAAAATCTACTGTTGTTTAAAAAGAAAATGTTTTCAACGCGTTGATTTATTCCGGTTTGTTCACAAACATTTATTGATCCAATAAAAACGTTTTTCATTTATTGACGTTTTTCCTCCGCAATGCGCCGCAAACGGCGGTAAATTAGCTTAGCATCACATTAGCCCCCCGCCGGTAAATCAGCGTCACTGACGGGTGAAAACGACCTGTGCGGTTTAAACCGGATCCTAAAACCATCGAACCGAAGCGGAAACACGCGACAAAACCAGAAATCCAGTAAAAACTGAAAAACGGCATCAATGGTCAACAATGAACTTACCGTCCGCCATGTTTGTTGTGGATGTTACGCAGGATTTCTGACGTACGTCGATTCTGTTTTAACGCTACGTAAGCGCGTATCACACAGACGCACGTGTTTCCGGTTAGTGTAGATATGCTTCAAAATAAAAGCAAGAACAAAAAAACCACAAAGAAAACAACACGAGTCAAAAGCGTCATACTTTAATTAATCGGTTATAATAATAATTAATATCATACACAACAGTCTAAAAACGACAGGGAGCATTGTTCTCCATGTACTACTTTTACTTTCATTGTTTTAAATACAACACGAGTACTATTTGTACTTCAGGACAGTGCAGGATTTTTACTGATTAAACAACAGATTAAACATCTTGATACCAGATACAAAAGACTAATGCTCAAAAACTATTTTATGTATTGGAGAGACAGAAAAGAGCTGAAAAAAAAAACAATTAAAAAAACATAAAAATTAGACATTACACAGGAAACAATACAAATGTCAATCAGTTCTTATTGGTGGAGCAGTGGTGTCACACTGTCTCCTCACAGCAGTTGTGTTAAACATGTCAAACTGTCCACACTAAGTATCTGCTCTAGTGACATATTTCCTAATAGTTTCAGCTGTAAATAACTTTCACACTCTTCTTTTTACAACCTGCTGATGTTTAAAGTTAATGTTAGCGACAGTTTAAACCAGTAACTACATATCATGAACATTCACCTGCTCATGATGACAGGATCTTCATGAGACCAGAACAAATAAGTTAGGGTTCAGGGTTGCTGTTAAAAGACCTGGACATACAGATGTGGAGGTTGGTGCAGACACAGTTGAGGAAATGAAAACTTAAGTCTGACTCTTCAGCATGAAATTCATGCAGGCACTTCAAAGTCACAGTAAGAATGGAATAAGAGCTTTCCTGGAGCGGGGGTAGTCCTTAAACCTCTGCTGGTAGTCTCTGCAGGGCACAGAGGAGGTCCACGTTAACAATGGCTCAGTTAGTCCAGCAACAGAAAGTTAATCAGCGTCTTTTGTCAAATCTGATAAACTGTTTGGTCATTTAAAAGCAAACGTGGTTTGATTACAGCTTCTCAAGGAATCTCGTTAATCTTGTTTATGGCTTTATGAACAAAAACCGGGCTAACAAGAAAAACCCCATACCACCAAGTACTACACAAACAAAACTGGAAACTGATCCCTACTTGGGAAAACCCGTATCCACAGAAAGAGTCCAAACAAAACAGGGGTGTAAGGCGGTTTTGTAAACCAAAAAAATCAAATTACTCAACAAAATAACAAGAAATGAATCCACAATGACAGTAACAGTCATCAGCAGGTCATGGTTACAGAATAATAATAATGATAAAAGAAATACCACAGAGGACAAAACTGAAGAGAAAAGCTTTAAAGAGTAAACACCCAGAACCTCAGTCTGAACAAAAGAAAAAAGATAGAGCTGCCTGCTGTAAAAACCAGATCTTGCAGTACCTGTGGTGCTGGTAGGCTCTGGGCCCGATGGAGCACATAGTGAAGAAGGCAAAGGCAAAGCTTGGCAAAGACCAGACTGCCAGAGCGTAACCCCACCACTCCACGATCTCACCGAAAAAGTTGGCGCCGGACACGAACTCAAACATCCCCCCTGGAAGACAGAGTCAAACACCAGCAGCTCAGGAGCAGAACAACAGAAACCTGCTGATGTGTTCATGAATCAATACTGTGACTCTTTGCAGCTGATCTGGTGTGAATACGGTTTAGGTGTGACTCAGGATCTGCGTACCGCGGGGGATCCTGTAGACGATCTCTCCAGGTTTTCTCAGGTTGCGCAGGATGTGGTCGCTGTGGATGTTGATGCTCATTCCAACAACAAACAGAAGAAAACCTGCAGAACAAGAGTTTATCAGGGCCCCAGTCCAGTCCAGGTGACTTTTATGATCCTATAATGTTCATTAGTAGGAGCTTTAATGGACTGAGAACTGAATTTCTGAATCTGAGACAGTCTGAGCTCCGCCCACTGTCAACACCTGCTGCACAGGTGTTTTCTGTCTGGTTTCACCTGCAGGTCGAATCTTCTCTGAACAAGTGGCAGAATTAAACTACAACACCCATGGTCCATTTCACTCTTTAGCTCCAGCTCACTGATGGTGGCTGATTCAGTGTTTAGCAGTTTGGGTCAATTCATTTTCACGTCATGGGTATTGTAGTGTTGTTGATGAAACAACAGAAATGATTCAAACTGATAGACCTGTGGTCTGGGGCTCAATGCATGAATCTCCATCATTAGAAGAAAACCTGTGTCTCTAGGTGATCGAGCACCTGCAGCAAGGCGGGCGTCCGTCAGCCAGGTGTCTTCAAACCGGCTGCAGTGCAGCAGGTGGTGGCCCTGCAGGAAGCCATTGAGCGAGCAGAAAATGGCGGAACAGAGGACGATGATCAGGGGGACGGGTCGTCCTCTGGTCAGGAAGGCGTAGATTAAACTCCTGAGGAAAAGATTCAAGTCACGTTCTGCTGATTTTTCAGCCCCACATCATGTTTATGCTTCTCTGTCCGCTTCAACCAATTTCAAAATAAAACACTAGATTTTAGCACAGAGGAAAGTACAGTGTCCTGCAAGACATCACCTGTTGCTTACAGGCGTTTACAGGCTGTTTACAGTCAGTGCAGTGAGCAGAACCACTGACTGCTGCCAGGAATGAAGCAGAACAAGAACAGGTACAGAACTGATGTCCAGCAGGATGAGAATCTGATAATTATCACTCACTGTTTTGGAAACACTGCTATGGTATGTACAGCGTGTATAGTGTGTACAGCATGTACCATACGTAGTGTGTACAGCGTGTACAGCATGTACCATACGTAGTGTGTATAGTGTGTACAGTGTGTACAGCGTGTACAGCATGTACCATACGTAGTGTGTATAGTGTGTACAGTGTGTACAGCGTGTATAGTGCGTACAGCGTGTACAGTGTGTACAGCATGTACAGCGTGTACAGAGTGTATAGTGTGTACAGCATGTACCATACGTAGTGTGTACAGCGTGTACCATACGTAGTGTGTACAGCGTGTATAGTGTGTACAGCGTGTACAGTGTGTACAGCATGTACAGCGTGTATAGTGTGTACAGCATGTACCATACGTAGTGTGTACAGCATGTACCATACGTAGTGTGTACAGCGTGTATAGTGTGTACAGCATGTACCATACGTAGTGTGTACAGCGTGTACAGCATGTACCATACGTAGTGTGTATAGTGTGTACAGTGTGTACAGCGTGTACAGCATGTACCATACGTAGTGTGTATAGTGTGTACAGTGTGTACAGCGTGTATAGTGCGTACAGCGTGTACAGTGTGTACAGCATGTACAGCGTGTACAGCGTGTATAGTGTGTACAGCATGTACCATACGTAGTGTGTACAGCGTGTACAGCGTGTACAGCGTGTATAGTGTGTACAGCATGTACCATACGTAGTGTGTACAGCGTGTACAGCGTGTGGTCGTGCTGCTCAACAGTTTTGCTCCGATGCTTTTCTCTGACTTTAATACTCTGGTCCTGGTCCTGACCCTAACGAGCACTTGTGATGTCTGGACCTGCCTCTCCAGCTGATCCTGAGACCACGTGCACGGTGCTAAACTCTGACCGAGTTCACCCACAATCCCACGGGAAGTGTCTCAACAGCTCAGCTTTGACTCCACCAGTGTCTGAGCTGCAGGGCTGAACTCCTCCATCTGCTGTGTTTGTTTTTTCCTGAACCCCCCCCCCCCATTCAGGTTTGTGCTGTTTGTTTTCACTACATATATATGCATGTGTGAGAAGCAGCAAAAACTGGAAGTGGAGCAACATGCTTGTTGAAATCAGCTGCTGATGAAGAAACTTCCTGTTTTTTGCTTGTTGTTATTTTCTGTGTGGGTTAATGTGTTCATAATGTAGAAAAGACATTTTTAGCTTTAGAACAGACCAAAGACTAATTTTTATAATATTATTTCTGAAACTATTCCATAAAAAAGATGGAGCCAACGAAACTTGAGACCTCTTGGAACAGAGAAGAACACTGGGTCACAGGAAACAAGACAATTGAATCCAGATGTGCATTGTATTGAAGGTGTGGAGGGAGAAAAGGGGCAGGGGAGGATCTGGCTCCTGCCCAGTCTGGGTTCTCTTCATCGTCCTACACGAAATGTAAGAAACAAAGAGAAGAAGATCCAAATCTTAAACAAATCCTCAAATCTCTGTCTTGGTCATAGTTCCCAAAATAAACTGAAAATACTCTGACTTTTCAAGAAAACACGACTAACGTACAAAAAGTGCATCCATGTTTTAACTACAACAGGATTTGAACAAACTTTCCTCACCTTTTCCACGAAGCCTCCTCTGATCTGGCTCCTCTCTCAGCGTCCAAATGGGATGGACACGACGTCCTCAGTCTGAGCCCAAAGGTCGTCGACACGGGCTGCCCAGGAACATGCACTGAGCCCGGTCTCCTGCACAGCGGATCTCGACGTGTTAGACTTGTGTTCCCATTTCACAACGACTTCAGGACTCTGAAGCTTTGACCCTGTGTGGCTGTGGACGCCATCTGCTGAATGTGAAGCTCTTTGTATTAAAACTCACACTTCAGATTTAGCGTTGCTGTGCACGAGCGCCGGATGTCCCCGTAGGAGACAATGACGCCTCGGCTCTTCGGCAGCTCTTAGAGGTGGACTGGGTCCCTGTGGTTATGATAGTCCTTAATAATTTCTACTGTAATACTTAAAAAATATGTGACAAACCACTAAAAACATGAGTGTTTCCTGTTACTGACACTCTTGCCATTAATATGAGGAACAGCACTGAGGCTTTAGCTTTAATCACATAGCAACGATGCTAACAGCTTTCAGACCAGGACCACGTTCTACTGATTTATAAATGATCTATGGTTCCTAAATGAATAAGTCATCGAAGAAATAGGACAAACCTTTATCTTTAACAGGTGGAAATTCAACAACTTCCTGTTGAACACGGTCCCTGTTTTTCAATGGACCAGGTGCCTTACGGGGACCAGAATAAAATATGTATTTTAAGTGAATATTTTATGGATTGTTTTATGAAAAAATACATTTAGAGCACAGATACTGAATCACTCAACAACAGACAAAAAGATTTTTATGGCAACAACATACAAATTATTTTTAAGGGATTTTATATTTCACAGTAAAGTGCAGTGTTTTTTCAGGGTTTGGGGTGGATTGTTAAATTAATTTAAATTTAATTTATTTTAATTTAGTTATTTTCACTTTAATTCATAACATTTCTAGTGTTCTCAAGTTCTCTCTAGAACGAGAGCGGCACCCATCGGGTAGAATGACCCTTTTCTGTTCTAGAGAGAACTTGAGAACGCTCTAGAAATGTTAAATTTACTGCGAACTGTTCGTGTCCGATGTGACCTCTGACCTGTGAAAGTAGTGCAGCATGAAAGTGCAGAACAGCAGCGTCCTCCCGGTCCGGAGCCCGGTCCTCCCCGGATCGATGTCCCGGTCCCCGGTGAGCAGCTGCATTAGCGGTAGCAGGAAGGCCGGGACCTCCTGCACGAACCAGGCCAGTCTGGCCGGACAGCACCGATCGTGCGCCGACACGTACCGGCCATATTCCGTGTGTCTCCGGGTCTGGTGCCACAGGTAGACTGCACCGCCGACGATCAGAGTCCAGCTCAGGTAGGAAACAGCTGCGTCCCGACACTCCATCTCCCCGACACTGAAACCGGACCAGGGCGGAGGAGGAAAGACTTTAGTCAAATGCACCACCCACAGCTGGTCTAGAAACAGAAAGGACAGAAAAGACACACACGCTCAGTGCATTTACTCAAATACTGAATCCTGAGGTATTTGTACTTTATACCTGAGTATTTCCATGTTGTGCTACTTCATCCTTGGACTTCACTACATGTCAGAGTCAAACCTTGGACTTTTTCCTGCTCTACATTTACCTGATAACTTTAGTTCCTGTTCAGGATCAGATGGATCCAACAAAATACAGACTGATCATCAAACTTTATTGATCCCTGGGGGGAAATTCACAAGATACCCAGCAGTATGGAAAGTACTTCAAATTAGAAGTATATAAGGTAGTTAACGTCAGCTACCCAGGAGTATATAAAGTACTTCAAATTAGAAGTATATAAGGTAGTCAACGTCAGCTACCCAGCGGTATATAAAGTACTTCAAATTAGAAGTATATAAGGTAGTTAACGTCAGCTACCCAGCGGTATATAAAGTACTTCAAATTAGAAGTATATAAGGTAGTTAACGTCAGCTACCCAGCAGTATGGAAAGTACTTCAAATTAGAAGTATATAAGGTAGTTAACGTCAGCTACCCAGCGGTATATAAAGTACTTCAAATTAGAAGTATATCTGGTAGTTAACGTCAGCTACCCAGCGGTATATAAAGTACTTCAAATTAGAAGTATATAAGGTAGTTAACGTCAGCTACCCAGCGGTATATAAAGTACTTCAAATTAGAAGTATATCTGGTAGTTAACGTCAGCTACCCAGCAGTATATAAAGTACTTCAAATTAGAAGTATATAAGGTAGTTAACGTCAGCTACCCAGCGGTATATAAAGTACTTCAAATTAGAAGTATATAAGGTAGTTAACGTCAGCTACCCAGCGGTATATAAAGTACTTCAAATTAGAAGTATATAAGGTAGTTAACGTCAGCTACCCAGCAGTATATAAAGTACTTCAAATTAGAAGTATATAAGGTAGTTAACGTCAGCTACCCAGCAGTATATAAAGTACTTCAAATTAGAAGTATATAAGGTAGTTAACGTCAGCTACCCAGCAGTATATAAAGTACTTCAAATTAGAAGTATATAAGGTAGTTAACGTCAGCTACCCAGCAGTATATAAAGTACTTCAAATTAGAAGTATATAAGGTAGTTAACGTCAGCTACCCAGCAGTATATAAAGTACTTCAAATTAGAAGTATATAAGGTAGTTAACGTCAGCTACCCAGCAGTATATAAAGTACTTCAAATTAGAAGTATATAAGGTAGTTAACGTCAGCTACCCAGCAGTATATAAAGTACTTCAAATTAGAAGTATATAAGGTAGTTAACGTCAGCTACCCAGCAGTATGGAAAGTACTTCAAATTAGAAGTATATAAGGTAGTTAACGTCAGCTACCCAGCGGTATATAAAGTACTTCAAATTAGAAGTATATAAGGTAGTTAACGTCAGCTACCCAACGGTATATAAAGTACTTCAAATTAGAAGTATATAAGGTAGTTAACGTCAGCTACCCGGCAGTATGGAAAGTACTTCAAATTAGAAGTATATAAGGTAGTTAACGTCAGCTACCCAGCGGTATATAAAGTACTTCAAGTTAGAAGTATATAAGGTAGTTAACATCAGCTACCCAGCGGTATATAAAGTACTTCAAGTTAGAAGTATATAAGGTAGTTAACATCAGCTACCCAGCGGTATATAAAGTACTTCAAGTTAGAAGTATATAAGGTAGTTAACGTCAGCTACCCAGCGGTATATAAAGTACTTCAAGTTAGAAGTATATAAGGTAGTTAACGTCAGCTACCCAGCGGTATATAAAGTACTTCAAGTTAGAAGTATATAAGGTAGTTAACATCAGCTACCCAGCGGTATATAAAGTACTTCAAGTTAGAAGTATATAAGGTAGTTAACGTCAGCCACCCAGCAGTATATAAAGTACTTCAAATTAGAAGTATATAAGGTAGTTAACGTCAGCTACCCAGCAGTATGGAAAGTACTTCAAATTAGAAGTATATAAGGTAGTTAACGTCAGCTACCCGGCAGTATGGAAAGTACTTCAAATTAGAAGTATATAAGGTAGTTAACGTCAGCTACCCGGTAGTATATAAAGTACTTCAAATTAGAAGTATATAAGGTAGTTAACGTCAGCTACCCGGTAGTATATAAAGTACTTCAAATTAGAAGTATATAAGGTAGTTAACGTCAGCTACCCAGCAGTATATAAAGTACTTCAAATTAGAAGTATATAAGGTAGTTAACGTCAGCTACCCAGCAGTATATAAAGTACTTCAAATTAGAAGTATATAAGGTAGTTAACGTCAGCTACCCGGTAGTATATAAAGTACTTCAAATTAGAAGTATATAAGGTAGTTAACGTCAGCTACCCAGCAGTATATAAAGTACTTCAAATTAGAAGTATATAAGGTAGTTAACGTCAGCTACCCAGCAGTATATAAAGTACTTCAAATTAGAAGTATATAAGGTAGTTAACGTCAGCTACCAGGTAGTATATAAAGTACTTCAAATTAGAAGTACATAAGGTAGTTAACGTCAGCTACCCAGCGGTATATAAAGTACTTCAAATTAGAAGTATATAAGGTAGTTAACGTAGTATATAAAGTACTTCAAATTAGAAGTATATAAGGTAGTTAACGTCAGCTACCCAGCAGTATATAAAGTACTTCAAATTAGAAGTATATAAGGTAGTTAACGTAGTATATAAAGTACTTCAAATTAGAAGTATATAAGGTAGTTAACGTCAGCTACCCAGCGGTATATAAAGTACTTCAAATTAGAAGTATATAAGGTAATTAACGTCAGATACCCAGCGGTATATAAAGTACTTCAAATTAGAAGTATATAAGGTAGTTAACGTCAGCTACCCAGCGGTATATAAAGTACTTCAAATTAGAAGTATATAAGGTAGTTAACGTCAGCTACCCAGCGGCATAGAAAGTACTTCAAATTAGAAGTATATAATCCAATAATATCAGATCCATTCATGTGAAATGGGCCATTCTGTACATGAGTACTTTTACTTTGGATACTTCAAGTACATTTGGATGCTGGTACTTTTGGACTTTTAATACAGTGACATTTGGAATGCAGGATTTTAACTGTGGTATTTCTGCTAGTATTGCAGTAAAGGAGCTGAGTACTTCCTGCAGTACAAACAGAGACACAACAGGTTTCAACATGTTTGATCTTCCCATAGTCAGAGTCATGTGATTACAATGGCTGTGACTTTGTGATGCAGTGGGCGCAATGCATCCTGGGTGCTGTAGGATTTTTCCCTTTGGGAGGAAAGATGGCGTGAAGCAGAGACATGTTCCTTTGAAACATGAAGTCCTTCATGTTTCGTTGGTTGTTGCTCTGAGAAGAACAGATTTAAACACCCCTGTAGCTGAAAACAAAACCTGCCTTTGTTACTCAGAAGGTCTGAAGACCAGTCTGAAGACCAGTCTGAAGACCAGTCTGTTCCCTGTATTTCCAATATACATGTCAGCCTTAATAAAACTACAAAAATACACATTAAATTTCAGGTTAATGGAAAATAGTTGTAACTGTGAATTACCATAAAATTCCCATTTTTCATGTCATGACTTTTTTGGACCAAAGTGTGAGGTTTCGGTTTAAGGAAGCAGCAAAGTGGAACTTGCTCATGAAGATGCAGCCAGAGGTTTGTGCAGCAGCAGGACGGGTCACATGGAGATTCCTGACGTTCCAGATGTGAACAGCAGCAGGTTTGTTTTCCTCCTGTAGCTGTTTGTTTCCTCAGCGTCTGTTTATTCAGATTCAGACCAAGTTCAGGCCTGAAACCACCAGCAACACAAACCAGGAGCTGAATGAAATGATCAAGTCCCTGTGAACAGTGTGAACAATGTTAAATATGAGTTTAGCTCCTACTAAAGCTGAAGTCCCAGCCGCCTGTAAACATCATAAAATAATGTTTCTCATTTCCTTCAGTTTCTTTCTGTGGGGAAATATAGCTGTTCTCTCTTTTCTTTCTTTGGGAACAACAAGGAGCCAAACTCCTGCAGCAGCTTAGTGAAACAGCCTTTAAACTAGAACATTACGAAGTGAGTAGAAATCAGAACATCAAATACCCTTTAACGAATCTCTGATATGTTTGATATAGAAATTAAATATTTTTAAAACCTCCTGTTTTTTTATTTCATTATTTATTTATTTCAGTTTGTTGTTGTTGCTCCAACAGAACCATCCATCATCTGTACCCCCTTAGTCCTAACCAGGGTCCCAGGGACCTGCTGGAGCCTATCCCAGCTCTCTTTGATCACCAGTCCATCACAGGGCCACATAGAGACAATTATCATCATCATCATCATCATCATCATCATTATTATTATTATTATTATTGTTATTGATTCTGACTAAACTGTAAAAATAAAGGCAGTGGAGACTCTTATTGTGGAGGTGGCGCCCCCTGGCGGCGGCTCGGTGCAGCAGCGGCTCTGGCACCGTCTCCTCCTCCTCCTCCTCCTCCTCCTCCCGGCGACGGCTCCGCTGTTTCTATTCCCGGTGAGACCGCCTCCATTTTAGCACCGACACCGGTGGAGGAGCAGCGGCTGCAGCGGACTCGGAGGGACGCGCTCCTGCGGGTATTCTCCTACTGACGGTGGCGCAGGTTCGGATCAGTCTTTTCCTTGGATGGCGGCGCTGCGCCAGGACGCAGCCGGGGCGGCGGTGGATTTGTGAGGCTTTTTTCTGCGGTGGAGTCAGTTCATTGGCGGAGGAGAGGAGGAGCGGGATCGGCTTCGGATGGTCAGGTACCGGCTTGATTCTAATTGGGTTTAGTTATTTGGGGCTTTATTCTGCGGTGGATCATAAGGCGCTTTGTTTGATCCCCAGCGGGTCGAGGCGCCGCTGACAGGCCGCCGGAGAGGCTGCAGCAACGGCCTGTCAGCGAGACCTGCTCGCTGTTTCCATCCGGATAGCATCCATCCAGCCTCCGGACGGCCCCGGTGTTTCTGGGGTGGGGGGGTGTCGGTTATATAACGTGTGCGCAGAGGACGCACCGAGCTGTCCGTGCGTCCGTCTGCAGCTCTGATGTGACACCGGCCCGTTGCTTCATCACGTTTCTACCGCTGTATTTTCCGTCTGGCGTCGCGCACTTGTCGTTGTTGCAGGTTTTGGTCGGTGTTGCAGGTTTTGGTCAGGCCGGACTGCAGGTGCTGCAGGGCCGCAGCTCCATCCGACGCTGTCCTCAGTCCGTAGGACGGAAAAATGTCAGAAAATGGGCCCAAATGTTATTTACTGCTAAACAGTCGATCAATCGATTGATCGTTTCAAACGTCTGAGTGATGCATCAGTAAAGTTGGTTCAGTCAGTCGGTTTAATCATCAGAGAGAAAGAAAAACTGTAAATTAGAGACAATAATCAAAGTTATTCATTTCACTCCCACTGAAGATCTGAAATGATTAATACAATAATTAGAGTAATTCATTCATTTTAATTAAACACACGCGTTATCGATCATGAGGCCAGGACAGTCCACTCAGAGACCAGGCCCGATCCACTGCTGCGTTTACACGTCACATAGAAATCAGACACAGCAGGTCCAGAGCCAAGAAAACAGGTTTTTAAAGAATCAGGTTCTGTTCAAACCGGATTCAAACTAAACCTTTTCTAGCACTTGACCTGGCACAGGCAGAAACTCTTCTGGTTTTTGTCTCTTTGTGTGAACGTTTGGTTAAATGTAAGTCAGACCAGATTCTGTTCACTTGAAGAACTTTCACGTGTCTATAAAAACACGGAGCACAAACATCTGCGTTGATGCCATTTTACCTTTGCCCCTTTTATTTTGACAGTCTCATGTCAGGCACCGACTTCCATGTGCCTTTCAGCTCTGGGCAGAAACCAAGAGGCATTTATTTCCACTAAAGCAGCACTTCACGCCGACGTGCTCAATAAAAGAACCGCATTTCATTTTGGTTGCATTTCAGAGTTGATGAAAAGTGACTGACTGTGTGAAACAGGCCCAGGATATTTCATATCGATCACTGGCTCCAGTTTAAATCAGATCGTTCGCAGGCTCCAACAATCGATATGTGATCAAACTGAGCGAACTCTGACACATAATCAACGTGAAAATATTGGTTTGGACTTGTCTTCCCTTGTTCTTCGTTTTCCACGAGGCAGCGACCGACTGACTCACTGTGACTGTGACAGATCTGGGTCAAATTTAACTCATCAATTATTCAAACATCAGGGCAGTAAACCAACATTTCCACGAGTCACAAAACTTTAATAGGATCTACACCAACAATGAGCCTTTAAGTCCTCCGACCTGGACTCTGGACAGGGTCGAGGTTGTTTTATAGCAGCAGACAGAAAATTAGGTTGTGACTCTGACTTAAGGTCAGTCAGAGCAAACTCAGATCTGACATCAGTAAAGACCAACAGCTGAAACCAGATGAACCAAGATGTTTGTTTTCTTAGTAAAGTCGAGAAGTGTGAACTCCTGTGACGCTTCACCTCCTTTCAGTATCCGCACGCCCTCGTTCCTCCTGAAGGGCTGCAGCTATCGATTATGTTTGGAGTCGAGTACCCTACCGAATGTTTCACGATTGATCGAGTAATCGGATAAACTTTGTATTTTTAAACAATAATATTGTGCAATTCATGACGGGAACGACAGGAAACTGGACTTTTCTGCCATGGCGCTAACTCTTGATACGGAAATGCGTTGTGCGACAGTGATTGCGGTCCGTGTGGAACAATGATTCGGAGCAGGTCCGATAACATGAGTGATGGTAATTATAGTAGTAATTATTTTTTGTAATCGATTTCCCCGAGAATTTGCCGCAGCTCTACTCGGTTGTGTCAACTCCTGGCTGATTCCGGATTAGTTTCATGGTTTTGGTCCGACCTTCTTCAGAGTCTCCGTATTGGTGCCTCCTCAGCAGATGTTTCAGACTTCGGTCAAAGTGTTTACGTGTTAAAACCATTTTCAGAGTTGAAGTGAAAATCAGCTTCATTCAGTTTCTCACAGAACGCAGCATAAAGACAGAAACTAAACACATCAGAACTGGTTTACAGTTTAGAACCGACATAAATTCAGTACAGTCTGAAGCGGAGCAGGACCTGGTTTTGAGCTGGTCCTATGTGGTCCTGTCCTGCACAGTAACTAAATGCTGCTTGGCCTTCTCATAAAATGTTGCTGTGCAGGAGGACTGGTGGTCAAACAGTCTGCAGGGGCCTTGATCGGACTTGTTCTTTATGTTAAATTGCAGTTAGAAGAAAGCGGAACTGCCTTTACTGTCAGGGTCAGGAGGTTTAGGGGGACACATGCGGCCGACTGATAAGAGCGTCAGTCGCATCGTGCCCGTCTGAACTGTACAGCAGCAGGTTTCTGGCCACGGGCCCTGGATCACAGAGTAACCTCTGGATTATTATCTGGAGTCTGAGCGGGTGGAGGCCTCCACAGAGCAACTCGTAGATTGGCACAGATCTGTTGCTCCATGTGACCTCCGAGGTGGTGACTTCCTGTGTGCCTCTCTCTGACGGCTGATGTCAGACACCAGCGAACACACTCGCTGTTATCTGTGGCGAGCAGCAGGGGGAGAGGCTTTTTTTAGCTGCTGCACAATCTGACGTTTCTTCACTGAGTCTTCACATGTTGGACTCCAGTTTAAAATCTTTCAGTGAGACTGGTCCCACCTCCTGTCTGTGAGCTGTGTGGTGCCACTGATCCTGAGCCAGGAACAAGATTCTGACTGCAGGGACCCAAATATGGGCCTGGGAACATGAAGGAGTTTTCAGTACCAGCTGTTCACACATCAGATCAGCAGCTTTTCCTTCATGGGGCAACAGTGAAATGAGTGAAAGCAGCAACAGAGTATTTCTTACAAGGTCAGGTTGTTTGCTACTCTGCTGCGTGCAGGGTTTAGACCAGGACTAAACCACCAGGGCTTAGTGAGTCACATAGACCAGGGCTAAACTGTCAGGGCTTAGTGAGTCACATAGACCAGGGCTAAACTACCAGGGCTTAGTGAGTCACATAGACCAGGGCTAAGCTGTCAGGGCTTAGTGAATCACATAGACCAGGGCTAAGCTGTCAGGGCTTAGTGAATCACATAGACCAGGTCTAAACTACCAGGGCTTAGTGAGTCACATAGACCAGGGCTAAGCTGTCAGGGCTTAGTGAGTCACATAGACCAGGTCTAAACTACCAGGGCTTAGTGAGTCACATAGACCAGGGCTAAGCTGTCAGGGATTAGTGAATCACATAGACCAGGGCTAAACTACCAGGGCTTAGTGAGTCACATAGACCAGGGCTAAGCTGTCAGGGCTTAGTGAGTCACATAGACCAGGGCTAAGCTGTCAGGGCTTAGTGAGTCACATAGACCAGGACTAAACTACCAGGGCTTAGTGAGTCACATAGACCAGGGCTAAGCTGTCAGGGATTAGTGAATCACATAGACCACGGCTAAGCTGTCAGAGCTTAGTGAGTCACAGGACCAGGGCTAAACTGTCAGGGCTTAGTGAGTCACATAGACCAGGTCTAAACTACCAGGGCTTAGTGAGTCACATAGACCAGGGCTAAGCTGTCAGGGCTTAGTGAGTCACATAGACCAGGGCTAAACTATCAGAGCTTAGTGAGTCACATAGACCAGGGCTAAGCTGTCAGGGATTAGTGAGTCACATAGACCAGGTCTAAACTACCAGGGCTTAGTGAGTCACATAGACCAGGGCTAAGCTGTCAGGGCTTAGTGAGTCACATAGACCAGGGCTAAACTATCAGAGCTTAGTGAGTCACATAGACCAGGGCTAAGCTGTCAGGGATTAGTGAATCACATAGACCAGGGCTAAGCTGTCAGGGCTTAGTGAGTCACATAGACCAGGGCTAAGCTGTCAGGGCTTAGTGAGTCACATAGACCAGGGCTAAACTACCAGGGCTTAGTGAGTCACATAGACCAGGGCTAAGCTGTCAGAGCTTAGTGAGTCACATAGACCAGGGCTAAACTATCAGAGCTTAGTGAGTCACATAGACCAGGGCTAAGCTGTCAGGGATTAGTGAATCACATAGACCAGGGCTAAGCTGTCAGAGTTTAGTGAGTCACATAGACCAGGGCTAAACTATCAAAGCTTAGTGAGTCACATAGACCAGGGCTAAGCTGTCAGGGATTAGTGAATCACATAGACCGGGGCTAAACTATCAGGGCTTAGTGAGTCACATAGACCAGGTCTAAACTACCAGGGCTTAGTGAGTCACATAGACCAGGGCTAAGCTGTCAGGGCTTAGTGAATCACATAGACCAGGTCTAAACTACCAGGGCTTAGTGAGTCACATAGACCAGGGCTAAGCTGTCAGGGCTTAGTGAGTCACATAGACCAGGTCTAAACTACCAGGGCTTAGTGAGTCACATAGACCAGGGCTAAACTAGCGGGGCTTAGTGAGTCACATAGAGGTGCTTGCTGTTGCAGGTGCACTTGAATAACAGCAGCAGTTGTTTCAGATGAGGCCTGGGCTGAACGGGACTGATGAGGTTTGCTGGTGTTGGTCTGGACCCTGAATGTGCTGTCAGAGCTGCAGTGTGTCTGCAGCTCAGAGTCTGGAGGCTTCGCATGAGTCACGCTGCTGCTGCTGCACCATGACAACAGAGGGGGGTTTCTCTGAAGGATGCTGGAATATTCCAGATTAGACCGAGAGCCGCTGCCTGCAGCACCCCCTACAGGCTGCACAGTTCTCTACAACACAAACAAAGCTGCCTGGTTGTTCCTCTGGTTAGTCTGATCATGTGGCAGTACAGGAAGGCTTGTTGATTATTTGATTAGCTGATCAGAAACAGTGGCTTGATAATCAATAATGT